>NC_088979.1:161322920-161670854 GCF_963932015.1 Anas acuta | reverse complement strand
TCATTCCCCCAAGCTGGCAGAGGATGGGAGAGCTGTACAGACAGCACTGCTTGCCTCTGCAATGGGCTCCATTCCCCGCTCCTGTCTTTTACTCCTTAAGACGCGCAAAAGCTGCCTGTGAGATGGTCCAGTCTGAGGGCTGGTCTCTAGAGCTTTAATTTGCTTGGCCTTTAGGGATACCACAGCTACACTCTGCCTGCACTCCGCTTCTCAGCATGGCTCAGTGGGCAGAGTGGGCAGCAGGGAAGGAGTTGTCTTGCATTCTTGCATCTGGAGAATATGTGAAGCTTTTTTTTTCTTTTTTCTTGTTTTTTTTTTTTTTTTTTTTTTTTTTCTTTCTTTGTTTAAGCTTCAATTTATCATGAAGAGATGGATCAGTTAATTGGTGAGATGCACTAGGTGGTCATTTTGAGAGAGATGGTTCCACGTACCCTGACTGCCTAATCTACAGTGGGATGCTGGTAGTATCCACTCAGCCTGGTATCTGGGCTCCTGGCCTGCCTGACTCTTCTGTGGTTAGCCTTCTCCGAGATATGTTTGTACTTGACAGAAAAGCAGGGAGTGATTGGGAGAAAAATGGCTGATGGTATCTGCTATTGCCCTGATCCATCCTTTACTGACCCGTCCACAAGAATTTTTTCAACCACCATGAATGCAACTTATTCATGTAGTTGCTTTGCTACAGTCTAGCTACTGCCCTGGGTACCTCCGGCATAAAATAAAATGGCAGAGTGAAGATCACAGCACTGAAATATGTGGAAAGGGAACAAGAAGAAAATAAGAGATTAAAAGCCAAGCATGGCTCTCCTGCTAACATTGCTTCCTCTCTTCCTCTGAGCCTTGTGTTCCTGCTTCAGCTAAGTGCATTGTAATGGGAACTAAAAAGACCATTTCTCCAGCCATGAAGAGGGCTACAGTGCCCCTCTGTCTTGTCTGCCTTGCTTCTCTGTTCATCCGAAGACAGGAGAGTAGATTTCTAGCAGGTTTGTACTGACACTTGTTCTGGCAAAATTAGTGGCATGGTGCTGTCTGGGAGTCAGGAGACTGACCCAAACAGGTTAATATCAAAATTACCCTTTTTGTGTTGGAAAGAAAAATAATCCAAACCAACCCATGCCTAATAGTTCAGGAGCTCATGGCTTAAGCCACAAACCACCAGCTTCCAGCTAGAGTCATGCATGGGCTTGTGAACTGGTGGCTGTAAAAGTCAACCAAGTGCACAGTCAGTGCAAACCAGGCTGTGTTACCGCCATGGTCCTGAGGTCACCTACAGAGAAAAAAAATAATCCATGTGCTCAGAAACAAATATGTGGCACTCGTCAGTGTGCAAACAGCACTGTGATCTTCGTCAATTCAAACCACGGCTAATTTGGACCTTCGAGGCAAGGCTGCGTCTTGTTTAGTGTTTGGTTTTCTTAGAAGCAGGAGAGAACACTGGCTGTGGGCAGGAGGAGAGGCTGACTGATGTTTCATTAATTCTTACACGTACACTGAATGCACTTAATGTGCGGGGAATAAAAATACTGCTTTCTCTGTACTCAGGGCCACTAAAATAGGGGAGAGGGAAAGGGTATACATTCTGAAACGCACAGCCAGCTGATGCTTCCTAACGCAGAGGGTACTTGCAGGCTGTGAGGTACTCTGGGTGGGTCTCTTTCCTTTCTGATGCAAAGACAATGTTTCAGAGCCAAAAATACACATAGATTGATTAAGCTTCTGGGAAAAAGAGAAATTACAAATGAGAGCATTGTTACTGGCTTAAGGTGAAGACCTTAAGCTGAGCCTCTCTAAGCTGAGACCTCTGTAGCGTTTGCTTGCTGTACCTCCATCCCCACTCACAAGAAAAATTCAAAACCACAAAGAATCACTGAAAGTGGCTCAGGTGAAGTGCTAGGTTGCCAGCTCTGAACACTGAAGATGCTTCCCCATTCCCCCAACACGTAGAATGTCATTGATGTTGGTGTGCATGGCTGTTCTGAAATATTTATAGGGAAGAAACACTTTATGGGGAAAAATGGGAATTTGATTTTCATGGTCTGTTTGGTAGTGTGTCTCTGCTGATTGATTACCACCAAAACAGGCAAGGGGCCACCAATGTGTCTGGCTTGAATAATCCATGAGATAATGTTCTGTTGTTCCTGTTCGTCCCTGGCGTATTGGGCACACAGGAGCACATACACAGCTGACTCTTCATGTGCCAAACTTCTAAGTTACTTCTGAAGGTAGCAGTCAGCCTGTACTAGTTTGTCCGCTTGTACCTATCTTGTTGTGAGATGGGAACAATTCTCTCATACCACACTCCTAACCTGGATTTGAACTACCCATCAAGAAATGAATCACTCTAGGTACTACCATCCTTCATGGAACCTGTTCTCCAGTCCATGTGTGAGCTTTGTATGCAGTCTTCATTTGTACAAAATGGTGAAGCCGTATGTCTAGAATCTAATTAGGGAGGTGGTTAAGCTTTACTTGGATAAGTGCACTCTGTTTGGGGACTGCAATTCCACGAGAGGGAAGGACTGGGGAGAGCGTGGGGGAATGAACAAAGGCAATGATCACAGATCAGAAAAAACAAGACCTGTAAAGAAAGGCTGGAAGAGCCAGGCAAGTTCAGTTTGGAGAAAAGACAACAGTGGGTGTATGCCTAACTGTCTGCAAATATATAAAAGACCATTACAGAAAGAGGACAAGGGCCAATTATTCTCATTAGTCACCGAGGATAGATCAGGAAATAAATGAGTTTAAGGTGAAGGAAAGAGAATACAGATTAAACATCAAATTAAATGATTACTGAAAGAATGGTTTAGGTGATAGTAGAAGATGCTGATAAATGTGGCAGAATGGCTGTGACTGAAGCTATTTAAAGCTAGATGTAGGTGCTGAAGTATCAGGTTTGTATCTAATAAAGTCTGTCTCCAGTGAACCATAGATCATGATATTTGCATGCCTAGCCAAATAACTTTGGATGAAAGTTAATGAGATAATTTGTTCTGTGTGCAGGAGTGAGGGACTGACTGTCCCATTTGTGGAAACCCTCCCCAAGTGAGTGGGTCTGACACTGGCCCTGTGCTTTAAATCTCATTTGGTACATGTAGGAGTGAATATGATGGTGTTGACTGGTGCCACAGTTTGATTTCCATTCACAAAGTGTATCAGAAGCTCCTCAAAGATGTCCAGTTTTCAAAACCTCTGGTATGTTGTGACAGCATGTCAAGACCTGGGGAACTGCTACAGCTTCAGTGTAGCAGTCTTTGCAAGGGGGGGGGGGGGTTACAAACCTGTCATGCATGATGTTTAGAATTTGCAGGTACAATTCTTGAATCCTGGTATAAATTGACCTCTTCTAGATTGAGACCATGTCCCTTTTGTTAGGAAACTTCACCCCTTTGTAGCCATTGTTTTCAAGGTTTTACACCCTTACAACGTCTAAGGGTGTAAACCATGCTTATGTGCCCAAACATGATACTGCAAGGGGAGGTGACGTACATCATTGCGTACTGAACAAAGTGAAAATAAATGCCTTGCCATTCTATGATGTCATTCTTCTGTCTTGCAAAATGAGCTACAGTTTAAAGGTGCCTTATCTTCGCTCACCCTTGCTGCTTCCAGAAGATAATTTGAGGTTCTGGAGAGCTATAAGCATAGTGGTTTCTGAGAATCATTTCTTCGCTCAAACGATCCTTTGCAGTTGCATCTCTCTGTTGGAGGATTGCTCTGAGTTGGAGGGTCTTCCTGTGTAGAATTGGGGTTTGGATGGGAGGTCTTATTAATGGGTTCAGGGAAAGGTCTCCTCACTTTGAATCATTAGAGGTTCCCCTGCAGGTAGCTGAGAGAGCTGTAGGTGCCATTTTGAGACTGAATTCGGCTAGCACTTGAGGAATGTACAGTGTGACCATAAGCCTATGCCAATTCATATCCTCTTGTGCATCAGCAAAAAGGGGTACTATGATACAAGTCCCCATATGATAAAACAGTTTTTTAGCAAAGCATCAAGTATGTAACCCTTACCTCTGACGTTTTTTGTGAGAATCAGGAGTTCTCTGTGCAGGTGTCCAGGACAAACTCAAACTCAACTGGAGGAAATGACATGCTAAGCTGTCTTTGTTATTTTACTTGGATTAAACATTTTTATTTCACCTCTTCTCCTAATCTTTTTGCTAGGGTTTCCATACACTGTTGAAGAGCTAGTACACACAACTCTTTTTTGTGGACTTATTGTTTCTTGCATGTATGACCTCTGAAGAATTTGGAGGATTTTGCAAAAGGAAACAAATGCAAGATTTATAAGTTCAGTATTTCAAAGCAGACCAGAAGGTGAGATGGTTACTAGGAACCAACTGAGACAGATAAGGTTTTGTGTCATGAACCTGCTGATAATTTACTAGCACAAATGCCATGTCCTACATCACAGCTGATTGCCTAATGAAGAGAAAATTGTTTTCAGGTGATAGGCATAATAGCCTAATAATATCTGGAGACAGCTGTGGCTGTGTATTGCTTCCAGCTATTGGCTACGAGCAGGATACAGAGGGATGTGAATAGGTGAGAAGAAAATCTCAAAATCTACTGTTATAGCTTCATGTAATAAGGGACCGTGGTTCCTTCTGTTGTGTGGGCTCCCTGCCTCACCAGGATCCACTGCTGGGAATAAGGTCCTGGAAATGCCTTCTGATTCTGGGGACAATTCTAAATCTTCAGTTTAGGGGGGCTTTTGGAGCCTGGGTGGTGAGAAAAGTGGCTCCAGTGATGTGTGGAAAAATGTATGTATGCTGACAGCCATTCCAGGAGAAGGGTCACTGCTGTAGATCTAGTTGTGCCAGATAATGCAGAATGTTAGTTAACTGCAAATGACTAGGGGATGTTTGTCACTGGACTCTGCTGATTAATGCATTTCAAGTCCGTTGTGGTGGAGGAAATGCGCACAAATGCGCTAGTTCGCAACTACTTGTACGTAGGCATGTGGTTGCATGGAAAGCACGCAGGAGCGATCTGCACATCCCTGTGCCCCTCTCTCTCCTCCTCTATGTTTCTCTGGTATCGCTGGCTGCTGTAGTCACTGCCCTAAGCATCTCAGGGGAGATTCCCTCATGTCAGATGTGTTTCAGCAGAGTCAAGCTGAAACATCAGAGGCTGACAATCCCCAAAGGAGAGTCTAATGAAAGTGACAGAATGACGTAATTCGTTCTCTTAGTCTTTCCTCTCCAGCTCTTCATGTCTTTGGTATGACTTAAAATTTTCTTCTAATTTTATTACTGAACAAGTTAATATTATATTTAATTAGAAGTGCAAAGATAGCGTACTGAAACCTTGAAAGTCAAAGTATAGAAGCAGCTTGGATGTGGTCTGAGGTGCCACATATTCAAGTATTTTGAGAGGAAGCTTTTAAATTTCCATCTGGAAGTAACAAAGTGGTAAATGCCACAAAAGCATAAATGGAATCTTAGAAAAGACATTAAGATCGTTTCATTACGTGATGGGGGGCCTGTGCTCTAAACAGGAGGAGATAAAAGCTAAGTAGCTTAGAAAAATAGGATAGCTGTGGGATGGCTGCCTTGAAAGATATAGTGCTTCTGACAGAACGATCTCTCTGAATCCCTCATTTGAAAGTTTGCAAAGAGTTATTATTTTCTGAAAAGTCGTCTTTTCTGAAAGTTTTGCAAGCATTCAAACCAGGGATTCAGAGTGAGCTGTAAGGATCGTGCTTCATTCCCTTTTAATTTGATCCGTTTCAATGGGAAGTAAAGGGTCTAAAAGCCTCTCTGAACCACAGGGATCGGGGAACTTTGCAGGAGCTAAATGCCTATGCCTCTATGCTCTCTGAAGCAGGAGCTGCATGCCCGCAGTGGCGTCTGACATGATCAACTCTTTCTGTGCAATGCTTTTTTTTTTTTTTTTTTTGACTGGAGGGAAGAATAACTTTCAAAGACCAGGAGGCATACAGTGGAAGATGACTGTTGGTTAATTACATACCTCACACCTTTTGTTAGGACGTTAAGGTGAAATTGTGTTCCTTGTTCACTGCTTCTCGGAGAGACCCCTGATTTCAGCTTGTGACGTCAGAGATAGTGATTAAGACTTTTGACACGAGAGGTTTGTAATGGAGCAAACATGGAAGAAAATGGATTTACTGCCCCACAGAAAAATATCAATTTCATAGATTTTGCTATTTCTGTGCCAAAATTAATTAGAGCGCTTGATATGTTTTCATTTAAAAACAAAAACACAAAACAAGACAAATAAAACACCAGCAAGCAAAAAAAAAAAAAAAAAATGGAGAAAAACACAGAATGCTTAGCAGCCTCGTAAGCAGAAAAGTGGCTGGGTTTTAGGTGATATGTTTCCGTTCTGCGCATTTTGGAGTGGGGACTTGTTCTAGCCAACTTGAGGACCTGGGCTCCTGGGTCCTCTGCAGTAATGCTTTCTCAGTTGGAACTTTTCCAGTTGGAGCTGTTCTACTTTATATAAATGCCTATTCATTGCGCTGGAGAGGGAGCGCTCTAAAGACTGGGTTGTGGAGGTAGTTTGTTTCTTTGGCCTGGTATAAAGTAATTACTTTATATGAAGGGAAATGACTTCAGTGTGAAAGAAATGGAGAAGCAGTCTCCATAGCCCAGAGGCTGTGGATTCCTCTGAGATATGGGAGACACAGGAGCTAATTACTCCTCCAAACTAGCAGTGCAAGTTTGTTCTTGTTCTGCTTTGGGTGCATTTGTATTTCGCTATCACAACAAATATTTTATTTTTATTTTTTTGCGTCCAGCTCCAGTGCTGACTCCAGGTGGGAGAAAATGTGATGGGAGGAGGTGAATTCCCAAGGAACCAAGACGTTATCCTCAAGCAATTGCTCTTAAACAAAGGATGAGGGATGAGAACTACAGAGACTCTGTGACAGGAAACCAGAGTTATTGAAAAATTTTCTCATTTCTATGATGTGCAGGCAGCTCTTTAAAGCTGTCTCTAGATCTTTAAAATCACTTGAGATTTTCATTCCTGCAGTTTGTATTCCTTAGTGTATCCTCTCTCGTTGTTCGTTATATGTTGGCTTTTATGAGCTTGGTGAGATATTTGACTTTTATATAGGAAGGGGAGTGTTTGCAAAGCTAAGGCTAACTGTGGAAGACTTCTTTCCAGAGGTTCTCCATTGAGTCAGAGGAGAAAGAGCAGGGGGTGTCCTTTGAAGGGCAGCATAGAACAGGAGCCCGGTGGATGTGCTCCAGCTTGCTCTTTGGAGAAACTAATCTTTCTTGACTACAAAGACAGCTATGCAGGCAAGCTTTCTGAAGGACTTTAAGACAACAGTTTGATCTGTGTATGTGTGTGTTAAGGGTGTACTACTAGATTGGGGGCTGGAAGAAGCATGAGCTGTATTAAATTAACCCTCTTTCACCACCCAGTTTGGAACAGTCAGGAGCCAGGAGGAATCAAAAGTCTACTAAACCTGGGTCCTATGCCGTGTATTTTTCCACTGTAAGAAAATTGGCTACTCGATAGTCCATCTCTTTTTGAATATGAAGGTTTGGAGATCCCTCAGTCTGGTTCTGATGTTAATGGTTCCCAAATGTGATTTGAATTTTCAAGAAACAGTAATGTGTATATAACTGATTCGTTACTGGGCTGTGTGAACTGATCTCTGGACTCCTCTGACCTTAGCTTCAAGCCACAGAGTAGCAAGTTAGCAGGAGAGCTCCCTTGACGTGACCAGGTATCATAGGACTGGTCCTTGGCATCCCACAGAGAACTGTCTCTCAGGAAAGTTAGGGAGAGATGGACAGGGCTTACTTCATCATTGGCCAATGCTTCCTGGGAGGGAGCTGGTATAAGAATAACATTTAATAATGCATCTTTGTACATCTCTGCCTGCATGTATTTAGAAGCAGTGTCTGTTTCCACCAAGGCAGATGTTTCATAAGAAAATATTGCTTACATGATGAAGCATAAAAATTGAACAAAACAGAAAATTAGTGCTAAGGTTTGCCCCAGCAGTCTGTGTCCTCTTAAGTGCATAGGGTAATACAGATATCTGTGTATCTTCTTGGAAATAAGTCTTCCCTGATACTGTAGTTTGGCAGCTGTGGCAGAACAAGTTGTGATGTGTACCTACGGAAGGATTTAGCTGCAGACTGGAGACTGGACCCAATACCCCTTTGAAATTGGGTATAATCTTGGCATTGGCTCTGCTGAGGTCTGGACCAATTTTGGGTACCTGCTATGTGGTACTAGACACAAGTACCTTCAATATATATATATATTTTTGAACCAGCTTCATTTCAAAGTATTATTGTTTATAAACTCCTTTGTAGTTTTCATTTGAAGAGAATCTCAGTTATTGAAGTATTTTCTAGGTTGCTGTTTTGATGCCTGCAGTGAATGCCGTATAGATTCTTGATATTAGCTACATACAGTGGCTGCTATGTCTTGTCTTTTGCATTTGATAATTTCCTTATTTTTTCAAGCATTATGTGGCATGATTTTTAGTGATAAGCAACAGATTCATCTATGTTTCTTTTGCTGTATAAATAATTGTATTTTCAGGACAACGTATTGGATTATTTTTCCTGCAGTATAAAACAGCAGTAAGTATAGAATATGGTTGAGATTCAGTTTGGGGATCAGATTAAGTTGTGTCATGTTCCTTCCCCCAAATCCTCATGGACTGTGTCTGGAGGAGAAAAATCAATGACTGGTAAGAACTGCTTAAAATGGCTGTATTTGGCATCACTGTGTTTTCCGTTTGAACACAATCTGAGACTTTTAAAGCAACTTAATGGTATTTTCTTATAATCTGAATGACTTTGGAGGAACAACATAAAGGCATTTTAAATATTGTAGGACAAAACTTGCTGGAAAATCAAATAATTTGATTTTACCATCAGAGATCTAGAGGGAGAAGGAAAAATAAAGGTTTAAAGACCTAAATTCCCTTTAAAACTCCTCATTTCCTTTATTATAGAATGAAAGAATATTCAGTGAGATTGAAGAAAAGAGCAGAAAGAGTGTTTAGTCCAGTGGTACTTGTGAATATGATGAACTTACACCTTGTTTAGGTGAAGCCTGGGGTTTAGAGAAGTTCATATGCAAGAGAGTTATCTTGAACCTTGGTGTTACTGAAATATCATGTCTGTTACACCTGCTAAAAAAAAATACAACTTGGATGAAAGAATCCAGAGGTACGCTGTCATTTCACTGAACAAACTAGCTATATAGAGAGAGCAAATCTTGAGTAGAAGCAGCAGGTTAGGCTGTGTCTCTTAATATTGCTGGAAATAAGATATTATACGTTCATACCAGTAAGCAGAAAAACATACTGGGAAAGAGCTTTTCAACCTTGAGCACTACTTGCAGTATGCTGAGTGGATGAAGTTTTTTTGGTGCAAAACCAGAGGGCTTAGAGAAGATGTAATTGAGAATTGTCTCTTCTTGCTAAAGCAAGATGGTGAGAGCTGTTTTAAGATTTTTCTTGGCCATAGGCAGCTCCCAGGTGGCTGAAGCCAAGCTGACCTTCTCCATCCTGGCAGAGCTGGTCTAGTATATGCTGATCAGCATTTGGCAGAAAGTGCCCATCCTTGGTCTCTGCCAGAATCAGGTGGGTTGGCTGGAGGTCCTCTCCTCTAGATGCATGCATAAGTCTAGTCTCTGTTTTGGGCTAAAAGCATCCCTAGATCTTCTGACCTAGCCTCCTCCAAGGAGGACCCATTGGCTTCAAGTCAGTGCAAACTGTAGAGGTGAGAGTGTGCATCTGTGCCCTCTTGCATTTTCTGGACATCCAAGGAATGGGTACTCTTTGTGGCTTTGTACTATTATTCAGTCCACTTGATTTTTTCCTCTGCTCAAACTGATCCTGTTACTTGTAGCTAAGATCTTTGCGATGGTGCTAAATGCTGTCATAAATCCAGCCAATTCACATGCTCTGTGGCTTTTCAAGTGATTTGAGTTGTGCTAAGCCTCTTCTCTCACTCCTTTCTGTTGGCAGATAAGATGGAGAAATTAAGCAAAAACTCCTTCTTGCTGCTGGTGTGGAGGAAGTAGGTTGACATGGGTCATGAGAAGAGGTGGTGGCAGATTTATGCACCTCCTTGGACTTTCACTGGCAGTAAATTGCACTCCGATCCTGGAAAAGCCTGGACCATGAGGGACGGAGAGAACTGGCTCATAAATTTCCCTGCACCAGCAGTATATACGCATGGGAGAGGGTAGGAGGGAGTTGCTGATGTGTTCCTCCCCCCCCCCCCCCCCCGTTTTTGTTGGGAGAGGGAGCCTGGTGCTGCAGCCTGCTTTGTGCAAGTAGGCAACCCTCCCTGCACCTAAGGACCTAGAGCAGAGGGGTGCAGGGACAAACAGAGGCACAGCAGCAAGGACCCCCTGCCTGCTTTGTTTAGAAACTGCTGAGCTGCAGCTGCCCTGTGGCCAGGGGAAGCAGGACTGTGCTGAGCAGCATCTCCCGCATGAAGCTAAACTGCCGCGGAGGCGATGCATCAATGCTGCCCTCACCTTCCCCTTGCTCCTCCATCCTCCTTTCCCCGCTCCTCCAGGTTGGAGACGCACAGTTTGGTGCCATCCCCACCAGCTGGGGTGGTTTGCACAAACCTCACAGTTTGCACAAGTCTCATAGAAAGGCTTTGAAGAAGCCTTCTTCCCCCATCCTTTGGAATGAAGGAGGGGAGCCTTGACACATCCATTTAGGAAGCTAACGAACAGGTTACATAGGAAGGTGCTGTGCTGCTTTGAGGGTGCATACTGAGAAAGGCAGCATTTCTGCCTGCATGCTAGTGGCACATTTGCGTGATGCTGAAGTTGTACCTGTCCATTGCTCCCTGCTGCTCTTTCAGGGCTTTGCACAGCTCTCCAAGGGCTACTGTTTTTTTCTGAGAGCAGTGGGGCCTGATGCGAAACCCTCATGCAGTGACACGATGCTGATATGCTACCAAAGCACAGCTGCAGCATCAGAAAACCCTTTGGCAGTTTTCGATGAGGGGCTGATGCTGAGGAGAGGTGTGTGAAAAATCCATATTGTCTTGTGAATTTAGGGATGCGCTGTGGCTTCATTCTGGTGACAAACCCCGTGCCTTTTCTTTGTGAGAGTATTTCCATTGGAAATCAAAGAGATTTGAGATATATAGCTGGCTAAGCAGTCATACCTCAGAATAGGATTTGGGGATTAGCAGAGTGGATAATAAATTGAATAGTAGGAGTTAAAATCAGACTGCACTCGTAAAGAAAGCAAAGATGAGAGGTACACCCCTGGAAAGCAGTAATGCCAGAAATGACGCTGGGGTTACACTGGTGAGCAAATGAGATATGGGCTCGCAATACAATGCGGCAGCAAAGAAGCTGATGTGATTTCTGGGTTGCATAAACAGAACTATTGCATCTTGGAGCAAGGAAATGTTTTCTACATGCTTATACTTGTGTTTAATATGCCTGGTCTGAACATACCTAGGCTATTGAGTTCATTTCTGGAGAACTCAGTGCCCCAAAGATGGCAGCAAATTAGAACAAATTCAGTGGAGCAACAAAAATGATTAAGATGCTGGAGGGATTGATCTAAGAGGGGAGATTAAAGTAACTAATTACATTTAGCTTGGCCAAATGACAATTAAAAGGGAGATGTGATGACTGCCTTAAAGTGTGTGCTTAAGAATGTAAACACTGCAGAGAGGGAAAGGGAGTGAGGAATCGTGGAGCACTGCTGCTTCAATGCCCGGTCTGCACAGCACGGGGAGCAGTGCAGGTGCCGAAGCAGAACCAGAGGAGAAGGAGCTGTAACCAAACAATAGCAGGAGAGCGAACATGAGCAAGCACTGAATAGACAGTATGGTCCCTGCTGTGCAATGTGGCAGAGGGTAAAGCACTGCTGGTGGTCTCAACAAAAGTAGCCTTGGGAGCTTTGCTGTAAGAGAAGAGGAGGGGAAGGATTCAGCATTCCCAAAAGAGTCCTCCCCATCCAATTTGCAGGGCACGGGGTGAAACTATCTGCATGTCCTTTTGGCTGCGATTACGCAGCATTGCATCTGTCTCAGGGTGTGGTTTCTTTAATAAAAGCCCTCCCAGCTTTCACAGGCTGGAGGGGGAGCAAGCCAAAGGGATAGGGTTAGATGCTGTCAGACACCAAGTCCTGTAGGAAAGTCTTTCAACGGCATGTTCGGTCTAGGGGAACAGCAGCTGTGGGTGGAAGCCTGACTGTCGGCAATCCAAAAAGGACTGTTATAAAAAGAGGACGGGCCAATTATTCTCTTTAGTCACTAAGGATAGATCTGGAAGTAAGTGGGCCTGTAGCTGAAGCTACAAAATGAGGATCCTTGTGAGAGAGAGTCTAAATGTTAGGTGGCACAGAGGCTAGGAGGGGAGTTGTGAATATAGATACCGGGGGTGACCATAGACACCCACTTACAAGCAGATGACACAGGCATCAGGAAATCAATCTCATTTCAGCAAGGGGGTGGTGCCCAAACCAGCTGCTCTACCATGTAGGGCTCATCTAATTTCAGTGATTTTAGAGTATTTAAAAGGCTTTGGTGCTTGTAAACGAGCTGGTGCTATGGTGCTTTTTCTGTGCAGGTTATTTGTTTAGGACACGTTTGTTAATGTTTCTGTTTAATTATGTTTTTGTCTTTGGTGATGCATCTGTTTGAATGCTTCCTTTTGCAATGGAGGGATTACAGATGAAACGCACGCTTTTTACTGAAAAAAAAAAAAAGGCAATGAGAAACTAGTTCCAGTGAGAGTAGATTAGCTGTTCTTTTTCCCTTTTGGTGTGAACCTTTCTTGAGGTATGAAATAGCTTAATTAGCTTAAAGAAAAAAAAAAAACCTCTGTGCAGTAATATATCTCCTTGTTTTGACAAGCCCAGGAAAATATCAAAAAGCAGAAGCTCTTTTCACAGTGCTTCTCATGTAGTTGTACATAAGAATTCCTGCACATTTTTTCATAGAAAGTCAATTTTTTTCAGATGCCAGGTGGCTATTGCATGCCTGGTAATGTTAATTTCCTGAACTGCTTTTAAAAGTGAGCAGTGGGGAATCTCTGAGGGAAATGAAGAGGTGAGGATGAGAAGAAGAGCCACGCGTCTGCACAGCATCTCAGCTGGTGGCTCCAGTCTCTCTGGGTAAATGGCTCTGTCGTGCCTGATGTAAAGAGCATCACAAATTTATTCTTTTGTGATACCCGATTGGAGGGCTGTTTGTAAAATAAATGCTTCAGATTTGTTCCCTGTGTGACAGCGACTGTGTCCCAGTGACATAGCTAGTTCCTGGGCAATTTTAAGAAGGATTTCAAAGAGTGACAGGAACCCAGCATCAAGGAAACAGATTTTTGCTGTAAACTCAGAAGAGCACCTTTTTAAGGCAAAGGCTGAAGCACTGCAGTCAAGTGGGGTAATGCTGTCCTGGGCTATAGAGAAGACTAGTCTTGCGGTGTAGATAGGAGGCAGGTCAGAGGGATCCCATATCTGACTTTTCTATGGATTATTCATGGTGCTTATTCAGTTAATAAATAGCTGTTCTCATTAAAGTCGTTTCCCTTCCCTGCCCCAGCAGTTTGTTCCTGCAGCAGTTTAGTGATGTCATGCAAACCCACTGTCGTTGCTGTATCAGGCTGTCACTGACACGGCTGGAGCGCAGACACCTCTCCTGCCAGTCCAGTTACAAGCAGTAGCCTCCTGTGAGCATGGCCAGCTGGGGGCAGCCGCATCTAAAACCATGGTAGCAGGGTTTGTCAGAGCCCACGGGCAAATTGCCCAGCATACGTGTTCATCTGTGGGTTGGGATGAGGGACGTGCACACAGCAAAGCTGTGTTCTGAAGTCATGCTTTCTTTTGTGTTTGTGAGGTCCACGGGACTTTGGAGCTGATGATGCCATAGAAAAATACTTGCTCTTCAGTTGGTCTTGACTTGCAGAGCTCTATCCTTGGCATTCTTCAGTGGTTTGGCACTTTCTGAAAGAAATAAAGCAGGACCATTGTACAGAGCAGTAGAGCACTTCTCAAAGCATATTCTGATGAAGTCAGCTCCTTGAACAGCTGTGACATGGACGGGGAAGCAGCCAGAAATACAAAAAGGGAAATGTCATGGGAGACTCATGCTGGGGAATAGCGCTCTGTGATGGGGCTCTAGTTCTGCAAGTAAGGAAGGTATTGGTGCTGTGTTACCTCCCAGGCTCCCAAGGCTCAGCAGCCAGTGTTAGATTTGCAGATGTCCTACGTGGTACAGGATTTTAGATACAGCCAAATCCTGTGCCCTTTGTGAAATAACCATGGGGCATGTTGTTTTCCTCTACACTTTTGTAATAACTTTTAACTACCTGTGTATATATTTATAGGCAATTCTATGTTTTTATCCTTTGGAAAGGTGGCTGCTGGGCTGGTGCAATTCATGACTTGTTAGTGCCAGTGCAGTGTCCACTCTGTGCCCAGAATCTGTAGGGTCTGTACAAAGATCCACAACCCTGTTGCCGGTGTGTTGGATGATGGTGAAGAACTTGGTCTGGGTCTCTATAGAGAAGAGCATCTTTATCTTTAAGTTAGCTTTGTAAAAATTAAGCTGTTATATCTGAAAAATAGTGAAGACTTAATTCCAAAAATGGATATGTATAAGCAATACGAGAGGATTAAGAAGAAATTCTTCCCCCCACCCTGAGTGTCTCAGAATGGCCAGAAGCCTCTGAGAAGAAGCTGGAGTGGGGCTGTAGTTTCAAAATGCAAAAGCTTTGCCTAGATGACATCCTTCTTCTTTGTGCAGCTCCAGAAAGGGGCTGCCTGGGAGCACAGACCCAGCTCGGGTACTGGCTTAGGGAGAGCAGAGCTGCCACAGACAGCAGCTGCTCTGGAGGTTGTGTATAGGGTGTCAGCAAGCAGGAATTGCCATGGATGCTCAAATGCATGTGTGTACATGCTCCTGCTAGCAGCTGGCTGTCCTGTTGTCCCCTTGCTGCGCTGCACTACTGGCTGATGAGGTTTTCTGCCCCAAAGGGCCACATACCTGTGTGCACCCAGCCAGTCCTACTGTGCTCACGTGTGTGAGCACTGGGCAGCACCAATGTAGGGTGTTGCGACCTGCTACCTGCCTGACAGGAGGTAGAAGCTGATCGCTGGAGGCAACCATTGGTCTACTTCAGACTGGCTTCAGGAGCTACATGCAGGGAAGTGCAGGCCATCAGAGATGCAACTTCAATGTACACAAACTACTGTGTGACTTTATAGTGCTCGAGAGGCATGGACTTTATTGTATGAGATCTCTGAGCAATATCTTGTCATTTCTGAAGAAGATACTCATTATACCCACCTTCCATGTGTCCCTCAGCTTGCAGTGGGAGCCAAGGTACATAAACCGTGCCTTTCCCATACTCTTTTTCTCCTGGTTTTAAATATCCATCAACTTTTTTTTTTTTTTTTTTTTTTTTTCCCTCCTTCTTATGCAGTGCTGCTGGTAGGAAAAGCTGATGGCACCCAAGGTGAATCACTACATGTTGATGTATTTACTTTACCTGTTGCTCTGTGGAAGCCTGCGATCCAGACACGGAGGCTTTAACGGCTCCCTGCCAATCAGATTAAATATTTAGCAGCAATAGGTTCTGGGCATCACATTCCTGACAGTGTGTTTTCATGCATCATTTGCTGTAAACGTTGGGAGACTTTTAGCTACAGTTTGCAAAGTAGCTGCCTCTCCCTTCTCTCTACTATTTTCACTGTTCCTCTGACTTCACCCTCATTCTTGGCTCCAATTTCTCTGCCCTTCTGTGTCCTTTCCCCTGGCTTTTCCCCCCTCTTTCTTTAATCATTATTTGCTGCTGTGTGGTTGTGTATGCTGCACCTGGAATGGATGGCTGAGTGTGATGGAGTGGAAGCACTGACTGCATCCAGCTGAGCATTCCCACTTCAGAAAACCTAACATGACTGGAGGTGGGTGCAGGCTGATGGCATTCTGGGGAGTGGGTACCCCTTGAGCCAGGGAAGCACCCTGAGAACAAGGAAAAAGAAACCTTCTCCTTCATTCCTCTCTCCATCATACAGCTCTTCGTGTGTCAGCCAGTTTAGGGCTGTGACTATTGGGCAACCTCTTTTAGGTCCATTTCTGGATGAAAACTTAGAAGAGGGAATGGGCCCAGTCATCCAATGGGAAACACAGGCACATCCATCCCCTTTGGTGTCCCCCTGTTTCACCAGTGGTGGGCTTGCAGATTTCTGAGTCAGCTATGCCCACACAATTGGCTGACACTCATAGTATGGTGATGACGACCACCAAAACCAAAAATCCAGTCAAGATGGGGTCGGACAGGAGGGGGGGGACAGCTCCAGCTGAGGTTTCCTATATGTGATTGTATTTTCTGTGCTGCCAGAGGTCTGCCTGCTAGAACACAGAAAGCACTGCAGAATGTGCAAGGACCTTCCTCCGGTTCCTTAAGCATGTTGGACAACCACAGGTTTCACTTGTACAACATACAGTTGTCTGGCCATCATCTGAACTTTCAGGCATGGTGTCTAAGGTGGTGGCCTAGAAGGGATGCTTGAAACGTGGATGAGCACCAGCACTGGCAATGGTTCTGAGATGATACTGGGGTGGAGAGGGTGAAGTCTGGGCTAGTGAGCTCCATGGGCTGGTACTCTGCATGTCTTCTGCTGCAGAGCCTTCTCTAGAACTTGCTCTTCACCCGTTGCTTGATGTGTTTTAATGCTGTTCAGATGGTTTGACTCATTATTCTGTTCCCTTCACTGCTACATACATATTTTTCTCTGCTCTTGCCACAAAACATGCTCCCTGTCTGAATGTGTCTTTGTAGCCCAAGGTTGCTGGTACACCCAGAAGCTCTGTAGAGGTGTGTGGTTCTCACCACCCCCCCCACCCCCGATGTGTGATTGCTGCTTTGTAGCCCCTGCCTTCTCACACAGGTACCCAGCCCTGACTGCTCCAGCAGTCCTGCGCTGCCACTCCAGGAGACATTTACTGGTGCCAGGGCCAGGTTTTCCAGGAGGTCTTCTCTCCCCACCATGACCAGTTTCTAGCTATCTGGTGGACCATCATCCTCTTCATGTTTCTGTTGGCATGGGATGTGCCCTGTTCACGCCACTGTTTCTGTTGCACCATTTCATGTCTGAGGGTGCAAGGGAGATGACAGTCTCCTCATGGCCTCTCTGAAGGGATGGCTTGGGAGGTGCATTGCCCTGAAAGCTGACAAAATGGGATGTGTGTGCATGCTTATGAGGTTGTTTTTGCTTATGAGAGAAGTGGTGGCCCTTCAGGTAGAAAGAAGAGGAGATTGGGCACATCAGACCAGAGTGGCTGGATAAGATGGCTCTTCTTTGCTCTGCTGCAAGTCACTGAAGCCTTTTTGGCTGGGAGCCTGCTGGGATGGGGAATGGCAGGCCAGGTGATTTGAAGCAGGTACATGAGCTTTTGGGAAGCTGCTTCAACAAAGAAGAGTGAAAGACACCTGTGAATTCTGTAAAGTGTCACAACTATTGATGAGCAATCCAGCCTGCTTCATTTCTTGTTTTATTTCTTTTTTTTTTTTTTTTTCCTCCTCATTGCTCTGGGCCTCTCCAGTCCATTCCCCTGCATCTGGTGGCTTATTTCCCTACAGATGTCATCTTGGCAGTAACTCATGCCTGAGCACCTCCCCTGGGGAGTTTGTGCACTGCCTGAGTGCTTTTCTTTCCCTAATGTTAGGCCACCTGTTTTTTTTTCTTTTTTCTTTTTTTTTTTTCCTGTATGTATGTATACTTTTAGGCCATTGATCTTCATAAATAAAAATTGTAGCAGTGGGGGAACCTGTAAGGCAGATGGATCTGGAGAAGGTGGTCCCTTAGCCACGTGGCAGAGCAGCCTGGGTAAATGATTTGGCCAGAGGAGCTGCACAGCTTGCCCACCAGCTCACCTCAACTCCGGTGCCAGGGGCTCAGCCATGGTCTCATATATACTCTGTTCTCTTTAGTTAGGAAAGGAGTGATAAACGTGTGCTGCGTTTAGTCTTGTTGAAATATTCCCAGCCTCTGGGTGGGGTGGTGACAGGGCTGTGTGAGGATTTTGGTCAGGGAGGGATATAGGATCCCAGAAGTCTTACAGACTTGGAAGATAAAGTACAAACCAGAGGAAAAGGATCCCAGAGAACCCAGGGGCAACACAGTCAAGTGGTAATGCATAGGTAGCTTGTTTGTTGCAGTTTTTCTCTTTCTAGTTGAAAAATCTATGGAACGATAGATCCCTTCCAAGTTACCCAGTACCTCACAAAGGTGTTAAAACCCGTGCAAGTGGTTTTAAAGCACTGCCACACCAGATCATCAGCTTTAAACCCCTTTGGCACAGGGGTGCATGGAAATAGTGCAGAAGTGTCTGTGAATTTTGCTCTGTTTGGGCATCTCTATGCTTATAAATCCATGCAGCTGCATGGAAAAATACCTCCTGGTTTGGAGAAGAGCTCTGGTCACAGTGTATTTCTTATGGGATGCCAAAGCAGGAACTGCCAGGGAGAGGCACACAGGAAGCCAGCACGGCATCCAAGGGCTGATTTTATTTTTTCCCTTTCCTTGGGACTTTGAGATGCTTGTTTCTAAGCATGGGGGCTTTGTCTTAGGTTTATCCAGTGTGCATGTACCTGGTCAGTGCTGGTCTTGCTGTATATGATGGGAGCCATGCTGTGACCCTACTGGGCTGTAGCTCAGCCCTGTGGCCTGGATGACCTGGTGTGCTTTCCCCACGCTATTGTAGGGGCTGGGTGGTATTTGCAGCCTGTAATCTTTGGCTGCCCAGGATGTCAATATTGGTACTGTCATATACAAACAAGGATGAGACCTAGCCAAAGACCCCAGTCTGCTCCTGACTGAATGTTTAAACCTGACTCTAGTATGGTGTTGCAACCTTGGGTTTGTACAAAAGCTTCTCATGAAACAGGACTGGCATCCCAGTGCTGATCCAGTGCTTCAGGAGAAGCAGTGTGAAAGCAGCTTTGCCACCATATCCATTAAATCCGCACCTCTTGGCAGAGTGGTGCCTCTGTCCCTGCTCCCGAAATAACCCTCTGCTGGCCCCCAGCATGGCAGAGAGGTTTGGGTTTCTGTCTCTAGGAAGCTGCGTTTCCACAAGGAGTGACCTGGATGTAAAAGGGATGCAATTCAATGTTGTCTCCACCAAACCTGTTGGATTCCTCTCCTGGCACCTGGGGCTTCATAGTGTTTGTGGGGTGCTTTCACTTACTGCCTGGTCTGAAGCTGTGGGCCCTTTGAATTACATCTGAGGACTTCTCTGTGAATCCCAGATTTCTGGGACCTCTGATGTTGTAGCCCTAGATGGGTCTCTGAGTCTTCAGGCTCACTGGTGTAAGACCAGGATTTTTGTTTAGGAGGGGATTAGAGCTCCCAGGACTTTCCAGCCATACTATACAAGCTGGGTGACTCTGCTCTGTTACCTTCCCCGGGTCTGTTAAACCCAGGGTCTGAGGGCCTCTACTTCTGAGACCCCCAGCAAAGAGATCTTGTACTTTGAGTTTCTGTAAGTGTATTAAGACTGAAACGGGCCTTACCTTTGCACGGTCCAGGAGCTGCTGGAACCAGACTCTTTGGATCTATGGCAGACCCCCAGGGCAGATCTGTTGATGAAACAGGTGTTCAGGTTTGGATTAAAGGTGCCAGAAGGATGGCACCTGGTGCCCCAAAGAGTTGCATCTTGACACCAAACCCCAGATGCTGGTTGCCCACTGCAGCTCTGCTTTGCTCTCCAAAGCTCTACTTAGCTCTTGCTCTTCCTTGCCTGGCCCGGAAGCTGCTCTGGAGTAGGTGAAAATATATCATGAGTTGAGATAATTTCATGAGAACAGGCTTAAGAAACCAGCGTTTGCTGACAATGTGTTGTTTCCTCAGAAACCACTGATCAGCAGTATTTTGCAGTTTGAGTTAATGTGGCAAAGTCGATATTGAGTATCAAGGGTTTTGCTTGGAAACCAATAACTATTTATGGTATTACAGCAATTCCTTTCTCTCTGCTCCTAGCTAAACTAGGATTTATTGTCCTGAAGATCTTGGACAGACAGGTTTTAATACACTCTCTTGGGATCCTGTGAGTAATGTTGGGTATGATCTCACAAGAAGACATTGCTGCCTTCAGGGAAGTGCAATGGAAAGCAATAATAATAATCTTGACTCCTGTAGCTTGTATCACTTGAGAGCCAAAAGTACTTTAAATACAATAAATAATTAAACCTTCTAGCTCTGTGAAGCAGAGAAGATGCATCTCTGTCTTTCTGATGAGAAGACTAAGGCAAAGGGCTGAGGAAGAAAACAATTGTGTTTACACTTTCAAAAAATGCTTATTGATTTTGGATGGTTGTGTAAGGGATTAGAACCAGGTTTCACTTGTTTTGGTTCGTTCTCTCCATGCTTTTAAGATTTAAAACAGATACCTAACAGTGTGAATGCAAGCGAGATAAGAGGTACCATGGATGGATCAAAAATATAGCAGTGCTTAGAGCGAGGAATGGAGTGACTGTGGGAGCCATGGAGGACGAAATATGGATTAGAGATAAGTGATGGATGGATGCAGAAAGCTGAGTAGGATAACAGACTTGGGCATGCATTGTAGATTAAAGGAAGTTTATGGGGATATTGAAATTCTGGATTTTCTTTTAATACTTAAGCCCCTTTACACTAAAAGTGTAAACTGACCTTAAAACATAAGTAACTCAGCTATGCTTTTTCATGGGATGAATTTTTATTTACTGATAGTATATTCTTTACTGTGACCATTATTTGGTTTTGGGGGTTATTCCTTCTTGCTCTTTCTGCCAATGTTTCTTTTTTTTCTTTCTCCCTGCTCCAAATGTAACCTATAGTAACTTATGTGTAAAAAGATGTGGCCCAAGGGAGTGGAGCTGCACCTTGAGGAAGCTGGTTATGGAGCTGGGCTGGGAGGAGGAATTTGCAGGTACATCATTGTATGCATTGTGGAGGAATGAATAGCTAGGTGAGCTGCTGGGAAAGGGGGCTGAAACACCAAGCATGAATGAATTTGACAAGCTGGAGAAAAGAGAAGAGAGGAATCTGGTGGGAAAAGATGCATGGAAATGGCATTCATTCAACTCAGCCAAATCTAATCTGCTTTCTTGTGCTGGATTGGGCCTTCCTATTCCTTCAGCATCAACAGTCACTGATGAGCTGTGGTCCAGATGTGGCTTTTCTTGTATAAGTTTTTGTCACTGCAACTCCATAAATATGATGGACTGCTGAGCAGAGGAAGAGGTCAGTGACTGCTGGGCTGGGTCCCTCCAGCCAGGAAAGCTTTCTGGATGCTATTGATTGAAGGTCTCTGTAAGACGAATTGGCCATGACCCGTCATACAATTGCAGGCGCTGCATGGTCTGGTGCACCGCACTAATGTAGTGTGAAAACATATTGCATCCAGTGGCTTGATGGCTGGTGCCTTACTGGTCGTTGAACTGAGGGAGAGAAATACAAGGAAAAGGGAGACTATGGGGTGGGACAAGTGAAGAGGGAAAGGAAGGAACAGGGAAAGGAGAGGGAAAATGAGGCCACCAAAAAAAATTGTAACTTGCAATTGTCAATTCCACTTTCATTCTGACTTTAGTATTTATTTGTAAGGATCAGGTTTTTCTAAAGGGATGAGTGATTTTTAAAACACTACTGGGGTGGGAACGTACAACTCCAAGCATCTTGCATGGCGTTTTTTCTGGTGTCACACATTGGGTTTCCCCTGTTACTTCTCCTGCGTAAAGTTTTTTTTTTTTTTTTTTTTTTTAAGTAGCAATAACAGAAACAGAAAAATTCTTTACTGAGAATCAGAATGAGGAAAAGGGAAGACACGACTTCACCAAGGGAGAGGCAATTATAAAGAAGCAGACCTGAGAACAAAGTTATCTGAGTACTCATCCATCCTTTCTAGTGGCCTTACCAGAGCCAGTTCTCAACCACTTTTGGCTCTGATCACTGTGGTCTACCTTTTTGCCCCTCTCAACTTCCAATTAATTTCCTGGCTCATTTCACGAGCAAGGCTGACCTTATTGCAGGGTCACTTAGTGACAAAACCCCGCTTTCCACAGTGCTGCATACCAGTGTAAATCACGAGGTCATGAAGCTCCTGAGAGATGCTGGCAGTCTGCAAAACATGTACCAGTGCCCATCAGCGTCTAGCGCTGTGGCTTTGCCCCAGACCAGCTCACAAAAACACAATTCCCACTCTCCGCACCTCTGCCTTCATGTAGCAGCTACTTTGACACTCTCACATCTTGATGTTTCAGGCATCAACGGCCTTTTCTGCTGTTCCTACTGTCTGTGACACCTTTATGAGGGCCCGATCAGGTCTGGTGAGCTCTGGCACACTGTTTAAGATTTGCTACAATGGTGCCACAAGCAGCAGAAACAGTGCAGGGAGTTTCTCCTAGATTGCCCTTGCTGCATGGTCTTCACGCACCCATGAAGATCTTTTCTAAGAGACAGGCTGGTTAATGCTTTAAAGCTTTGCCCACTGTCATACATTATATCTGAGGAGATTGTCAACACACTAGATGGCTGAATCTAAAGTGCAGGTGTAGTTTAAGGCTGTATGTGGCATCCAAAGGACTCAGTATCACATCAAGAGACAGTCTAAAGTAGCCCATGGGATTTCAGCTTTGGCATGGTGTTTGGCAGTTGCCTTCAGCAGACAGCAGCCTTCACCTGCCTGCTCTGTCTTTGCCTTTAAGAAAGGGGAATGAACAGGGACTGAATGCAGTGCATGAGGGAATCTGCGGAATGGAAAATCTTTCCATCCTTGACAGTAAACACTTTTTCCTTTTCTTTTAAACTTTTTGAAATTCAGTGTCACAATCTGCCAATGTACGTAAAATGCAGAGTTTATTGGAAAACCTCAAATTAATACAGCAAGTAATCAGAAATGCAGAGGATGTGTTTCTCCAAACCATCTAACCAGAGTTAAAGGTGTGTTTTTTTTCATGGTTATTAATGGATTGGAGTTATTTAAATCCCTAGCTCTTGGAAATCCTAGTCTTTAATGTACTCAGGTTGTTAATATGCTGTTGATTTCTGCTTGGAAATGAAAAGTGGAAGCAGAGAATTAAGAAAGAAAGGAAGGGATTGCAGCATGGGTCACCAACTTGTTCCAGCTGGATTTATTTGGCAAAACTGGTGTTGTTCTGGGTGCAGCATTCTGCTGTATGTTTAAACCTAGTTTCCCTCAGTCCTGTGTGCCAGGAGGCAAAGCTGCTTTTAACCATGCTGAAATCCCTTTGGAGGGGCTGTGTACACAGAGATGCATCCCTTGCTTTGGATGATTTGCTCTGAGCCTGAGATGGGGCAGGTGATGGTCGGAAGTGGGAAACTGCATGGTGAAAAGACCTTGAAAGACTTGAAAGCCCTGTTTGAACTGGACCATGCATGGAGCGGCAGCTGACCACTCCAGGCGGTAAGGACTGTTCCTCCTCTCTGGCAGGAGGGCTGGTCTTGTCCCTCTGAACTTGTCCAAGTGGGGTGCTGGGGGTGAGATCCTGGCAGGGGAGGGATGGCTCCAGCCTGGCTCTGCCAGTCAAGCTTGTTGAGAGCGATGGCTGTGCCAAGCCTCTCTGCCCTGGCATTTAGAAATTGGCACCGGGCAATGCCAGACTGACCTGCTGTCTCTCTTAATGGCTTTTGTGTGTGTTACACTGGCTCCTGCTGCTCTGCACTTGTATGCCAGGCTGGGGAAGCAGGTCAGGCTTTCTGCTGCTCTCTCTGGCCCGGCTGCTACTTTCCTCCTCCCTCCCTCATCCTGCTGAGGGCCCAAGGGGGCTCAGCTTAAGAGGGACACAAACACAGCTGAACTTCTGCTGCAGCAGACGAAAGTCCCGAGGGGTGATCAGATAACCATCTTACTAGCGTTTTCAGGGTGGAAATGGTGAGTCAAGAGGGAGAAATTGTTTAGGCTGAACGAAGGAGATATTGAAGTAACAGGATAGCTGAGCAAAGGGAAAATTTAGGCTGAGTTTAGAGAAACACTTCTAAATGTGATCCTTGGAGTCATCTTCTAGTGGTGGTAATCCTATTGTTTGAGTTGTTTCAGGGCAGGTAGTGTGCTAAAGCAGATGCTGCAGACAGCGATACTGAAGTGACTGGGGGAAGGGCAAGACTATTAAGCAGAGGATTTTCACGTGTAATTTCTCTGAATCACTTGATGTTGGACTCAACAGAAGCTCAGAGGCTGTGGCTGTATCAGCTATCCCCGTGATATGTAAAATATGTGGGTGGGAGGAAGTGGGAAGGACACTGGGAATTTACCCTTGGGCAAGCTTACAATAATGAGACACAGTTCTTAATCTGTTGGGAATGATTTGGGTCTAATTGATGATCAAAGTGTTCCTTGTACCGCCTCAAGTGTAGGGAGAGAACTACTCTTCTCCTTTATGTGGGGCAGGAAAAGGGGAAGTGCTTTTTGGACCTTATCCTTGAATAGACCTGTTGAATGGATAGACCTAAACAGAAGCAATTTAGGCTTTGGAGATGGGAAGGAGTAAATATGTGATCTATGGGATGAATCTGACACTGTCCAGGCCAGGGAGGAATTTGTACCTGGTTTAATGAAGAACAAACAGGTTAAAAGAAAATAAATTGTGAATAGAACTGAGCCTACATACCACTTTTCTCCTGGGGGATGGCAAGGGAATTCAGTCAGAGTCACTATAATGGACCCTTCTGGTCCAGGTGCTGCATTGCTCTTTCATTCATCATTGGACACGGAACTTTCTGATACCTGTAGACTGCCATATTACTACTCTGAATGTGTGGATATTTTCCTGCAGTGTCATTCATTCTGTTTATCAGCACCTGAAGTGTGCAGGTGCTTCCAGGACACATCTTTTGTGCCCCAGATTCATCCTCATCTTTGTCTCTGTTTACAAAGTTCCTGGAACAACAGGGACACGAGCCAGAAGATTTATGCGCACTTATGTCACCTACCTGGTGAGCAGTAATATGTGGCACAGCAGCACAGGAGCTGTCAGTGTACAAATAGCCTGGGCTGAAGCTGTGGTAGGACAATGCAGCATTAGGAAGGGAGGAGTGCTTCTTCAGAGGTAGACTACATGCAGTGTGTTTGGACTGGGGAGGTGGTGTTAACTATAAGAATGGGATGCTGCCCTAAGTTGAAACCGGATTGCCAAAGATCAGTGAGTTGGAGAAGCTTGGGTGTAAATTAGTGTTTTATTTACAGCCTAGTGTTTTTATTTACAGCCTTAAACCCCAGCTTTTAGGAGTAACAGTTTATGGAGTTTAAATCAATCCTACACCTTACATGAGTCTTCTCAGCTTCTGCAGCTTACCTGCAAGACAGGTAGCAGACCAAAACTGCAGTCTTCTGCAGTTAATTAACACAGAAATAGTGCTCTCTGGTCCAGACATACAGGTATTTTCTTGCCAGACAGCCCAGTAGCTTGTCTAGTGCAATGTTAACTTCCCTATGGCTCCTAGTGCACTGTGCTGTTCCCTGGTGGTGTGTTGGATACAGGGCACAAAACATCTGCTAGCTTTCTAGAGTATCTCACAGCTGAGGTGGAGTTCTTCCTACCTCCAACTAGGGCTAGAAATGTGATGGTTGGTTTCTGATTCATTGTCCAACAATGCTCAAACTGTCTCCAGTAACACTGGAGATGGTAGGACAACTGTAGGTAGTAGCTCGGCCATGGGTATGGCGGTAAGTATAGGAATTGGGCTAGTGATTAGGGGTAAGGGTAGGGTTGACAGTTAGCATTACAGTTGGGGCAGATGCAAAACTAGCTGTTGAATTCAGATTCTGTGGCTTGAAGTCCTTTAACTGTGACCTCATTAGAGCTCCCAGTAGGCAGAGTCCAGAAAGCACTCTGGTATGAACCTCCTCATGGCTCCTCAGGAAAGGCTGCAAGTTGTAGGTGACATTGTTCTTCCTCTAGCGCAGAGCCCGCATCCCTACAAAGTTCCCTTCACACTGCTGATGCTGTTCAGCCTCCTATCTCAACCATTGTCTTCCTCCTTACTAGGAAAGTTGCCTTTAAGGCAGCTTTTAGTCTGAGACCACAGCATTACAGAACTTCCTTTCTTTTTGCTATGTTTAGCTTGGTAGTGGGATTCTGGGGCTTGCAAATACCCTCCCAGGGGGCTACTGCATGTTGCTGCCCATCTGGCAAGGCTGCAGCGGAGGCACCAGCATCAATACACAACAGAAACGACCACAAGCTCCTGAGACTAGCCCACCTTCTGCCTCAGTTTCTTTATCCCACCTAAAGATTGTCTTGCCTTGCTGTACGCTGAGCAGCACTTTATTTACAGTTTGCCTGGCTGAATGCACAGTGACCTATTTGTGTACTTTCGGTATTTTGAAATATAGTCCAGAAATATCTCTAAATGCTGAGCTGTATTTTTGCCTGTGCAGCCTAATAATTTTCTATTAATACTTATCTTAGATATGATCCACATAAAATGCAGTGTCAAATAAGGTTCTCGTGATATTTTAAAGCAATCTAACCTTTGGTCCTGGCCAAATTCCAATCTGAATAATTACTGTCTGACTACCTACATTTCTCTTGCATTTTCAGCTGGGAAAGTTAACTCTCCCTCCTCATTTTTACAGTGATTGTGTAACACTGCTCTGCAGCATTAAGTAGATGCTGCATTCCTCTACAATGGTGGATGTGTTTTATTGGTAAGTGAAATGAGATTATAGAGGTATAATGGTTTTACAGGCATGTTTATACCTAAATATAGATATGTCTGTGAAACCACTTTGTCTAATATCCCTGACATATATTGTATGCCAGTGAGCAAGGGAGAATATAATAGTGTGGAGTAATGTGTGAAAGATGTTACTGGCCAGACTGGAGTTTAGGAATTGCCGAATTGTTTCGGAGTGGCAAAAGCACAGAAAAGCCTCTCAGACGCTATGCTGCCCCACATCACCAGCAAGGGAAAAAACTACTCACGTAAAATATTTTGTCATAAAACATCATAGCCCACTTTTAAAGTCACTCTTGACTGGTGAAATTAGTCTAGGAATATTGAAGTTTCTTGAAACAACTAGTGGCAAATTTCCTGTTTTACAACTGCAAGCTTGTCATGTGCTTATGAATTTCTCAATGTGAATTTGCAAATCCTCACTGGATAAAAGAAGACAGCCCTCAAGGAGGGTCCCTATAGTGCCTCTAGTGTTTCCTTGTTTGGATGTCTCAAACTTCTGCGCTTAAACATTGCCAAAATTAATGGATAAAACTTGCTGCTGTGTATGCAAAAACACCTTCTCACAGTAGTTATGGGGTCACTTTAGTCTTACAATAAGTCTGCAGTTGTGTACCCCTTTACTTTACTAGCATACATTCAAAAAGGGCTGATAGTGAGCCAGACTAAGGGAGAAAGGAGAGGTGGGGTTGATACCCAGATGCCCGTTCCTATCTCCAACAGCCTGCACTTAAGCAGCATATCTCTGTGTTGTGAACCTGCTGCTGCCTTGTGGGAGTGTGCTGGGGCTGATTGGTGGAGCTAATGGGGTACCCCCAGCCATGTTTTTGGTGTGATTTATTGGCATTCTGCCTTGTCACATCCCTGCATCCTGTCCTGCCAGGGGGCCCAGTCTGAACCTGGTACCTGTAATTGCTGCAGATGGATGCTGGCTCCTGGCATATGGGCCATCCGTGTTCCTCAAACATGTAGAGAGCATGACAGAGAACTCGTATATGAGCAAGAGACAGAGGAAAAGTGCCTTGGGTGGTTGGGTGGACACAGGCATCTCTCTTCTTGCTCTTGGAGAGGGCTCATGGCCAAGGTTCCGAAGTGGAGGGAGATGCCAGGTCAGCTGTGGAGGCACTGATGACTTCTTCAGATTAGATTTTTCGTAGGCCTGGCTGCTCCCTGTGTCTCTGGCTGAAGGCTGGATATCTGGTGGTGCTTTACAGGGAACTCCATCATCATATTGAAGAGAAGATCTGTCTGGGGGGCACATCCCCTGAGCCAGACATGCAGTAGGTTGGCACTTAAGTGCTCTTCAGGGTCTGTGCTCTCATCTGCTGGCCCTTGAAGGTAGATGCTAGAGATTTATTGGCTTTGGTGCAAGTGAAGAGAAGGGAACGGGTTTCTTGGCTAGCATTTTTTCCTGTGGGAGAAGTCTGTATTTGGGTGTGAAAGCAGACAGCTGCCTCATTTGCCTGCATAGCTCCTGCATTGCTGCTCTCTGAGCCCTGTGTTGGAAGGCCCTGTAAAGTATTCCTGGTGGGAGAGGGGCTAGGAAAAACCTACACTCTGCTCCCTGGGCATCACAGCTAGCCATTGCCTAACCAAGCATAATATACAGTGTGAGACCCTGCAGAGAGATCGCAGGGGACATATTTTAAAGAGAGCAAATATAGCATTAAAGGGACTGAGCAAGAGAGTGAGAGACAGCGAGCGTATAGAGTGCATTAAAGTTAATAAAGCATTGCAGGAGTAGGGACTGCATTTCACTGTGAAGGAATTTAATTTAGTGACTCGTAATTGGAGGATAACAGTCCTGCTGGAATGAAGTTAGCTGTTCATTTTGCCAAACTCTTGAAGTCCCTTGGTTCTTGTGAGCGTCTCTCAGAAAGTGGATCCGTCAGAGTTTAGAATCGATTGCTGTTTCGTACCCGTGGTTCCTTTCAGCCTCCTAAGTGGATTTGGTTCCTCCGGTGCATATTTATTATCTATTTTATTATGTGGTTATTTATCTGGTAATAATAATGCAGGATACATTCTCTCTGCTTAGCATGGCAATGAGGAAGCAGGCACTGAGCCTCTGTGTTCTCCTGGGCAGGGCACGATGGAGTCCCTCGTGCCCTTTTTCTGGGGGTGACTGACGTTCGGTGGGGTTGTTGGATGGACTTCCAACTTCCCCCAAAAAACCTGCTGTTTTTGTCCCTGCTGCTGCAGCCTGCTACCCACTTGACATGCAGCAGTGAAGGGTACGGAAGGTTCCAGTTTCTTGGTCCCCAAGATTAGAGGATCAGTGATGTAGTGCAAAGAAATGCAGGGCAGGTGTGTTTATTCTAAGTGTATCTGGCTGTTGATGAGCAGATTTATGGGCATGAAGAGCTGATAGAAAGTCTTTTCTAGTTTGAAATGCCTGGCATCTTCCTGGGACAGCAAAGTGGCCCTGGATGGGCGTGCTGAGCAGTGCTGCCTCTCACAGGACTGCCACTGCTCTGTTTGTGTCCCCAGACCAGGAGGATTTTTATAATGTTTACTTCGCATAGGTACTGCAAGTATTAATTCATTAGTGTCTGTGAAGTGCCTTGAGGATGAAAAGAGCTGTGGAAATGTGAGGTATTATTAAAACAAGACTGAGTAAAGAAAGAGCTAGGAACAATCCCACAGGGAGCTGTCCTGCTCAGGCAGGGGCTGGAGAGATGACCTCATTGGGTTTTTCCATTTCTGCTGGCTGTTGTGATTACAAAATAAAGTGGGCGTGTTCAGGGAGAAGATCCCTGTAACATCCCTGGCTGTGGTAGCTGATGGTGAACCTTTATGAGCTCTCTGGATTTTTCTCCTTTTTAGCAGAAAGACTTGGCATGTGAGTCTTGAAGGGAATGTCTTCCCCATGTTACGCTGGTCCATTTTTAGCTGTGACCATTAGGAAAATTTGTGTTCTTGGCATTTTAAAAAGAAATGGATGTTGTGTTGGTGAAAGGCATATGACTAATTAACTACTAAGGACTGGAGCAGTGTGTATTCCTTTAGTAGGCAGGCTGCATGCAATGCATACACAGAGTAACTCACTCACACATCCATCTAATGGCCTTGACAATTGTCCTCACTTTATTGTAGAGGCACTGTGCTGAGAAAGTAAAAGGGTATCCTGTCTGCCTGGTCCCTTCAGCTTCTCTGCTATACCTCCAGCTGAAGGCCAAACCGATCACAAGCGTCAATAATTCCTTTGTGTTGAGGGCAAGCATTTAGACATGGGCTTGACATAAGCAATTAGTTTCATGAAGATAGCTGAACAGCCGTCAAAGGACAATTCTCAATCAGTTTTGACTTTGGTCTCAGTGTGACATGGGACCTGAGAGATGACATGATCCCATCTTCTGCTGACAGCTGTTCTCTGAGGTGACTCCAAACTCTGAGGTAGAGACTAGGACTCAGTTTGAGTCCCTCTGACTATTTAATAGAGCCCTGAATGCAGCTGAAGGACTGGGCATTGAGCAAGAAGGGCTGGTGGGAGGATGGCAGCAGCTGAGGAGGATCGATGGATCTGCCTTGAAGGGTTGAGTGCGTGATTGACTTATCAATTAATCACTTTCTTTCTCTCACTGTCCCCCATTCCTTTTATTTCTCCTTTGCTTAGGGAGTGTAAGATCCGAAGATGAGGCCCAGGGTGGAGTGCTACTCTCCAAAGTTTTGGCTGGTGCTGGCAGTCCTCGCGACAACAGGGAGCGGGGCCCATGCCCAGAAAAGCCACCCGAGCATTGGCATTGCAGTCATCCTGGTGGGGACCTCAGACGAAGTGGCCATCAAAGATGCACACGAGAAAGATGACTTCCACCACCTCTCAGTGGTGCCCCGGGTGGAGCTGGTGGCCATGAATGAGACAGATCCCAAGAGCATCATCACCCGCATCTGTGACCTCATGTCAGATCGGAAGATTCAAGGGGTGGTATTTGCTGATGACACAGACCAGGAAGCCATTGCTCAGATCCTGGACTTCATCTCTGCCCAGACCCTCACTCCCATCCTGGGCATCCATGGAGGCTCCTCTATGATCATGGCAGATAAGGTAAATTGAACTTCTGTTGTAAACCCGCAGATTGAAACTTAAAACAGAGAGAACTATCTGAGTCTGTGATCCTCAGGTGGAGTCTCCTGGGGCAGAAGGGCTAGGGGATTAGAGAGACTCAGATTCAAAGAGAGATTAAAAGAGCTAACTGTGTGTAGCACTGCTGAGAAGAGCCTATTAATCATGTGGAATTATCTGCAACAGAGGAAAAACCAAGAAGGGAAAGGAGCAGATAGAAGAGAGCTGCAAAAGAATGAGCTCTCTTCTTCCTTAAGAAGTGTAAAGAGCCTCTGACAATTCTGCTATTTTTTTTAAGGTTTTATTTTTGCCGGTGTTTTACCTTGGAAGGGCCAAGAATACTAGCTTGGGTTTTCCCTGAACGGAGCTGGAGGACATTGTGGCATTTTCAGAGATGCTTAATACAGCTCTTACATCTTAATTGAAAAATAATTGAATCTTTAATAAAGCTATCATCTCTCAGAAGTGTTCATTAGCTCCTGAAGTTAAATAGTGTTAGCTAACACAAATAACTGGTCTGAACCAGTCCAGCTGTTTCCACTTTATTTTATTCCATCATATCACTGACGCTTTGCTGTTTTCCCCAACCAAAGCTAGTATTCTTGGCAGTTAACTGCACAAACAGGCCTTCCTGCCACTGCTTTGGAACACGGCAAGATGCAGAGAGCACCATCTTTGGCCAGCTGGTAACTGTCAGCTTAGGAGAGCATGCATGGTGTACAGCTGGACCTGACAGAAATCTCCTTGGCAGGAGGAGCAGGGGACCCAGAAATTCACGCCTGAGTGTGCATTGGGCTGGCCAGTGCAGCTGACGGTGGCCTCCAAGCTGCTGTGGGCTGGCTGGAATATCCAAGAGAAGTGATCTGTCCTTTTTCCTGCAGGCTTGGTGCAAAAAAAGCCCCTTTATTGAGAAGAAACTCTTCACCACACTTTCATAAAGAAACAATCTGGGGATCAAGCTGACAGTCTTTTCCTTTTGCAGGTCACTCTTCAGCAAATCTGAGAGATTTCACTTGGCAGAATCAGGTGTAATTGAGGGAAGGGAGGGGGGAAGTAAGCTGGCCAATGTGGCAACTTTTCCTCAGAAAGATCTAGTGGACTTGAGAAATCAGGCATTTTCTGTTCCATTTACCTTGCAAGTAACTAATTCAGTGCAGGTCATCATAGGTGAGTAGCTGGGAATAGGTTAATCACAAGATATTTTCTCATTCTGTGACTGTTCAGTTGCCAAATGTACATTTAATATGCAAGTTATTTTCTCAGATCAGTCACTGAACTAAAGTAGGCATTGAGTAATAGAATCACAGGCATTTATTTCTCTGTCCTTCAGTAGTTACAGTTATGATAAAGTCATTATGCCCCATTCTACCCGCAATGAGACTTTGCTTTCTTGAGAAGAATTAGGCAACAACTCTGTGTCTCATTGCTCTCCTGCATTGCATGGTTGTCAGTGTTTGTGCAAAACAGGTCTAGAACATTACTTTTAGTGCTGCATTTCATCCTTATGGTGGCATTTTATATCCTCTTTGAACAAGCATCAGTGTCTCTGTTGCCAGACGTCCTAAGCACTGGGAAAAAGTCCTTGCGATTTTGAGCGTGGCAGGCCAAGTTCTGATTTCCGATTCCTGCGGTGTAAATCCAGCATAGCACCACCACCTATGGTAGGATTAGATCAAATTTACGCCTCTGTAATTCAAAGAGGAATTTGGCCTATTGAACTTGGTAAAAAGAAAAATCTTTGCCTCTCTCTCCTCTCTCCTTGGGAAGGTGGTATCTCAAGCGGCCACCCTGTGTATTCCACCAGTTGGCTTCTAAAGAGCCTTCTGGCAGTCAGGCAGCCCACAGGGAGCTCAAAGGTGGAAGCCTTATAAATAGAGATCTTTGTTTTATCAAGCTCCCTTTTTCATAGTTTTGCAGGCAGGAGAAGCAGGATACATACAAAGATCTGTGGCTTTAGGAAAGGCCAAGATTTCTTTTCAGCATAAATCGAAAGGGCTGACCTTTAGAGCTTCTGATTCACAGGTGCGTAATCTTTAATGGATAATATTTGTTTGATGAATTGAATTAAAATATGGTGGAGAGTAAATACATTGATATTCTCCTGAAAATGCTGAAGTCTGACTGGTAAGTCCTTAACAATCTATTTTCCACAGAGGGCCTTGACAGAGGCTTTTCTTTTACTGACCCTTAGTCATGTAGTTTGCAAATGAGTTGTATGGCTGGGGTTTGATCCCGTAAGGACACATTGCTTCTTTCAGCATCCCTTCAATGCTCACAGCAGTTAGCTGTGATCGAACTCGCTCAGCATTTCACAGGTTCAGACCTGCACCTAGAGTTTTGTTGTGCTCCTGTGTGTTTGTGATCAGTGGCATCAATGCAAACCTAAAGAAGAGTGCAAACTGCTGACGCCTTCTCTGGTGGTTAAAGCAAAAACCTCCTCAGTTGAACCACCTTCCCTAAAGGAGCATGAGAAATTCTGTTTAACCTTCAATGAGGGTTTGGTAAGTGTGTCTGTGAGGAAATTTGGGTCCATGTGTGAAATTAACTTCGTAATGTTCTGTAAAGCTGGTGAATTGAGACACAAAACGACAGGCAAAAAAGAAAAAAAGGATTTCCAGCCTGAATTTATGCCCCCACCCCCTGATAGAAACCTTGTACAATGTGCACCATAGGCTGCCTTCATCTCAGTTAACATCCATCTGAAAGTTTGCTAACTGTAGGTCTAGGCATCGCATTGCTACAATCAGTGGGGAAGGAGGCACCACCTGAGGACAGTTCATCCCCATGCACCTTGGGGTGCAATGAAATGTTTGTAGGGCAGTCCTGTGTCTCCCCACAGATTACTGAAGAAGGCTCTACTCCAAATTGCTCTTGACGCCTCAAGTGAAGTGCCACAAATCTTGCCCTAGGTGTAACATAGCAGGTGGAGGTGTGCTGCTGAAAATGTAACATCTGGATTTCCTGATTGTTTTGTTCAAATTTGTGCTCTTTAATATTGCATCTGATTAGATTTTGTAGATAATATTTAGACTTTGTTTTCCATGTTTTTCCCCTGAACAATAACTATATAGTCATTTGCATATGTTTTTGCTGTTTCTCTCCTTGGTGTTCATGTCTCTAATCCCACCTGTTTAGCTGTTACAAAGCGCTGCATTTAATCTGTCTAATTTGGCATCAGAAGAAATTGACCAGATGATGTGTGTACACTGAGATCTGGGTTTAGTTCCAGGAAGCTGGTACAGCACAGACACCCTGTGCTGCACTCCAGTGCTGGAGAGACCACTTTACTGAGGGAGACTCTCCTCACCACGGGTTCAGTCCTTTTAGTCTCTGATGAGGTTGCCAGCAGTGATGCCAAGTGTTGGGAGCTGCAGCAGTCACTTTGATGGGGCTGGATGGCTTGGGAGTGGTGGCTAAGGGGGTTCAGTAGCCCCTATATTAGCTCCTCTCAGAGGAGCAAGTCCTGCAGTTGTGGGGTAGAGTGTAAGAATGGCTGCACCCTTTTGAGTCCTATGAATGAACATTTATCTGGTCCCTGTTTTGGTGCTGACACCTTGAAAGGGAATTAGAACCACATGTCCAGAGGACTGCAAAGCACTCGTGACCAGTGACATCTGCTCCCATTCCAGTTTTTAAAATTACTTTTCCTCTCCCCAAGTTGTTTTTAAAAGCAGAAATTCAGTCCTATCACAATGTGGATGTAGTTGGTTGATGAGGATGCTCTATGTTAGGAGAATGATGATGGGAGCAAACCTTCAAGGCTGAAAATGCAGCTTCAGTTCAGATAAGCACTCAAACCAGTATCTTGTGTTTGCAGACCTAAGACTGGAAACCTGGGATGGGCTTCTCTTCATTATACTTTAAATATTGCCTTCTATCACTTTTTCACAGAACTAGGAGGTAGAGGTGCAATTGCAGAAAAGGAAATAATAACAATGTAAATTTATATGCATCTTAAAGGAAGAGTAAATTGTTGTTCAGATTTAGGACGCTTACTGTGTTGGAAAAGACTTCAATTCATGACAAAAAAAAAAACAACCACAGCATTTGGCTGACTGGTCTGTTTTGTAATGACAGACTTTTCTTTTTAAAAAGAGGAAGAGTCAACTTGCTGATAATGAAAGTAGAAAAGGTAAGAACAGAAACTGTCTTGGGTTGCCTTATAGCGTAGCTGGTGACCATCATTTTTGGCAGAAGTGTCTTTTTGCAGTTTTGCTGGGTTTCATGCTTTACTAAAGCTGCTTGTCCTGTTCAGCTTTATAGTAATGTAATGGTGCACAAGCAGCACCTAGGAAAAATATTGGAAGAGGAGTGTGATTCTATTTTCCTTTATCTTTGAGTCCTGTGCTATTTTCTCTGGGATTTGTTCACACAGGGTAGCCATGTTGATGGAAATAAAATGATAGGGAAGAATAATCTATGAAATAAGGCTATGTCTATAATAAAATCTATATAAAAACTGTGTGAAACTAACCTGAAATCTAAAATCCTTGATCCTTTCTGGGCAAGGTTCTCCTTTCTTTTCTTACACAGCATAGAGCTGCATTTTCCGTTACTCCCTTTACTACCTTGCATTCCCCCCCTCCCCCCCCCCATTCACACTAAAGCTATACTTTTTCCTCTAACTTGCCAGCTCTGCTTCATAAGTCCTTGTCCCCTTTCTTTTTGTTTTCTGTCAGGTTTCCAAGATTTCTCTCTCTCTCTGTTTCAATGCTGAACTTTGAGGTGATTTTTTTCAATGCTTGGGCCATGCTGCTTTGGCAATAGTGGTATTTGGCATTTCAGTGGGGAGCAAGCATGTTGAAACTTGGTCAATGGGTGTAAAGCACCAGAGAAGGGATCTAGCTATAGGTCAGAGTGTAGCAAAATAATGCTGCAGGTAGAGGGAAGCCAAAACTAGTTGGATAAGCTGAGCACCTGAAATATGCTGAAAACCAGGACAAAGTCAAAGACACTGGGACAGTGCTGCTAAAAGCAGTACATCTGTAATTAAAAGGAAAGCACTTTCACTCTCAGGTTTCCAAAGGTTAAATAATAGAGATGCATGGGGAATGCAAACCTCATTTTTCAGATGGAAATTTGATTCATTTCCATGAGGGATGTCATCAGAAATTTTTAGAGCCTTTGTGTGAAAAATTCAGTAAAAAAACAACAGGAAAAGTTCCTTTTGAATGGTTATATGAAAGAAAGTGAAATAAATTACAAACAAAATGATGCTTAGAAGGGAAGAAAGATGCATTTTGATCTGCAAATGTTGAAAGAGTACAATTCAGTGTTGTTAGAAGACTTATATCTCTTTTTTCCCCTCCAAAATGATGTGCAGTTGATGTAATTTCGCAAGACATTTTCATTTCTCTGAAAATGCATTTGATGATAGTAATAGCTTGAATGTTTCTTAGACTAATCTCGTGATTAGCAAAGATAAATTTGATCTTAAAAAAAAAAATAAAAATCAGCAGTTCCCCTTCAAGCTTTTAGTATTTTTATTCAGGACACGATTAATCTATTTCTTTTGCTTTTGGTACTTTGTTTCCTCTTGCTGCCAAATGAAAGCTCTGTGTAGCTTACAAATAATGAACTAAATTTCATGTGTCCTCAAACTATAAGTCTGCTGTAAAAATTGGAGAGGGAGAAAAAAGGTAGGTCACAGATATAGAGAATAAAAGCCTGTATTGTATGTCAGTTCAGTGTTGCTTTTCTCTTGAGTATACACATGTAATCATAGGCCAGGTGGATCAGTAATTTATGTTTGTGTGCGTGGAATCCACCCATATAAAAATATTTTTTTTGTATAAAGAAATATAGGTAGCATTTTTCTGTGGAGTTTAATTAATACCTCAAACTTTCCCTAGAACATTTTTTTATTACTTTACAAATAAATTGCAGCATTAAAATCCCTCAGATATTAGGAAACCTGGAAATGAACTGTTAAGAGCTTTAGCCTCTCCCCAGGGCCGTTAAATCCTTCAACGTTAACTCTCATTTCCTAAACAAGAGCTTGAGTACTCTTGTTAATATTATTTCAATGGAGAAAAAAAAAAAAGACCTTTCAAAGAAATGTATTGTTTCTTTTATTAAATATCATAATACAGTAGCATGTTTTCTAAATTTTTCAAGTTTCTCTCTACTTTCTCTCCCACATGCTTCAAATAGGAATGCCATTTGAAGGTTTTCACTTCCTTGTAGAGTAGTGTTATTGACAGTCACCAGAGAAAAGTATGGAGTTCAATTATTTTCTCTAAAAAACAAAACAAAACAACAACAACAAAAAAAACAAACAAGAAAGCCCACTTTTATTTTTATGTACATATTTAGAGTAAACATAGCTTTCCTGCAGATATTCCTGTCTTTTTTTCCTCATCATTTCAATTTGATGCACTTCATATCTACCCTGAGCCTTGGACACCTGGAGCCTGAAGGCACCATCTTTGCTTGAATGGCACAAGGCTGGGGAGGGGGAAATCTGGAGGGACTCCCATGAGGCTCATGCCCTGTCAAATGACCATGTGGAGCTTTTGAGCAGTGGCAGTGCTGGGATAGGAGTAGGGTGCAGAATGTGAAGGAACTTACAGGGGGGAGTCAATTCCTTCCCTTGGCAGAAGTTGTCCCAGATGATGTATGTCAAGCAAACCTGAAGTCTGATTCCTTTACATCAGACTTTTGTAGCTATTTATAAGCTGTTTTATTTTGGGTCATATAATTCTTCTTCTAGGAGTACTTAGTTTTTTCTCCTGTTGTTATAGTGATGTTTTCTTTTGAGTGTCAGAAGACCTTTCCTTGCCTAGCTCTTCATGCAACCCCTACAACCTGCCTGGGAGAAAAAGAAACTGTTAACTTCTTTCCTACTAATGTTTAAATGAGGTGTTGTCATTGTCTACATGGAAATAGAAGTACTGAAATATCTGAGGAAAATGTTGTTTCCCACCCAGCTTGGTCCTGCCAAGTAATAGGGCTTTTGTGGAAAAGTTCTTTCTTACTAGATTTCTAACCATGACTTTCATGCTGGTGGTGTTTGGGTAGATGTCCAAATCCATGAGCACCTGTCCACAGAAAATCTGGGAGCTTTATGAGATCTTGACTCATTATTACTTGTAATTATTATTACTATTTCTTCAAAATAGACAAACATAAACTAAAAAAAAAAAAAGACCAAAACCAAACAAAAACACAAAAAGCCCAAGCAACACAAAAATATTAAATCAATTTGTACCATCCCCAGCTGGACAAGGAGATTAGTTTCTTCATTCTGGAGGAGGCAGTCCTTTATTACAACCCCAAGCAGTTACTTGTCTCACAAAATCTAAATTAATTACACTCAAATTGTCCCAACCCTAAACTGGCCTCAAAATGAAATTGAAAACATGGAGTGTGAAATTGCCCAATGCTGCTGCTTTAGATCCGCGTATCATTCCCCTGTAACCGCAGGACAGGGAGAAACAATTCTTTTCAGGGAATCTCTTCTCTTTGCCTTTTATTTGCTTCATTAACCAAGTTTGGATGGGATGGATTATGAAGGAAGTTAAGGGAATTAAATATACACAGGCTGGGGAGAAAAACAGTACAGAAAATGATATTATTTTAGTCTGTGAGCCTGTTAAGGGTCTGGAGGGACTGATGTATAAAGAAAGACTGGAACAGCTATATGTGTATGTTGTAGATTGGCTGAACAATGAGTCAGGGTGTGATTTATATATGCAGTGAACAGAGAAAGACTAAAATTAGAGAAAATTATACTTAGGGAGTTGCCAGAAGGAGAGACAGGATGAATTGAGAAAAGATATCATTTGTATGTGTATCGAGAAGAAAGTTCAGACACTGAGTTTTATTAGGATGTGCTGTAGTCTCCTTGTGCAAGAGTGTGGAAAGCATGTTGCTTCAGCTTTTTTTCAACCAGGTTTTCAGCCAGGACTGAACGAAGTGCTAGAGAATTGTGTTATATGGCTAGAGACGTGGTGGAGAAAGAAGGCGGCAAAGATCAGTTACAGGAAAACTTCTTATTAATCCAGGATCATGGGGTGTAGGGAAGAAAAAGAAGACTATATTAAATAAAATTCTGAAGGTAATTGGAAAAAATATACACCAAATACTCTATTGAGGTCCTTTTTTTTCTGTGCTTTGGTAATAGCTTCTAGCTGTGTATCTATGAGATTCCTGATAATAAATGTATGTTTCAGGGTAGGGGGGGGGAGGAGGAATGAAGGAGGTAGAGAGTCTAAAGGCAAGATGGAAAAAAAACACAAAAACAAAGGAACACACAATGAGGAGGACTGATCTAAGAGGTTCATTATGGCCAGCAGAATCAAATAAGTCCTGTAGACCAGAGTGCTCATTGCAGCTCTGCTCTAAAACAGCCTTCTACATGACTTTGAGACAGCTACTCAACTTCTGTCTACATTAATTTGCCCTTTGTATGAAGACAGTAATGATGTTTTTGTAAAGTACTTCGAGCTGTACAAAAGCTAAAGGCTACCTAATTGCCAGGGAGCAATTAATGAATTTTTCTAGCTGAAGTAAATACAATGCTTGATATGAAAATCTGGACTCCAGGAGGAGAAGCTGTAACCCCCATTAGAGGTGGCTGAATAGCTGCAGCATGCAGGAAAGCTTATTGTATGCAGGGCTGATAGCACCGTCTATTGTAAGCTTGCCCAGCATTCCCTGTTATAAGATCCTCTTGGGGGTTGCCTGTAACTTTGCCAGACGATGAGTGTTTGAGCAAAGTTTCCTATGCCAGGTGTATGCCTCAAGCTGATTGATTTATTTCTCTATTTATTTGGAGAATAAAATAGCTGTCTTAAAAATGTGGCAAGGAAGATACATGACTTGTTCATGTTGAAAACGTTAGTGTGTTTTCTTACAACAATTCTGCCTGACCATCACTGGCCTCTAGAGCAAGGACTGGAGTCTGGAGATGTCTTGCAGGGAAGGACTTTTAATCAAAATGTGCTTTTGCTGCTGCATGGCATAGGTTGCTCCAAGTTTGGCTTTGGTATAAGCTGTGAGAAATTGTGTATATGTAGCAGAATCTTTTTAGATGTTTGCTACAAATATCTTGAAGAGATCTTGTCCTTTGAAGCTGTGCTTCAAAACTGCATTTGGACTGGGGGCTGCACAGGCTGTGCTGGGGCTGCAGGTGCTCTCCTATGAGATCTGGTCAGAATACACCCAGGAAAAACTGTGCAGCAGAGAAAAAGACAAGTGTGTGAAGGACCTCAGTGGGTGAGTAGTTTAGGACCAGAAACCTGATGTGAGGAAGGGTGCAAGGGAAGTCTCTGCAGGGGTGTGGCATCAGTGCTCCCCTGGGGAAAGGCTAGCAGGTCTCCCAGTGTATGCACAGGGTATGCTCAGCCAGGTGCTCCTTAGCCAGCATGAGGCGCCCATGGCCTGCCAGGACCCTGGCTCAGGGCAAGTGCAGTGCTTTGTCTGCTCACTTGGCTGCTTGCTTCCAGTGAGGCAGGGTCCTGCTGGTGCTCCCCGGCTCACTGGGGAGGTGTGGTGGTGAGGGCTGAGGAGTCCCATGGCCACAAGGCTGGACAGCATTTCCTCCAGGCTGGCAGCCTGCTGGGGCCTGTAGTGCCATGCCTTCCCCCTTCCTCTCCCCTCCCTTTTCCTCCTTTCCTTTCTGTCACCCGCTTCTGTCTGTCACTCTACCCGTTTCTTAATTACTGTTTGCGCTGTGCTTTGAAAATGCAAAGTATGGTATAAATGTTAAGTGTTTTTATTATTGTTATTATTTCTGCTTTTTCTTTTTCATTTGCATCCCTCACCCTCTATTCTCTTGCTATTGTGGCTTCCAGAGAGAACGTGTGGGCCTACATTATTTATAACTGTGTGAGAGTAATTACAGAAATGATTTAATTACTCAGTTAATACTGTTCTTCACATCACCAACTTGACAGGCTGGTGATCCTCTCACCGCAGCCGAGCATACAGTCTGGTGGTGCCTGCACCACGTCACAGACCAGTGGGTAACAGGAGGCAAAGCCTGGGGAAAGCCTTACATGATGCCTCTTGCTTCTCTCCAGCCAAGGGCTAAGGCTGCTGAGCCTGTGTGGGCCTTGCTGGGGTAATTGCTGTTGCCACCTCAGTTAGGGGTGAACCATGGGGATGTGAACACCTGGCTATGGTGATCACTTGCATGAGGGTTTGTGGTGGCCATCTGGTGGGGGTTTGTGCTTAGCAGGCTGGCCATGTGTCTGCACCTTGGTTGAAAGGGGCTAGTGAGGGGTTTGGAATTGAGGAAAGACGTCATGAACTTACTCTAAGCCTTTGCACCTCTCCTAATGATGCGTATAATTCTGTCCCAGCTAATCTAAGAGGGAATTCCCCAGTGAGTTCAGTACCCATTGTATGTGTGTCTAACATTCTTTCCAACACGAACCTGCTTGAGATGAATTTTCAGTATTCTGTGTGCTACATTAACCACATTTTCCCATTTATTAGAGGTCAGTGATCTGGGAGGCATTTATTGACGTAACTTCTGTTTAAGCCTCCCAAATCATGGGGTTCACATGCCTTGTATGGGCCTGAGTGTAAGGTAAGATCACTATAGCCAGAAATATTTGTACATGCAAGCGGCTGTGTAATTCTGAACCTATTGAAATAAATTATTTTTCTCTCTGAGTGGAATGGCCTCCTCCTGCTGAGATTCACTCCATGGGAAATACAGTGGTTTCCATCACTTTCAGTTCAGAAAGGCTTGTTGGGAGCAGGGAATCTCCTGTCACTGGTGCAGTATGGACTGCAATTGAGAGAGGAGAGTATGTGTCCTTTCAGGGAAACACACTTGAGCTGATGGTAACCAATACCTTATAGTTATCTACTCAAGGCAGTAAAAAAAAAAAACAAAAACCAACACAACAAACCTGCACCTAGCAGAGCACAGAAGAAATGTAAGGAAGATGATTCTCTTATAAAGGCATTGTAGATAACAACAAAAAAAAAAGAGTCAGTGGATTCTTAACAATGGAGGTAGTTGCTCAGAGAGGGGAGAGAGAGGCTCTTGTGGGATAATGGTGTATTCGCCAGATAATGGCGTAGAGAGAGAATCTCAGAAGTGCCTGCTTTCCCATTTCTTGAAGTTGCCTAGCTCCATTTGGGATCCTTCACGGCCTGGGCTCTGGGCCAGGCTCAGCCTGTTCCTCAGCACAGCAGTGCTGGGTGGGTGGCAGGGAGGTTGGGGAACAGGTGGCATTAGGGCTGGTGGAGTGGAGAGCCTTTTCCATGCAGTACTGTGTGCCAAGATGCCAGGCACAGGACACCTGCTATCTGGATGGGCTCTGCCTGCCTCCAAGGAGCACTGGAAATTGAAGATGTAGGCTAAAGTCTTTTGAGTGTGAACAGTGATTCTAAATGCTTTTTTTTTTTTTTTTTTTTTTGGCATCCAACATGAGGCAGGTTAAAGCAGCCCAAATTTGAAAAAAGACTGAGCATCTCTACCTTCTGGAAGTTGGGTATTTCATGTCATATCTCCTAATTGACACCTAGAGTCCCTCATCACTTTTGAGAATCTATGCTAGAGGCTTTTCTTTATTTTTTTTTCCTATATCTGGTACACAAAAAAGTGAATTTTATGACCCTACACTGGAATAGATTGTTGAAAAGACAGAGTGAGTGGAAGGACAGTAGGAAGGAGTAGTTTTGTCAGCTCCCAAATGAGTGAATCCTGTTTTCAGTGGATACATGTCTCATGGTTAATTGATTCTTTGACTGAATTATATGCTGAGACTGTAATGTGAGCTCATCCTTTAGTAGACACCAGAGAATCCATAGAGGAGATAACTTGAGCAGGGTGAAGAGATTTCAGAAGAGCTGAGCTCAGCCTTTACACAAAGGTGAGGACTGGAGGCATTGAAAGGACCTAATTTCTCCACCCACTACCCAGTTTCAACCAGGGTATGTCCAGTCCAAAGGAGTTGGTGTGCCCATAGAAACTTCAGTTTTTCCAGGAGTTGACTGCACCTTCTCCCTACAGGAATTTAATTCCTCCCAGGTCCTCTATTGCTTTTTTCCCCCAGTTTACTCTGTATTTTATGGCTACTGTCTGGGAAGAAGGGAGATATACTGTGGTGCCCCAAGGACTATGTGTATAGGGATTGCCCACCATAGGCATGTTGCCTGGCCAAGATGCAATTTATCCGATTGCCTAGTGAGCCATAGCGTGTGCCTGTGACTGGATGAATCATACACATTGCTGTGTGGCCAGACAAAGGCTTTGGGACTGCGTGCAGTTGCAGGCTCTATTTTGTACAGGACTGTAAGAATTTAATTCTCCTTGAGTCCTCTGCCCCTTTGTCAAATCAGGTGGAAATCTGCCAGCAGGTTCAAGAGTTGCTGGGAAGTCTGACTCATGTACACACGAACACATGTACCAGGTTTGCAAAAGCTTTTTTCCTCGCAAAAATGAGCTAAAAACACACACAGAAGGTGAGCAAAGCCCTGCGTTGGAGTGTCTGATGAGCTGTGATTTCTATACAAGTGACCCATGCGCAGCATGTCTCAAACACGCTTGCAGCATGCTTACCATCGCTGCCACACGCTTGCAGGGTGACTCACTGTGATTCACCCGGAGCAGTCCTGCTCTGTGATTTGCATAGGCAAGCATGCAATGCGAGCTGTGCTGTCTCCTGGGGTTGGATGTTCGGTTCACACTTGTGCACAGCGTACATGTATGCGCTCTGTGACTCACACTAACATGCCGTGGTGGCTTGGATCACGGAAGCAAATGAGACATAATCATGAGCAGACACTTGTTCAGTGTCTCATGCTCCTATCGGTTAGCTTTTGAAGGAGAACATGGCACAAGGCTTGAAGATTTTAATATTTCTATCCTGAAACAGACCTCTTGAGAAAAGAAATTAGCCTGATGACAGCAGCAGTAATTGGATTATTCCGTTAGTATTCTCCATGGAAGAGGAAGTTGCGTGACTTTATATTTTCAACACAGAGACTTAAAAATTGCACTTAAAATGTGAATTACGCCTTACTTTCTTTTCATAACTGACAAGCAGGCATCTGTTTTCTGCCCTACTTTCCTTCTGCACACCTTCTGCCTTTGGTCTGCCTGAGCTTTCTTATTCTTTGCAAGGCTACAGCAAACTGTGGCGACTTGCATGCCTCAAATGGCACGGAAGGAGATCAAGGCATGGTCTAAGCAGTAGGTGGGCTGAGGAGGTGCCATGCTGAAGGTGAAAACAAGAGATTTATGTATCCCTTGATCTAGAGGAAGGGGTTTGCTTAAAGGCCTGGACACCTGGGGGAGGTAGAGACAGGAAGGTCTGGAAAGAGTAACGTGAAGAAATGCGGGGCAGGGAGGTGCTGAGCAAACATTGAGCAGATCTCTAAGCACTGAGTCTTCTTTTGCTCTATGGGCTAATCTCCTGCAGCTGCAATATCAACACTAAAATAATTTGTAATGGGACTGACAAAGTTTTGGAATATGTGCACACCTGCACTAGACAGCACTGCTGAGGTGGAAGGAGATGGGAAGGAACTGGACAGATGGTAATAAGCCAGCCTTATATTTCTGCTAGTTCTGGTCATTTGCAGGCTTCCTATACACTCATGGCCTCCCTCTCTTTTATTTTAAAAATATCTGATTATATTTTGATAAACTTTTTGTTTATTTGGAATCTGCCAGGGGAGTTTTGCTGGTCTTTGGGCACATCCAACTGTTTGATACAGTCATTACCTGGTCAGAGATACCACTTTTTTTCTTTTGTTATTCAGTTGTTTCCTTAATTTAGATTTAATAAGTCACTTTGTGCTCCATTAATTAGGCCATCATGCAAAATGTTTAATGCCGAAGCATGCTTGCTTGCAGATGGTGGAACAGCTTCATTTAGCGAATGGCTGGAGACCTCACCAGGCTGTGTTGCTCCTCATGCCCACGGTCCATTCTCCCCCAATGAGCCATGATGCCGTTAACCTTCTCTGTCTCCGTGTCCTGGCGTGAATCCACAGGGGCGCATCTTCACCATGGCTTTTAAGAGCCTTTTTCTCTGTCCAATCCTCCTGCCCTTGCTGGAGCTCCCTTGAAAGATTTTATGTGCATGCGTGGGTTTTACGTTTCATCTCCTTAATTGTTACAAACTGAAGCTGTGGCTGTCAGCTTTCTCAACAAAGGCAAAATGGACTGGCAAAAGCATGCTGTGATACTGGCCACTGGAGGAGGAGGAGGTTGTGAGCAGTATTTGTCTCCTGCTGTGCTGAGGGCTGCAATTCTGCCCAACAGTGTCACTCACTGGTCACTATGCTAGTCCAATAGTGTGTTGCTGTATGGCTTGAGATATGCCTGTAATAATACTCAGTAATATACAATACAAGCTGTTGGGAAGTATTTTGTGCTTTCAGAGTGCCAGGAACCAGCCAGCATCTCCTGCCGTGTGCTGCTATAAAACACACAAATCTCTCAAATCATACGTTGATGGCTTTTTTTTTTTTTTCCGTTGGTGGTAGAGGATTGAGTTACTTTTTCGGTTTCCCTATCTCCTGCTCTAGTCTGGCCTTCAGTACTAGGAAAAGGATTTTCTCAATCGGCATGCTAGGGTTTCTGTGGCCAGAGAAGTGTTTTTATATGGGAAGGGGTAACAGCGTGGGGAACGTGTAGGTGTGTTGCTGTATAACTGAGCCCATGTGGAAGCACATCCTCTCCTTCTCCATGCTTCATGCATCCTTGCTATCAAGGAATCCTTTTGGCCAAATGTTTTGCTTTCATTTGATGAATAAATTGGATATGGAAATGAGCTGACATGAGTAGATTAGACACTTACGAGGTGATAGGGATCTTGTTGTGACAATCAATTTACCTCTTTGCACTTAGGAACCTGTAGGCGATGGTCTTCTGGGAACATATCCCCCAGGACTTGCTCCTTCAGTTATAATTTGTGAATCTCCAGAGGATAAAGCTATTTTATGGTACTCTTTCCTTCATGTTTGCCTTGCCTTCCTCTTCTTTGTAGTGATCCACCTCCATGCGCTAGCAGCCTTTGAAGGGTAGCCCCTGCAAAATCAGCGTGTCTTCTCATGGGGGCTGAGAAAAAAGGTATTGGAGCTGTCTGGGATAAGAAAGAAATGGAGGAGACCTACTGATAGGAGGTGTTTGACAAGGGTCAGCAGTGGGGAGGGGGATTGCTTGGGGTACCCCAAAGGTGAGGGTGCAAAGAGGCAAGGGTGCTGGAGAGAGGAGGTGTGATGGGATGTTCAGTCCTTCATAGAATAAAGTGGGCAGAAAGGCCTCAGGGCAAGATTGTGTAATTAACAAACTCTGGGATGCATCTGCCTCTCTCAGGCAGGTCATTGTGTGACCTCAAGTGAGCGCAATTCTCTCACTGTCTCTCCCACTTCCCCCTGGTCGGTCGGGCTCAGCAGCCCTTATCTCTCTTGCAAACGATCCTGTATGTGCTTTGCAGGGTCCTGGACCAGAGGCTGGCCCAGGCTTTTCTCCATGTCACCTGGGAGGCAGGATCTGGACCTGGCGATGGCACATGCCAGGCTGGGGTGGGAAGGCAGTACAGCGAGGGAGGGGGGACGTGTTCTTCGGGCCCAAGCAAGTGCACAAAAATGTGTCTGCACCTAAGGGCAGGGGAGAGAAATACAATTTAAGCCTCCAAAGGTTCGTGTCCCTTGTTAGAAAGTCCCAAGACAAAACCTCTTTGCTACCAAATACATTCCAGCCCACAGCCCCGTTATCTTTTCTTTATTTTTTTTCCTCTTAACGGTTGAGCCGTTTAACGCCACATACGAAGTCAAATCTGGCCGCTGAGGGGCGATTCTGGGTTGCCATGGCAATGAGGCATGTCTCTCCAAATTAGGACATTTTTCTGCTGCCTTTTCCATGCGAGGCTTTCTCTCATCTCTTTCTCCCCCTCTTCCTTGATGTCTGAAGTGCTGAGAGCTGCCTCCTCTCCTGCACGCTCCGTGAAAGGGATCAGACTTTGCCCGTCTGAATTAATTCCTCTGAAGCCCATGCCAACTTTGTGTGTGCTGGCTCTGCGAGGGGGAGCTTTGAGCTCCCCAATGAAAACGTGGCAGGACGGGGGCGAGGAGGGGTGTAGAGGCAGGGAGGTTAGTGGGGGCAGGCAGTGCGTAGCTGTGGGGTGCTAATTGCCTTCTGCGCCATCACCTCATTTTTCCACCCGTGCTGCCAGGGCTGGGCACTTGGCTGATTTAGATTAAGATATATTTTAGGACTAGAAAAGCTATTGGAATAAAACCTGGGGAGGATATAAATGTGCTGGCAAGTCTTGAAATCTGTTGGGCAGCCTTAGCTTCCCAGGGTCTGATCCATTATGGTGCAAGCACTTGCAGTGGCACCACAGGAGTCATCCATCTCTTAGGGGCATTGTGACACAGGGCCTTGTCCCCCCTGCATCTGGTATGTGTCTGCACTGAAGCAGTCAAGTGCCTTTACACCACTTCTGCACCTGTATATTCCCCTTGCAGACTTAGGGTTTGGCATGAGTCAGACCCAGCTCAATTAATTCTGGCTGCTGACAGATTCCCAAGGCCCACTGTGGCAGCTGGGATTAGTCTGACACAGGGAAGCCCCCAGCCAGACTGCCTTCTCTGGACTACACCTCTGACCGAGGAAGTAGGAAGAGAAAGGAGCTGGCATAGGCAGTGCTGGAAACTTGCAGAAATGGAGGCATGCCTGTGGTGGGCAGTTCAGGGTGGCTGAGTATTGTCATGGACTGATGCATGGCAGAGCAGTACGGTCCAGCATTTTCTATCCACCAAGGCACAAATGAAAAGGTAATGTAATGAGGTTTTCCTGCTTCTATTTTCCCCTGGCCAAATGTGCTACTACCCCAAGACCCCCTCCCCCCCTTTTTTTTAAACTATATATACGGTATATTTTGGGACTGCCATGCATAGCCGTGAGCAGGAAATCAGGGGAGAGCAAAATTAGCAGATTGTGAATGTTTGGAATGGAGATGAAGGTGTAAATTTTGGTTGAGAAGACAACTGGCCTCAAAGTCTGTTCCAGCCTGGCCATGCTTTAGCATTGCTGTTTTTCATAAAAGATGCTCTGGAGCTGGGGGCAGTTGGCTGTGAAGTGAAGAGCATAGCCGAGTGATGTGCCATGGCTGAACTCCTTGGGCTCAGTCCCGTGTACTCTGCACCTTTGGCTGCTGTGGGATGGCAGTAGTGTAACGCTGGACTGATGGTATGATCAGACATACATTTGTTTTCCAGGAAGCAAAAAGTCTTGATTCTCTTTAATGATACAGCATTTAAATAAAGTGAAGCGGGTAGACTTGTGAATTAGTCTGACCCATAACCACAGGGACACCACCTTATTTTCCAAGGATACTTAAACTTGTCCAAACCTCAGTAAATATTAATTTCATTTTTTTAATAATGATATACGAACAGGTTTACATCAAAGACTGATTATCCCAGTATTCTGTATCCAACAGATAGAGGATCAAGTAGTGATGCTTCCTCAGAATATTTTTTAAGTATCCCGTGGGTTATGGCTTTGGACTTTTTAAGCTAGAAGGTGCTTCTTTGTATTTAGTAGTACTGGATGGGTTTTTCTTCCAGGATGGAAACTGGATGGGTTTTTCTTCCAGGTAGTTACCTGCATGCAAGCTCCTAGTATTTGTGAACCCATATAAGTTTTTAGCATCCAAGGGACAAGCTGTTACACCACTTAACTGCTCATGGGATGAAGAAGTACCTTGTTGGAAACTTGCCCCTTAACGTTCTTGTTTGATATCTCCTCATTGTTCTACTGGAAAAAGCAGCTAACAGTTATACCCTTTTCACCTTCTTTAACCAGCTCCTGATTTTAGAGGTCCCTAATATATTCCCACTAATTGTCACTTTTCTGCAAGAGTAACTTATTTGTTGACTCTGAGGAAGACCTTTCCAGTTGTCATCTATCCTCATACTTCTATTTTTTTTTTTTTTTTTTTTGCCTCTTCTGCATCACTTTGTGGAATTAATTCCACATGAGACTTTTCAGAAGGAAAAAAAAAGACCTGTAGAACATGGGTGTTACTTGCAGTAGCTACCTGAGCTGGTCCTGACACAGCTGTTCTGTCCTGAGGGACTGGTTTTTGGCTCTGCCCTCTGAGCTCCTGCTGCTGGTCAGATGATGGTCAGAGCTTGCCACACATGCTCTGTGAAGAGAGGCTGATGGACCTGGGTAAGAGGTGTAGGTGCCTATTACTATCTGAAGGGCAGTTACAGAAACAATGTAGTCAAACTGTTTGGCAGTCCCAGACAGTGTAATGAGACGCAAAGATGACTCCTTAGACATCATGGAAAAAAAAACCTAAGAGGGTAGTGCAGAGCTGGAACAAGGGCCCAGAGTTCAGCCACAGCTGATCAAATCTACTGTTGGTGATGGTCCCACTGCAAGGGGACTGTTTGAGGCCTGTCCAGCTAATATTTCTTTGATGCCATGAAGGTTCAGAAGTGATACATGACTCTGAGGTGCAGAAGCTTTCTAGAACTGTCCTTACGGTTCAGAGACTCTTTGTCACTCTCTTCCCCTGCACTCTCTGTTTATATTGGCATTGATCTACTCAGCTTTAGTCCATTCCTGCTTCCCTCTAGCAAGCACACTGCAGGCCTCTGAGGAGCTAATACACAGATCATGCTTTTGGGCTGCAATGCTGAGCAGGTGAGTAGTTAGCACTATGGCACAGCAGCAGATCATGCATCCCAGGGAAACTACCGTGTGCTGCATTGCTGCTGTGGAAGTGCCCTGATGTCTCTGGTAGCCTCCTGTCCAGCTGCACCAGGATGCTTCAGCAGAGAGCAAGGCATGGGGCATAGCTTGGAGCAGTCATGGTGTACCGAAGAGACCAGCAGCTGGGTCACAGGGGGGAATGCAGCAGAGGTCTTGTAAGGAACAACAGACGCCTCAATCACTGATGTCTGTGAGAAGGAAATGCCGATTAAAACAACAATTAAAAAGTACAAAGCAAAGCTCCAAGGACTTCCTGTTAATTGCAACAGATGTAGCTGAAGCTTCCTCAGATGATGAGCAGGTTTTGGTGGTGCAAGCTGGAAAAGGTGGGAGAGAACTCAGATGTGCTGGGATGTGGACTTGGGATGCATCCCAAATGCCAACTTTGCTTCCTAAATTTTCATTATTTTCTTCTTCGAGTTGTTACTGAGATCCTGACATTTGTCTTTCTTGTAATGCTATTATTCTAGTTGCTTGCCCTGTCTGGTATGCAGAGAGAGCTTCAGCAGTTATAACATTCAGAATTTAAAGGCTGAATTTCTTGCTACCTTACTTTGTTTGCCCTGACTCTAACTGTTTCGGATCCCAGCATCTTTATTGTTGTTCTGCTCGTGTATCTTCATGTCTTAGAGAACATCAAAATTGAAAACAAATGGGGAAAGGGAAGAAGTATTCACACTTAACAAAGCAACAGTGGTGTGTGTCTGAGTTTGTCTGTGTCTAGGAGAGGTTACTGTGAAAAGAATTTGTTCTGAAATGGTATGGAGCATGCAAAATGGAGGGGATTTCAACATTAATAATGCTGCATTATACATGTAAATGGCGTTATTAAAGGCTTCTGATTATTTCAGAAAAAAATAATTAGAAAACTTTGGGGCAATTGTGTAAATCAAACCAAGGGAATGAGCTGAGGGCAAGAATGAATAATTATTCCCTTGCCTTCTATTGCATCCCTGCCTTCATTCCTACTGCATCCTTTCCCCCAGTCTAGAACAAATAGCCCCAGAAGAAAACACGAACAAAACAAGAGCACTCAGTGCTCTGAGCATCATCTGGAAAAAGGAACCAAAATATTCAGACTTCTCTCTCTGAATGGCTGAGAACTAAGGGAAAAGCAACATGAAGAAACTCTCAGGCCTCCCCAGAAGTGCAAAGAATTTAAATCAGTGCTTGTAAAATGCAATGATGAATAAGACAGGTAGGTAAAACTTTTGCAAGTAATACTCAAGTACTTGAAGGTGGTGCCAGAAGGGAACATTTTCACCCCTTTGCTTTCCTTGAGAAACAATTCCCTCTAAATTGGATTGAAAAATGCAGGATGACTTTTTTTATGTGTGGATTACTGCTACAGGATGACTGCCAAAACAGTCAACTACAGTGAACAAAATAGGAAATATAATTATTGCTGCAATTTCAGATCACAGAGAAAGAACTGTAGCAGCCTCTAGGAAAAACAGAGACTTAGCATTTGAAGGAAACAAAATTTTAATTTTCCCAGCCCCAAAGTCCCACAGGAGAGAGCTCATGGGGCTGAGGAGAGCTTTCAGGAAAAGATGAAGTTGAGACTGCAATCCAGCGTGTGAATGCAATATGCACACGTTTCTGTGCGGCAGAAAACGTACAGGGACAGCGCACTTGGATTCTGTGTGTTCATAATGCGTGTCTCTGGCTCCCTGGCAGATCCTTATGGACTTCAGGGAGGCTCTTCACAGATATGGCAGAAACCGCTCTGCAGTCAATAGTGGGATCAGAGCCCAAAGCAGCTAAATGCCGCTAATCAAAAACGAGGAAGCAACCAGAGCCTCTGGATGGAGATGAAGTGAAAGAAGGAAAATTAGAGTCCAGCTTAGAGTTCATCTCACAAAAGCTTGTGCTGATCATTTGCTATTTTATGTGGGATTGGCATTTTAAGGGGCATATTTTACTTCGTTCTTTCTTTTGTACAGGCACTGAGAATATCTGGAGATTACAGAATGTGAACAGCATATGAATATATATGCCCAGTGTGCTCGTATATATGAAACACTTCTAAATATACAGTAGAGCTGGCTGAAAGGTTTCTGGTACAGCAATTTTATGCTGGAAAATGTTGATTGTACAGTATTGAAAAGTCCCCTGGGAACACATCAGGTCTATCACAATGGGGATGGAAATGGGGCAGGTTGGTTGGTCTGCAGAGAGGCTGTGGCTCTGCCAGATCCCTTGCCTGCCAGCAGAGTAGATGACAGGCTAAAAAAAAAGAATTTTCATGTGATCTCCTGAAATGGAGTTTTTCGGGTATTTATTTTTTCATAAAATGTGTCAAATGTTTGACTTTTCATACATGATAATGGGAGATCTCTTTTACTTTCCATCTGTAGACAAAGCAGCATTGGTTTTCTGGCTGGTGCAGAAAATGCAGCACAATTATTCACACGTGCCCCTCCAGACAAAACCCATTTCTGAAATTCCCCACAAGCTGCTCGGGGTCCTCCCTCATCAGCAAAGTCTGAAGACTCACGACAGAGAGGGGCTGAGCTTGGCACTTAGTGCTGGTGTCCTGCATAACACCTCATTCTGTCACATTCAAAGCAAGCTTGTGTGGGTCCAAGATGTCACGCTGGTGTATTTGCATCTGCAAATATATATTTTTTGGGAGCATAGATAAAAAGGATGCTTTCTGACTCAGCCGTGACATGCTACACTCTGGGTCTATTTGTAAACTATAGCTATGGAACAGGTACATCCTTTTCCCATATAGGTGTGTGTTCTTCTCTCCAAGGCCTGATGAATAGCCTAGTGCATAGGAGAGGTGCTTCACTTGGACTTTATGTGCTGATTGTCCAAAATGCTTAGAATTTTACCTCCTGCAATTGGTCTTATCTGCAATTGGACACATTGTGTAACGGTGTGCACCAGTGTCTTCTTGATCATCCTTCAAGGCAGTGTTGATCCACAGTACATTGCTATGTATGATACCCAAGACATATAGGGCACAGTAATGGCAGTTCCACGAGGGGCACAGCTGATGAAATAATTGATCCTGATGTGCCTGGTGAAGGGAACACATTCTGCAACTGTGCATGGGTGACTGAATCTGCTTCCAAAGTTTGTAATGAGGATGACCAGTCACCCACCAGTAGCATCTGCTTGTATTTCTGCATGAAGACCTTGGAAAATGGGATGATCACCAGGGTTTTTCAAGAAAGCTTTAGCCACTACCAGGAATGAATTCTAAAGCAGGCCATGCATGGGCAAATCCCCTGCATACGGGTAATGTTGATTTGTAAGGTCCGCTTCATTTTGAGTGCCCTTTAGGTCATTATTTTTGAGCTGCCTGGGCAAGTCCTTGCACAAAGGACTTACTCTCCAGGGTTTGTGGGAACATGCAACCTTAAGATTGTTTGGCAGGAGCCATCTGAAGCCAGTTATTGTATTACAGGGATGCTCTCCATACTCCTGTGAGTGGCCTGTGAATAGATGCTGAATGAAGTGGGCTCTTTGGCTCTGGGCAACTGCTAGAAAGAACATAATACCAGGAGTAAAAAGAGCTAAGAAAACATGAGTAGAAGAACAGAGCAGACAAAAAGCCTTGCTGGTGGAAATAGCAGTGATGCAAGGGAAGACTTGTCTGGTAACTGGTGCTAAACCTGCAAGCAAAATGAAAATAGCAGGTAGCTGGGAGCAGTTCCTGTGTTAGGGTGTTGGCTGTTCCTGGGGACTTCAGCCATAGTATGAAGCTACATTTGGACTGGGAGTGTGTAAATAGAATGATCCAACAACCAGTGCAATTTCAACCTGTGGTTTTGAGCCAGAGCATTAAAAAGACAGGAAAACTCAGGAGGGCTTGTGAAAGAGGAAAGATTGAAGGCCCTGTCTGGCAATTCTAAGAGGTTAAACCAGTCCCTGGTAAAAGACTGTGTGGTAATAGGAGGGGACAAAACTTTGTGGGTGACAGAGATCACAAATAGAGGAATTTCCATGGTAAACCTTGGAAGAAGACTCTGAATTTCCTGGGGGAGGAATCACCAAATTCAGAGAGAGATTAGACCTTGTGAGGAATCCAATATGCTGTAAAAAGAGGAGTCTGCAAAAAGCGTTTTGGCCACCTTTCTTCTTCAAAGTCAGCATCCTCCAAGAGTGGCACAGGGAACTACTGATGTTGCAGCAAACAGTAACCAACACAGGGCTGACATCTGAGAAAAGGGTGTAAGAACTGCAGTGCTGTGCTATACTTTGCAAATGCATTCCCAATATAGTTAAAGAAGATGCCAACATCATTAAAACTGGGCAGCTCCTTGTAGCTGCAAAAGACAGTTTTGCAATAGCAGATGATTTTGTTGTCACCCTCAAAGCAAGTGGAACACTTCTTGAAGTGAAGTTGCATGGGACTATGTTAGTCTGATGCCAGGAAAAAAATGAAATTACCCTTGAAAGAAAAACTAATGGAAGGAAGTGATAAAGTAGAGAAATTCAGGATGTATGGGGGTGAGTTAGTTTTTTGTAGGGGAGTGACTGAACTAAAAGCATGGCTAAAAACCTGATGAACTTGAGAAGGAATGATCTGTAATACTGCCATTCTCAGGTTAAAATCAGTTAAGCAGAGATCTCTTGAAGATACCACATGAGGGTGTTTTCCAAGGGTGAGGGAGGCTGCCTGGCTACAGGGTAGAGTGGGAGGAGCGAAGTCAGCCAATGATTCATAATCCTAGAAAATTCCCTACTGGTGGTGAGTGGAGATTCTAGTAATTCAAAAGGTTTGTTCCTCTGGGAATCGTCAGGTGAAGAAGGGAAATGCCTAAAGTTGGACACAGAGGATCTGAAAGAATAAATAAATGTTTATAAATAGATCAGTTCTTGCCACTGCAAGAGGAAGAATTCTAGCACTTAGGACATGAACATTTAGATAGTGGAGATTTTGAGCTGCCTTAAACCTCTATAAATTTATTATCAGAGGATCTGAGAAGCTTTATGGAGAACCAGAACCAATGTAGTGTAAATGACATACTTGGAGGATTTATTAATGCAGGTAGATCACAGTGTCACCAATACTGCCCCACTGACATGGAAAAAAATATCACAATCTTTGTAAGCAAATCTGTGCCTCGTTTGGTTTCAGCAGCCTGGGTCTTTACAGCACTTCTGTGCAAAGATGTCCAGTGAATATGAGATGAGAGACTGAAGATAATATGAGAGTAATTTAGGGATTTGAAAGGAACTTGAGAGGGGCCAAAGAGGTTTTATCCTGAGCTCAGAAGAGCAGTGGTATTGAAGAGGCTGTCAAAGCTTTTTACTCATATAGAAAAAGTGTAGGCTAGGTTGAGTGAAAGAGTTAGTGGTAGGAGAAAATTGGCCCCTTGCACCAAAGTAGCCACTGATCTTTACATACTACCTGGAAAACAAAACCAAAAATAAAACAAGTCACTATGTACTTGTCCTAAGTTATTATTCTCAATTCCTCAAGTTAACCTTATCAGAAGACACATTGACTAAGTAGGTGATCATGCATACCAAATTTGTTTTTCCAGGCATGGTACACCTGACTTAGTAGCATCTGACAACAGGCTAGTTTAGCAGGCATGAATTTTAAGTAGTTTGCATGGATTTTGACATGTAGCTGCTAGTTTTCTTCATCCATGATTTAACAGATGTGTGGCAAACCTCACTAAAATAATAAAGAACAGAGTGAAAAGGATGGGGGGGGGGGGGCTGTAGTTTCATCTTTATTAAGCTTTTTAAATCATAGCATGGTATCAATAGTGAGAGCTGCCTCCTGCAGGCTTTTTGTCCAGTAGAAATCAGGATTCCAGAACTGAAGTCAAAGTCCCTTCGGATTTTAAGTTAGTTATACAAAGGGACGAGTAAGGCAAAAATAAAAGCTCAATGCATTTGGGGTCTGAGAAGCTTCCTTTCTTCATTTAAAGGATACTGTGCACATACATGCCGGAGAAGAAAAGCTAGAGGTAGGCCCAGTAACACAGGAAAATACTCTGTTGTTTAGGAGACCATCAGGTCAGCTGGACACATGATGGAAGACAGGTGACCTTCTTCACGCTCCATAATGAAATGCAGCGAGTTGGTCACTTTGCTCAGCAAGCCCTCAAATGAGTTACAGCCAGGACAGGTGACAGAGATGTGACCCTGCTCACAACAGGACTGACACACTCAACACTGCTCTGCACATGGGTCTCAGGGAGAAAAGCTGGTTCATGTGAGAGCATGGGGCACCTTAGAGGGCAATACAATATGCTTCTTATAAAAATGCAAAATTTGGTATTATCTTGATATTTGATGATTGCTGTTATTCTGATGCTTGCCTGGGAAAAGAGGGTTTGAGGGTCTGTGCCCTTGGTGGACTCTGACCTAAGTCAGTTAGAACTGGTCCTTCTCCTCTCCAAGGGCTCTTTGCTCCGTGCATGTCAGATGAGAGCTGTTATTTTTGACAGTACATAATGCGGCTCTGTATCATTGGTTGTGGGTGATTTCCAACCCACTTGGGACAAAATTTATGAGTGTGGCCTATCCTGGTAACATATCATTTTCAGTAATCCTATGTGACACCATGATTTTGGCAGAGGAGAGATGAGACTTTTCTCTCATTCTGGATACGGTTCTTTCCTGAAGACCCATGGTGCAGGAACATGAGTAGAAGCTTTTGCCATTTGCTCCTTTTCTTCCTTCTTATTTGCTTTTCCAGCGCTTTCCTTCTGAAATTTAGACTTTTTTTTTTTTTTTTTCAAGCTCCTCATGGTGACCAAGATGGTTAAGGACTGACCTGTCAAGCTGCTAGGTGACCTGTGGCCTCCCAGGCAGGGAAGGTGGCTTTCTAATGCTTGTAGGCTGTAACCCTTAGAGGTGTGCCATTTACATGAACCTTTTGTCATGCACTTCCACAAGCAGTCTGTGGACACAGGGAAGAAATAGCACATACCTTGTGTACACACATCATATGACTTTCCTTCCATTTTATAAAGCTCTTGTCATGAGATTTTTTAATATGAGCCACAGGATGGGAAGAAAAAAAAAATAAAGGAAGAAAAGGTTGAGGGGAGCCAGTTCCACATTCCAACAGTTAATTAAATCCTTCAGACAGTGTTCCAGGCAGACGAAGGAAGATGAAAGAACCCATTGCATGAGATTATTGGGTTTGCAACTTAATATATTACTTGACAAGATTTTACTCGTGCAATTGCAAGTTGAGGAATTTTAACTGTACATTTTTCTACTCCTTATATATGGAAGAGGGGGAAAACAAGTATGCTGTTAGTATTTTTCTTCCAAAGACAAATTTGCATGTTATATTCCAGGACGGAGCCAAACAGGGTCCACTTTTGCTTTGTGCTGTGCCCATTAGTCCTCTGAGACATGCAGCAAGGTTTGGGGGCTTGTAATGTGGAGGTGGGTGCTGGGGATGAGCGAGAGATGCTTCAGCCGCAGAGGGGCCTGGAGGCACAGATTCGCAGAGCGCGGTTTCCATGGCAGTGCTATGGAAACCAGGTTCTGCCGCTCACTGCTGCTCAGGGTGGAATTTCAATGCTTTGCACAGCCCTGGTACCCAAGAAACAGCAAACCCGCAAACAAAACCGCAGCAAACCTGTAGATGCCTCATCAGAGCACCGTTTCTCATGCAGCCCATACGCTCTGCCCACCACCCCGGGGGAGGAAAGGACGAGCAAGCCCAAATCAGCTTAGATAAAATTAGAGCTTGTTACACACCTGTGTCCCAGCCTCCAGCTGGGCCCCTCAGAATAGTTTTGGAGGTTCAAAGAAGTTTGGTCAGCGCTAGGATCTTTGATGCGCTCTTGTACATGGGCTACTGAATGCAGCCTCGAAGCTGAGCAGCTGCATTGTGAGGACTAGGGATGTGGAGGGCTGTGGAAGACCTAAAGCAAGAAAAGCTGGCTTCTCTTGGTTCTTCTTTGTGATCATCTCAGAATCATGTGGGTTCCTGTGCCTCAGTTTATACATCTGCAGAATAGGTATGTTAATCATACTTGGTTACCTCCCCAGGGGTTGGCAAGTTTAACTTTTCTGCTGAGTGTAAGCTAGAGCTTGGAGGATTTGGGCTACTGTGAAACCCATTTAGATAATGATTGGAAGGTAGTTTGAGGCCCTCTGATGAAAGTGGTTAGAAAACTGCCAAATTTTGCCAGCTTCCAGGACAACAGCCTGTAAACAGTTGTACTTAAAACTTACAGAGGCCTTACCCTGATGTTCCCTCTTATCTATATTTCTCCTGCAGGACTAAGCACTGGTACTGTGATACTGTAGCATACAGAGACTGGAATATAGTCATTTTAGCAGCAGTACTGTGAGCTAGGTCTGCAGTATCAAAACCCTTTACCTTCATTTGCATAGGAAGGAGAAAGAAAATAGCATAAGGGTTGATCTTTGATTTTACAACTGTTCAATGCTGGCCGACAGGCTGTGCAGCCTGAAACCCTGTAATCAGTTTAGCTTAATTAACATTTGCCAGTGATTTGCCCAAGATGGTGGTGAACATGCCACCATGCCAGTTGCCAGGTCCAAGCACCCTTTGGCTGGGGTGGTCAGTCAGAAAAAGCCATTGGAGATAGCCTCCTACCATCTCTCATCCAAATTCTGTACCATTTTAGGGCTCTGGAGCTCCTGGCTGGCACCTCCCAGAGGAGGGTGGGCTCTGAAATTCCCTGGGAGCATGCCTGGGGCATCCCATCACCCTCTCTGAGCATTCCCTTCAGCCACCCAGGCAGTTTTGGCACACCATGATGGGTCAGTGAGTGCAGTCCCTGCCTGCGGTGAGGCTGTGGTTTCTGAGTGTGTATCCTATGGCATGGAAATGTGCATAGCTGCCCGTGACAGCATGGATGTGCAAAGTCATAGCTGTGTGGTTTGTGGTGTTGCATAGTACTGGAGAGGCAGCGGGGAGGGAAGCGTGGTGCTGGAGGTCCCTTAGTGTTCACAGCCAGTAGGCAGGGAGGATGCAGCACCTTGCAGCCTTGAAGGGCTGTCAGGGTGACGGTAATAGTAAGCGATAACCTCCCGCAAAAGCGGCCAGCCTTATAAATACCAAGCTCATGGCGGTAACAGCAGGGTGGGCCTTACTCATATGCTGGGGGGAGGATTTGGGAGAACCCTTGTGAGCCCTTGGCTGAGATGTCAGAGCAGCACCCCCTGCTTGCCAGGGATGCAGACAAAGCTGGGGCTGTATCTTATCCTGGGAGCAGCCTTCCCTTGGAAATCAGCTGCCCCTCTCCCCCCGTGGAGGAATTGTCTTCTGCTTAATAACGTCTGCTTGTAATATTCTGAAACAAGGAGGCTAATCAAAGGCCCCATTCCGTGGAACAGGGATGCTAAGTGACAAGATTAATTTCAGTAATCAAGCAGCTTAATTTGGACATTTTTCCCCCCTCTTCTCTGTTGCTGATGGAATGAGGCAAATCTCATTCTGGAGAGAGACTCTTTCCCTGCCTGGTGGTAGCACCACCCTTCAATTCAGAAAATGGTTGTGTAGGGACAGGGGGAGGGAGAAGACAGGAGAGAGGAGTAGGAAAGGGTCATAGAGGACAGTGTTAAAGAAGGTGCATGGACCGCTATTGCTGATGTTTCTCGACCATCTTCCTTCTGGAAAGCTCCCAAAGTGTTTTATAGACTGCATCGCAAAGGCTCCAGTCAGCACTGAAATGCAGTCATCTTGTCTGGATTGCAGCAAGTCTTTGAAAGGACATGGAAATTTGACAGTTTAGGAGAAGGCAGGCAGGCGGCTGTGACACCTCCGAAGGGAAAAGGTTAGACAGGAGCCTGTGCAATGGGATGGGACTTACCTGAAATACACCTGTGGCTGAAAGGTCTCACTCTGGCAACTAAAAAAGAATTAACCTTCATCCTCCAGTGATGCAGATCACTGAGGGCCCCTTTCCTGTGCTCAGCTGGGAGCAGGTGCTGCCAGCACAGACTCCTGCAGCGCTGGGACCTGGCTCTCCTCCACCAGCCCAGACACTGCTGCTGCTGCCTCATCTACCCCTGGCCTCCCTGCAGGACTTGCCCGAGGCTCTCACAGCTGTAATGTCACAGTGACCCGAGGACATTTGTCCCTGAGCACCTAGACAGCCTCAGTACGTGTTGCCCCCAACCTAGTGACAGAGGATGGTGGAGGCGGTTGGTGAGAGGGTTGGGAGAAAACCCAGAAAATGTGCTTTGTGCTGAGGCAGGAAGAGCTGGGTCCCTGCTGCTGCCCCGTGTTGAAACTCTTCCTCCTCGGTTGCAATATAGACAGGGGAACAGGTCCCCAGGGGATATAGCAAAGCATAAGACTGGGTAAAGCCTTGGGGGCATTGTTTTCTGGGGTAGTTTTGTGCTGGCCTGAAGGGTTAGGTGTGTGCGTGTGGGCGGGCTGGAGAGGACAGTCTAATAATAGCTATTTACTCATTCAAACGCCTGTGATCTGTGGAAGCCTGGACAGGCACCCAGTGGCGTGTGACAGCCCTCTAGAGCGATCGGAGTGGGTTTAAGGGAATGACGTCCTTGCCCGAGGCAGTGAGGTTTCAGGTCTGGCAGCTTTCCATGCTGGTCTCTCCAATCCCCCCATCAGTGCACTCCTCCAGTGCTGGCACCTCTCTTGCACGTCCCCCCCTTTCTCTTTCCCTCTCCATGGGGGGCATCTTTAACTTGACTGCACCCCCTGCCATCTTCTGGCAATCGATTTTTTGGAGACAATCCGTGACGTTCCTGACCCCCCCCCCCCCCCCTCCTTCTCCTCCTTCTCTTCTCCCTCTCCCTCCCGCTGACTTGTTATTATGTACTGCAGCTGCCCGGAGGATTTTAAATAGACCCATAATCGCACAGCAGCTCCTCTTGGAAGTTTAAATATAACCTCCTTGTTAATCTCGCGTGTGGCAGCAGCACAGCACCTGGGGAAGGGAGTAATGGACAAGCACTAACCCACGGCTTTACATGAGGACTGGGAGGGCTCACATTTTTTTCTTAGTGCCTTCTGCCTTGAAATCATTGGGAAATTGCCTTGTTTGTTTTAAGCAGAACAGCTCTGAGGCTGGTGCAAGATGCTGAATTGATGGCTTTTGCAGCATGAAATTATTTTCTTAACCACCATCCCAGGTGCAGCACGAATGAAGACAGCCCACAGCTACCTCCTGTTTGTCCCCTGCTCCGAGGAAGCCTCCTCAGGTGGCAGTGCAGCTCAGACCTCATCCACTCTTTCCTTCCTTGCAAGAGAGTAGCAGCAGTGTACATAGGGCTGAAAGAGGTGTTTTGGAGTGATGGGGGCACCTATCTGTAAGGAACTAGGCAAAGATCCTGCATTTGGGATTTTCATCCTAAAGCAGTAATGGGCTCATCTCAGTCTCATTTCTAGCTCTCCAAATAACTAAATTACCCCTCAGACTGGAGAGTGGTTTACTGAACGTCATAGTTCAGTGACACTACAGAGGAGATCACAATTAATAATGGATTTTCCCAAAGGACCTGTTCTAAAAGGGCAAATCTAGTGCTCACTAGCCCATTAAATGTGGTGAGACACTTTCAAACAATAACTGTTGCCTGTTGCTTTAGGCTAATAGGATCCCTACTCTTCCTGCATCCCAAATGCAGCCATCTTCTTCTACAGAGGGATGGGATGTGCATGAGGGATCCCTTCCTAACTAGTTCTTGTGCTGCAGTTGTTGGTGGAGGAAGGATCTAGCTGGCTGTTCAGGGATGTGGGCTGTATTTCCTCTAGTCTGCTGAGCTGGTACATACCAGGAAGGTTGCTTCTGTACTTTAGTTTCCTCCTCTGTAAAGAAGGCAAACAGTGATGTATTTGAGCAATGCAATAGAAAAGCTAAGTATTATTATCTGAGTACCCCGAACAAAAAATAGTACTATTGATGCTAAATTATCCATCCATTTTAATAATCCAGCAATAGTAATTGCTAGAGCTGGGGGATTAATTCACAACACATAATTTATTCAGTGAATTTAGCTTCTTTTTCTACTCATGGAATATCAATTGTGCAGATCATAATTTCCTCAAATTTATTTGAATTTATTCAGTGAACTTCTTGGAAAATATTTACTCTATGGATTGATACAGGCTGCATTACTTAATTAGGGTTGGTCAGAGAGATCTATTTGGTATTGTTTCTGTTCCCTTGTTGAATAAGCACACAAGCACTTCTGGCATGAATACTTGCATAGGAACATGGAAGATGTACACTTTTGCAAGTTTTTGCACATTTCCATTCATGAATATGCAGGTAAAACTTGTATACAGCAGCACTGAAAGCAAACAAACACAGACAAGCTGGGTCTAAGCAATTTTGCATAAAAAATGTGAATGAATGTTTTTAAAGGGCCTGAATTACCAGGACAAAAATCTGATTTTACACAGAAGTAACCTGGTCCTCAGTAAATGGCAATAATGTTATGTTGAATAAGAACCTAATAATTTACGTCTTTTCTTCTCTTTTCTGCTGCTCAGTACCATGATTTTCTGTATTGATATAGAACCCAGCCTGGATCTATAGTATACAAAGATTTTTTTTTTTTTTTTAATAATGTTGTTTATTTTTTTAATTGGCTGTATTCATGTGACACCCACTGTAAATGTGCTCATGACCTGCAATGGGTAGTGCTGGTCTGTTTGTCTCGCTTTCACTAGTTACCCATTTCCAAGCTGGCACCCTCACTCCTGCCTCACACCTCAGAAATGAGATGAAGTGTAGTGTGGTTAATCTGAAACTTTCTGAGGCCCAGAATTTTAAACATTTCCAAATGTCTGGCTCTGGCTTATGGTTGTAGGAGAATGAAGGATTAGGTCCATGAGGTCATTTTTGCATACTTGTGAGCAGTGTGATCAGTGCGAAGTGAAACAAGGAACATGGAGGAAGAACTGGACAGTTTTGAGGACTATGGTAATAGAAATGGGGTGAAATGCACTGGTGGGAAGTCAAGGGACATGCAGATAGACAAGTCTGCAGTGCCTGGTTTAGGTTCCTGTGGTAGAACCTGTGCTAGGTCTGAAGGACTTGCAAGGGAAATTGTTTGGAGAGTGCAGCACTAACATAATTCCATTTCTTCTAGCTGGTCTGTGTGACTTTGCACATTCTGCTGGCCTATATGGGAAGACATTTTTTTACTCCTACTAATTGATCCAAAACAATGGGATTATCAGTTGGAAGCAAATGAAGAAGAGAAAAAGTGGGAGTATTATTTACTGGTGTGATGACTGAGCCTTCGATATGAGACATCAGCGTAAAAGGCAATTATATTCCTAGGTGCCAGGCAGGATATTCCCTGCCACGTCAGGGAAGAATCAGTATCAATGTAAAAGGCTCTACTGTAATTTCCTCTGGGTAAAATTCTGTGTATAACTCCAGTTATCCCAACCGAAGCAAAAGGGAGTCGGAAGAGCACCTGGTTGATCAGAGAAGGGAGAACATGTTTTACAGGAGCAGACTAAGACAACGTGGCTTGTCTAGCCTGAGAAAATGCGGGCTGAGGGAATATAAAAGACTGCCTTCCATTAAAACATAGTGGAGTAAAGCACTCAGGCTGTTGGAAAGTTCTTTAAGGTAAAGAGCATATGAACTGGTCAGGAACAAGCTTCAACTGAAAGTCATCAGTCCACAGAGGTTCTGCCCCAGCTTCCAGACTGTATAAGGAAATCAAGGAACCTAACCCCTCTTCAATGAGAGCATGACAGGTTCCTGAAAAGAGTAATATGGAGAGGCTGTCTGGCAGGGCTGGGACATCCCTTCCAGACTGCTGTTCCTTAATTACATCAAGCCCCATGCAGGCACTCTGTTCTTCAGAATTAAAAGGACCTTAATTCAGTTTAGTTCAATTTTCTTCTAAGGGTTGCTTTAATTTGGAAGAACTGTGTCCATTCAAGGCTAATGTGATTTAATGAATACATGCTAAACTCACAACTTTAGTTAATTTGGATTAATTTTCCCAATCATTCCTCTGTAGACAACCCTTAAGACATATAGTAGCAATGGCCAAGAAATCACGAGCGCTTCAGTCCTGCTTCTGATCCAGCTCTAAGCCAGCAAGGAGCTTTTCTGACTGCAGGAGGCCTGAAGAAACATCTGGCTGTGCTCTGAGGAGGCCGTCAGGTCCCAGAGTCGGTGTCTCAGCTGTCCTTGTGCATTTCACCTCCCTGTTTTGGGGGCCCAGTGGAGTGGCCAGGCAGCCCAGGCTTGTCCTTGTGGGACATTGGCCATCATTGCCAACTTCCAGGGAAGAAAACACATTTCTCTGCAATACTGTCCTAAGGGGTTTACAGATTCACTGCCATCGGTTACAGTTTCTATTGCCGCTGTTAGTGCATCCTCACTCTCCTCTTGCAGGACGGCACGTCACAGGCAGGAGATCTGTGTGCCCCGATCTATGGGGCTTTAGGAAGCATGCAAGCTGAATTAGTTGCGGCAGGCTGAGTGGGTCACTGCCAGCACACCACGGTGGTGGCCGGTGGTGGCACAAGGATTTAGTGGCACACAGCCTGGCCACCCCTGCACGAGCAGGAAAGGCCCATGCTGCCGCGGCTCTGCCCGTTGCCATGGGAACAAAGCTGGATCCCTAATTGGGAAGCACGCGCGTTAACGTGGACGTGAACGCACCACACTGTCTGCTGTCCTCTTGGCCTCGCCTCCTGTCACCCTAGGCCCAGTGCAGTCACCACTGAGCATGGGTGGGAGAGGAACTGCTGCTGATGGACCCCATGGGGCTGGGGGGTGCAGGAGAAAGGTGCCAGATCACCCCAGAGCCAGGGGTTGAGATGTTCACTATTTCCTGTGTTGTGGACAACAACCCCTGGTAAGGTGATGGGGACACTGCAGGCCTAAGGAGTTTATGTAGCAAGCCTAAGTCCTATGGTGGCTGTGGTGGGCAGCACCCTGAGACATTGGGGTGCCCAGTAATTGCAGGAAAGGAGTCTCTCAGAGAGCGTTACTGTGTGGCAGAGTGTGTAGACCCTTAGGCAGTGCTAACTCCAGGGGTGGTACAATCATGTCATGGTATGCGTAGCTCAGCTTCAGGACAACTCCACTCTTTGTGGATCCAATCTAATACCTCTACAAGGTGCTGGTGTTCTTTGTGTGCTTAGTAGGCTGCCCAGGGTTAGCTCTGGCATCTCTGACAACGGGGCTTGGCATTACACCATCCAGACATGCCTTGAAGAGGTCTGGAAATGTGAGGAGGGTGTTGCTGGGAAGTTGAAACAGTTGTACAGTGTGATAAAAACTAGCTTATGCAGATGTGATGGAGCAAAAAGATCCCGTGTAGCATATTCCCTCTGCATTGAGTACATCTACTGAGAAGAAAAAATTGCTAAATGAAAGTCTTTTCAGTTGTAATACCTAGCCCCTTCAATACCTGGAGGGGAGCACTTCAGGGAAAACCTAGAAGCTGTAGCAAAAGCTCTTGGCACTTCAAGAGGCAATAATCTCCTTTCTGAGCCTGTAAAGACTGCACGATGCTGTTAAACTCCGAGGAGGTGGTTTGGTGCAAGCTGTAGGATGGAGAGGGTTGTCCACTCACAGTCCCGAAAAATCTCTTTCTGAGAGTCACCTGGAATGGGACCGGTTTGTATCTTCTGCCTACATCCCAGTAGTAGGGATTATGAGCAGCCTGCTTAACGTCTTCCTGCTGTTTCTGTTTGAAATGTTGTTCATCTTTACTTTAGATGCTTAACTATTGCTCAGCATTGCTGTGTGCTATTGAAATGTTCCTGTCAGTGTGTCTAGAGTACAAAGGGCTTCCTCTGCTGATGTCTGAGAAGCACAATTGTAAGGAAGTAAACTCCCCTATGTAGAGGAGCCCTGAGAAGGATTGAGTCCAAGGCCGGGAGGGCTTGTATGATTTGTTTCTGCTGAAACAGACATGCTGGTGCTTATGGAGTGAAGTGAAAGTCTTCTGAGGACCCAAGAATTTGCTTGCTGCATAGCAGTGAATTTGGGGAATATGCAATTTGCTGTGCAAAGTCTCACACAGAGGTCAGCTGAAAGGGAACTCATACCCTTTGTAAAGCTCCCTGTAATAATGGGGATTGAGGACCCTCAGCCATCTATTTATGCATAAGTGTGTATGTTTTAAAAAATGCAAACACATAAAAATGCCACATTTCCTTCCTTGGTCATCCTAGGGATACATTAGAGAGATTCCATGGGAAGGAGGGGCAGTGAGGGATATCTGCCTTGTTTTGCCACTGATAAATACAGAGGTTGTATCCATAACCTACTGCTGCATGCATGAGGAGGCTGACCATACTCTCACTTCCACCTTGAGAGAATACTGCGGCTTTGAAGTTAATGGGATTAGCCTGATGAGTGAGTGGAGAAAGAGATCTATTATCAGCCCTTAGAAGTTACTGGATAACATAGCAAGAGCAGCTGGACGCCACATGAGCTTTTGAGCACTGGGCTGATATCTCCTACGCAGTATACTCATTCACTCTGCAAGGTTGCATGTCTTGGTGAGTGCTAATGCCAAGATGATGAATGTGTGTAGTTCTTCAACTTTGTTTCTTCTACTCTTAGCACAGAAAAGAAGAGGGTGTCATTTGAGATGAAATGTACACAGCTACCACTGCAGGCTGCTATGCAGTGCAGATGGATGCACAGTATAGGGATATACACATCCTGCATCCGTTGAGATAATGAAAAGGTTAGGGTGTCTTACAATAGCCACCAGACTTGAAAGAAATGGTTTTCAGCTGAATACTTCTCAGGAGTCAGATATTCAGATATTTTGCATGGAAAAGAGAAAAGGCACTTCTTTCTACAATGTATATATATATATATATATATATAAAAAGATAACCCTAAAGCTAGATGACCAGACTGATGACTTTCTGTCAGCTTCCAGAATTGCTTAGCTGCACTCTGAAATAGACCTTTCTGTGGCTATTCTCTTCCCACATGTATTGGTTTTTCTGACCTGTCTAAAGGAAAGATAGTTTTTTTTTGTTGTTGTTATTGTTTTGTTTTTTATTTTTTTTTAAACCCAGATCTTCCTGGTATATATCAATTAGATAACTACTTGCCTCCATGAAAGATGAGTCCTGAAGGGCATTACTTTGTTGGGAAGAATAAGATCTGTTAAAAGCATGTTTCTGTTCCTTTCCCCCATAATTTGAAGGTATGTGAGTTCTCTTCCACAGGGATGTGACCAGGGCTGTGTAGTGAAGCAGCCTGTATAATCCTTGGCTTCTCTCTGAGAGCACTAACCAGAGGCTTAATTAACTCTGAACGCATGTGTGGTGATGTAGACGCTAATCTTCAGAAAGGCTGGACTGCACCATCACCTCATTTCATAGGGATCATTGTCAGATGCTAATCCACTACAGGCTCTGCCAGCCTGATTTGGAGTGGAACTGGCACATCGGAGATGAGGCAATTTGCCTACCTTGAGCCATTGTGCATGTCCATGTCTCTCTCTCTTTCTCTCTCTCTCTCTCTCTCTCTCTCTCTCTCTCTCTCTACCTGCATTCACTAAAGAACCCGGAGGCAGCAGTGTAGAGGACGACAGGAAATAATGAGACAGAGTGAGACAAAGTGGAAAGAAAAGACAAAGCATCATAGCCAACGACTCTTCGCTTGCAGGAGGTGCAGTGCTGGATGTGGCTTTTTCTTTCCCTTCTCATATCTTTATTTGTCCATCTTTTATCACGAGCCCTGGCAGGGCAATGTTCAGACTGAATAGCTCGTTTCTCCCTGGCTTATGGTAGCTCCTGCTGAGGCTTCCATCTACTTCCCACTCCCCTGTTGTGCTGGAGTGTGTAGTTAAGAAAGAGGAAAGACAACGGGAGATACAGGAAAACAAGATGCATTGGCTTTGCCTTTGAGTCAGTCAAAGAGTTATTTCTATACCTTACATACCTCACCCTGGCTTTCATTCTCACAGGTGCTTTTGTTACTCTTACTATTAATGGCCAGCAGAGGCAAATTCTTTTGCTGCTCTGTCAATCCCTTTCTCTGCCCTGCCGATCCTCAACAGAAATCTCAGTGCTTCATGTGCACGTGTGATCTTGAAAAAGATGTGGCACTTCAAGCTCAGCCTTGGGTTTTGTTTAAAAAAGTATAAAACCTAATATAGATAGAAAAACTTGAATTTAAGTACAAAAAGAACATCTTATTTATTATGCTGCTGCTTTTAAGTTATGTCAAGGGCACAACGAATATATAGATGGCACCTTCTATTAATATGCAGGTAAGTATAGAAAAAACCAGCATATTCAATTACATGTACTCTGGCACAGAGCTAAGCTGACTAAAAACGAGCTCACAGAATTTTGCTGCTCAGTTGAAGAGAAATGCAGGTCTGAAACTTATCACATCCATATTGCAAAGTCAGACTGACTGATTCCCTCCCCTAAATCCTCTTCATCAGGCTATGAGGAGTGTAAATGTTCATCTACTTAGATCATGGAGATGGGTATAATAGTCCTTCCAGCACCAGTCACTGTACCAACTATGAATATGAAATGTTTCTGGAACTGTGGGAAGATTGCAAGCTTTACCTCTGCAGGTCTCCTGTGATCCACTCTTTTACCAACAACAAATTCCAATTCATTGGAGTTCAGAAATGGCTTTTCCTAGAATAGCAGGTTTGCCATAATTTCTGTCTTACTCTCATAGCAGCAAGGGGTATAGCAAATGGCTGTTAATCATCAGTGCAAAGAAAAGGAACTAAAGAGCTATGATCCCAAAACAAAATAATAGGAAGCAATAATTCAGCAGGTGTGAATTTGGCAGAACATCCTGCAAATGTTTGGATTGGCATGTGTGCATGCAGGGGACTTCAGATATTTGTGAGTGTTTTTGTCTGTAAAGCTGTAGGAAACCTCCTATTGAGTTTCCGAGACTTAATAGATGGGAGCTCAAGAAGAACATTTGAAGAGGGAGCTTCTTTCCTTTCTAATATCCGTGTAAATAACTCCATGTGCTTTATTGGTCTCAAAGTCTCCACGGTGGGTAGGAGGAGAATCAATAATCGTTTAAAAGTTTGTGAATCAATTAGATGAGCAAGACAGGCAAGACAGCAGCTTTTTGACAGAGGTGCTGCTCATTGGTTGACTAGGAAGGAGATCTGGACAGGGAGAAGGCAGGTACTGCCATGCTTTCATCCATCCTGGAGCATGAGAGGTAACTAGCTCTGGCCACAGCCTGTTCTGATGGGGATCAGGCCTTCAGGCATGACAAATGAGGCTGCATATTGAACTGCTTATTGCTTGTTCAGCCAAGGACTCTTGTAACACATTTCAGTTATATGATAGCTTCCCAAAGCTGGGGTTGTATCCAGAGTCCAGACCCTATGGTTCAGATATCCACCTCTCATTCTTCTCCTTAGGCTTTGAGAGTCACCAGCCAGATCTGAAGCCAGAAGGAGTGTCACAGGTGCAGTGCAGGCCAGGATTTGAACTAGTTAGGTCTTCTGAAATGGCAGCTATACTGGGCCTGTGCTGTAGTGTCCATGCAATGCTAATGCATGGATGCCTTAAGGCCAGCTCAGGGTTTGTGTACCTCCTGTTGCCTGGTGCAGACGTGCACATTGTGCACTAATGAGGCAGCTGCTTGCCAGAAGCGTGTCTGAGCAAAAACGGACCAGGGTGCTGTTTCTTCATTTTATGCCCAGGCAGCGCAAGGAAGGTGGTAGAAGTCCTCTTAAAGCATACCACAGGGAGCTGGCCTTTTTGCTGTGCACAGCTAGGCTTTGACATTGCTCCCGTCCCAGCCTCTGCTGTAACACACAGGTTGGAGTGAGCTGGGGTGAGTCATGTTTGGGAGAGTTCAGGGCAGGGAGGAGGTGTACTCTGAGCAAGCAGCACCTCCTTACCAAAGTGATAGGATCTAATTTGGAGCATGCAGTGAAGATAGAGTAGATCCTTGCAGTCTCAGAATGCTATATGAAATGGCTGAGTGCTTACTCTCGGGCTCAAGAGGAGAAAAGACAGGCTGGGACTCTAGCCTCACTTCTTTCTGAATCATGAGGCAACCTTCAGGCAGGAAGCCAGTGACCTGGGCTAACCGAATAAACCTTGCTGTATTTCTGCGGCTGAATTCCTGGGTATAAACAGTGTATGAATAAAGTGAAGCAAAGACAGCAGTGTATATGCTCCATATGTTCCTTTCCCACCACGCAGGAAAACAGTGCCAAGGAGCATAGAGGGAGTCAGGAGCTACTGTGGAGAAGGAAGCCTGGGTGGGCATAAGGATGAAGGGAAATCTTGATTTCTGCAAGAAAGAGGCAATGTCTTTTCTTGTCTGTAGATTTGGGTTTGAATACAGAATTCTGCAGTCTCCTTCTGCCTCAGAAGCCTTGGATCACATCCTTCACCCTCTGTCTGGTGGGGAGAAGTGAAGGTGTTGGGTGGCCTTTGTCCCTTTTGAGAGGTATCATCAGTTTTTCCTGCTGATCCAGGTTAGAGTGGGGCAAGAAGAAAAGAGAAGGGATACTATCACACCCAAGACCCTACCTCCAAGGAGCCTCAGAAATGACCCGTTTTCCTACCTCAAAGACTGTGAAGGACCAACCACATAGGTGACCATCCCCAAGGCACTCCTTGCAGGTGCTACCTCCCTTTCTACCCATCTGCCAGATGGGTAGCTTGTCAGGCCCTCTCCTCATCTCTGCAGTCCCAGAAGGCTGACAGAAGATCCAGGGTGGGTGGATGTGGGTAACAATGCCCAGCCCCAGCCGTGACAGCCACGACACCAGTGGGACGTGCCATACCCCGTGCAGTACTGCAGGGAGCAATGCGGTGCCATCCTTTGTGGCTGCCAGCACCAGCTCTAAGGAGCTTATGGCCACGGCTGTATTACGTGTGCGTGGTTGCCAGGGAAACACTAGTTCTGAACTGGAACCAAGGCGGTGAAGGCTGGAACTTTTTTTTTTTTCTTCTATTTTTTTTTTTTTTCTTTTTCCATTTAGAGCCTTGATTATGACCCTTTTAGAGAAGAGGCAGCTAGGTGTGGGGCAATGGGAAATCTAGAGTGTCTGTAATCTAGTCAGACCTCAGCTCTTGTTTTTGTCCCCTTGCTAGAGAACATTCCCATTTTAAGTTTTATTTTCTTATTTTTTAAAGGCTGAAATTTTTTACTGCTCCTTAGCTAAGGAAAGCAGAGGACACATGTACACAGGCTTTGCCTTCAGCTGCTTGCACATACTGTACTCTGATCTAACTGAGGCAAGCTATCTCTGATCCAAAGGGTATATAGCTATATCAGAACATTAAAAGCAGTCTAAACTGGTTAACAAGGACAGTTTCTGAGAAAAGATTCAGTCTTAATACAACATTACCTTAAATTGATGACTCTACTTTGGCTGTGGTCTGGCCAGCTTGGAGCATGGGCACAGCCAACTTCACTCTGTCCATAAAGGCTGAGCAGACCTTGGCATCATCAGGACTGCAGGTGCCATGTAGTAGGACACACAGGAACCAACAGCTTTTCCCACAAAAGGTTACTGCTTTAATAAGCAATGTAGAATTTGAGAGGAAGGAAGGTATCACTACTTTGTGGCTGAGAAGGGGAATGAGGTTCCTCACAGACAGTCCCTGGATATGGTACGCAGCTGGGCTACAGTGAGAGGAGATCTTCAGCTCCTGAGAGGCTCAGATGGCATTGGACACAATGCTGAACTTCCAGAGCTTATCTAAATAGACTCTGTGAACCTTTGGACATTCAGCTTATAATCAGGTTTGCTTTTAATAAAAGACCAAAGGAATATTTGATGAAATGGAAGAGCAGTTAATTTAGAAATGATAAAAAGAAATAGTATTTCATCCTGGATAGTTGATTTGCAAAATTTATTCAATGACATCTTGCCAGATACTGTGACTGGACTTTTTTAAAGAGTGCTGGAGAGTTTTATGGCTGCTGTTGATTGATCTGGCTATACCAATGACATGCCATTCAGCTTACAGTCAAAATTTAGTCCCTAGACTGGAGGATAAGACAGCCAGAAAAGAATCCCTGGGCAAACACCATTATGTAATTGAGTGGATGAGTAATGGGGCAGTCTGGCTTTCCTCTAACTGTTTTGGGCTCACCCTGTCAGGATCCCAGTCAGTGGGTTTGTCTGAGCTGGGACTGCCTAGATTGCCAGTGTGGTATAACATGGCACCTGACAGGGGAATCTACCCAGAGTGACCAGTGGCTTAATCCATTATATGTAAGCTCATCAAACAAGGAAGCACACACATACAGAGGTGAAAATGGAAATGCAATATCCCTGATGTGAAAATTGTTTATCCTGGCAGCTTGCTAACTGACGTTTCCCCAACGCGGAGAAATGCTGGCATCCATATGTGATGCTCTGAGAATCTGGTATGACATACCATTGTATATTAGTCTGCTTTCACCAGTGATTGCTTATGAAGTTCACAGCTGGTGGACCCCTCACCTTTGGTGTTTGGTGCAAACAACCTTTGGTGTTTCCTCAGGATTCCACTGGACAATGGTCCTGATGTGTTTGACTCTTTCATTTTGTTCATTAAATGCATGTGGTAACAAAATCTAGGGTGTCTCTTGTTTCCTCTGTTGCAAAATGTTTCGGACGAATGATTTCTGCAGACTCTTAAGTGCAAACTGGAAATCTCTTAGCTGTTTTCAGCCCTTGAGTCATCTTTAATCAAAGACCTTTTCATTATGACTCTCAGGAGCTCCTTGGTGCTAGAATGCTTACACAGTTGCCCCTGGGCTAAAGCTCTGCAACAAATCAGTTTCACTGCTACACAGAGATTAATGCCCAAACCACAACTGGAGGCTGTGTATATGATGATACTTAAGTGTATAGTTAATATCACTGTACATGTGAATCTTGGTTGCTTTGTTACCCTTTATCAGGGTAACAAAACTGAGCTAGACTGGAAACTCTAGATTCCTTATCACAATTATTCGCAGCAGCCACCAGTGATGGTTACTTCCAGAGAAGACCTAGAGAGTCAACAACTATTCTGACTGCTGCAGACCTTTCTTGTCTACTTGGGTGCACTACAGCAGGGACCAGGAAGACAGCAAAATGCTGGCCTGTAAAAGAGAGGTCTTACTGCCCTCTACTAATTTGTCACAGTGTTAATGGTTCTGTACAGTATTTATCCTGTCAAAGCCACCTGGTACCATGTATGTCTGGACTTTGTTTCTGCTATGACAAGTTTCAAACTGTGTGAACAGTGGAAAGAATGAGTCCTGTTTTCCTCTGGCTTTGTATTGTATGTGCCTGAAACACTCCATTTCCAGCTGTGACAACGTCCATTTTCCTTCCTGTCTCTTATGATGTCCCTTGGTGCGTTGGCTTGTCTTCTGCCATGTGTGCCCAATGGCCATGCAGATGGTGTCTTGAGTTCTGCTTGCCTTTCGCTCAGTGGAGACATTGAAACATGTCTCTCAGTCATATATGAACATTTGTAATAATTTCTCTGTGACTATCATCTTTGAGATGTGACCTTCTGTCAAATAAGGCCAATGCATTCAATAGCTATTACTAGAACAAGTGAGGGAACTGATAAATATAGTTATGTCAACCACATTTCTGCACCTAACAAACTTGAACTTCCCAATGACAGCACGTTCCCAGGGCAGCTCTGAAGATTTACACGAAGAACGATTTGCTCATCAGAGAATCAGAGCACTGGGAGGGGACTGCAAGAGGTCATCTGCTCCATCTGCTGTGCAAGCCAAAATCACTAATAACCCAGGGAACCTACTGTAGCAAGATAGGAGAGATTTGAAATCCTACTGAATGGTATCAGCTAGAAAGAGTGTCGTTAACAAATGACACAGTCCAGCCTTATTTTGAGTAGGCTTTGCTGCAAATGTGTGTCTTTGTGGAAATGTGTGTATGTGATGGATGCAGAGACACTGTTCTAGTCCCCAGTCCCACCATGGGGACATTGTGCTAGGGCTGTAGTGCCACTATATTCTCACGCTCCCTAGTGCAAGCACTCAAGAACAGTACTCAAACAGTAAGAGGCAGTAGGGTAATATTAAAAACAGAGTTTTATTGTATTGAGTTGTTGAAAACTAAATAAAAAAATTAAACGTGGGGAGGAAAAACAAACAGGCAGAAGATTCTGGCTCCAGGCTAGCCAGAAGCAGTGATGCATTTGTGGTAAGAATAAACAGCAGTAGATGAACACTTAAGCAACAAAGATCCTGATTTCCTGTCAGATTTGTTATAATAAATGGACTCAGAAATATAGAAAATTTAATTATAAGACCTTGAACTGTTGTGGCATTTTCCATCATGAACAATAAAACTCCTTCTGAATCAGGTATCCCACCAGGACTGTGACAAATAGGTACACAGTGGTGTCTCAGTTTTGAAGAAAAGAAATACATAGGTAGGGAAATTAAGGTCTGTGTTTTCCCTGAAGTTGGTTGGTGCTTGCTCACTCCTTTTTGCTTCCATAAAATCTGTGGTAGGTAGGGCTGAAGTCTGTACAAGAGGGAGCCCTATGTAATTTGTCTGTAGGTCATAGAGGAATTTTGCAAATCAAGACAGTACTAAAGACACACAACTTTTCTTCTAAATCAGGAAAATGACAACAAGGCTTTGAAAAGGTAGAGTGGCCCGAAATCATGAAGATCTTACAGGATCCCCTTTGCAAACCAGAGCACTGGAAAAGATGGGAAGGACACACTCCAGTCACTAAATTATGGCAGCACAGGTGTTTTTATACATTGGTAAATGGGTATGAGGTATACTGATGCTTCCAAAAGCCTAATGAAAAGGAACCACTCCCAGAGCAGAACAAACTGTATTTCTCTTGCACCTGTGCAAAGATAGCAGCTGAGGGCATTTTGCAAAAATATGCTCTTGACTCACTCCTCACACACTTAATCCTTGTGTATAACTTGACACACCTGGGCCTTGTGGGCTCTGGCACTTGCACTGATACTAAGTAACTTGCTACCAGTACTAAAGATCTGTTTGAGACTCAGCCATTATGTCAGCTCAGCATGACACACACACTGCCAGATTATATTTGAATAATCTACACAGAGGAACCTTAGAAGGAAACATAAAATGCCAATCTTCTTACTTTCTAAATCAGCAGCTATAGCTTAGTGGAAGGCTCTCTAGTTCCTCAAGATGACTGGCTCACTGCAACTGGTTTTGGGGATCCTACATTCCTTTGCTTTAGGGATGGGATGTTCTCAAGACTGCCCCATGCCGAGAAGCCGTTTTGCTCTCAATAGTAAGATGTTGTTTGCAAGGCAGTAATTGCTTTTGCTTGTCTTGGGAATCCAGAGAGGCTGTTAGGAAAGAACTTGTGAGAAAAGCACCCTGGGGACCTCTCCTGCCACAGCAGAGGTAAATGGTTTGCTAAACAGCAGAGATTGGTTTCAACTGGTGTAGCTGCAGGAGGGCTCCTTCAAGAGCCTTGTCAGGGGCTATCATCCCAGGTCCGGGGTCGGGGTCTCATCTGGCCCCCAGTGCAGCATCTACATGGATCTGCCCTTCAGGGACAGAAGGCATTTGACAATTTAGAAGCACTGGCAATAATACTTGGTCATTTCCTGAATCTTGCACCACACCCATCTCCATCCACCTAGGAACCTTTCTCAAAGAGGAGTCCTCAGTGTGCGTGCCTTTGCTCCCTCACCACGTGCAATCCAGTCTCTCCTTCCCTGAGGGGTTAAACATGCTGGAGGGGGAGGCAATACTTGTCCCAGCATCGGTAAACTCCGAGCAGATTTTCTGTGGGAAGCCATCTGTCAGCTGGGGAGTGGTGCTGTGTCAGTCGATTGGCTCCACCTCCAGCTCAGCTCTGCAAACCACAGATCCCTGACCTTGCAGGGTTATGGTGGGGGAGTAGTAGGATCTCTGGAGGACTGAGATCCTGTAATGGAGTCTCTCTTCCTCCAGACTGGGTGAGGGACACCTCCGCTGCATCTTACAGCATCTTGCAGCAGTTAACTATGGGGGAGCCCAGGCTTGCAGGTGGAGGGCTATAGAAGAAAGACAAGCTTTTCTAATGTAGCCAGAGGATTGTTTTTAACCTCTGTATGTGCAGTGTGAGGGACGTCTCCTTCTAACTCAACCCGTCCCAATCCCAAACTTAAATCTGTCTCCCAGTGGCGATGTTGAACCATATTTTGGCTCTTCCAGGGTGAAAAAGGGGAGGGTGGAATATGAAATTTCTGCAGGAGAAAAATAGGAGCTTGCAATGTTTATAGAAGTCTTTAATATCTGGAGGGGTAAGATACTCCTTTCTGGTTTTAGACTAATAAAACACTAATGAACCTGTAGGTGAAAAACTTGGATCTGCCTCCTAATCTAGTCTCTCATTGTAGCACCACAGTGAGGTCAAATTCCACCTCTGATAACTCTGTGGTTCTCCGTCAGTTCAGCGTTTTCTCTTTTTCCTTGGCTATCCATCAGGTGTGGTCAAAAATAAGGAAACTGTGGCTCTCAGGAATATTTCTTACTTGGTTTTCTATACCCTAAAAGGCACTCACTGAGATTCTCATCCAGCTCCATCAGCAATTCTCCTGATTTATTATGAGAGGGACACTTTCTTCCACACTGTTGTCTGTCCTTCTTCCCTCACCCCTCTTTTTTTTTCTGAGTGCTGAGTTGGTTAGAGAATGAAGAGCATTTGGCTACCCAACTATTGGGGTGATTAAGTGCCAAGAAACATCTTGCCAAGGTGCAAGCTGGACTGGCTTGTACCTCCTTAATGCTCACATTTTGAATATAAGTTGCCTCTTCTTGCTGCTTCTGTAATAAAAATGCAAGCAGTTGCTCAAGAGCAATTATTACATGCACAGCCAAGTGGTCGATGCTCTTTAAGGACTGATGCATATGTTTCTTGATGGAGAGGAATTGTTTAGCTGGATTGTGGTAAAGCTATCTATTTGGTGTATTGATTTTTGATGTTCTGATATGCTATGGTTAGTAAGGAGTGCTGAATTTTCTGCCTGAGCCTTTGGGACTGAATTTCTTTCAACTGTGCTGTGCACTTATGTGGAATGAACTGCCAGCACATGCTTTAGTTGGAGCATCTGACTGAGTTTTGAATCACAGCAATGACGGCAGAACCCTCGTAGTTACTAGATGTGGTAGGGCACTTCCCTACCACGTCTAGTAACTACTATATGTGAATGTGTCTCCACAGCCTTGACATGCTAGTGGATTTACCACCTCATGTCCCCTCTTTGTCACTGAAGAAAGCACCCAATAGTTTATTCAGAAAAGAATTCAATATCCTGTGTGTTCAGTCTTCCCATAATTCAGTAGCCAGGTCCTTCAACTCTTAGACTCTCTACTAGAAACTGGAAACACGCATTCAGTGCAGAGATTCTTATGCATAAGAATAGATTTTTTTTTTTTTTGTTGAATTTAATATATAAATAAATGCTAGTTACCACTGTGGGTGTCTTGCATTCTTATGTTATGGTAAAGCTGAGTGTTCACACTGTAGCATTCAGTTTGCTACAGGTGGCTTTCAAAGGCGCAGTGCAATGAAGGGTATTGGAGATGCTTGTTCAGGCTGTTTTCAATATCAGGCAGGTGCCGTGACAGCTGTTTAATCTTTCATCTGGCTTTCCTGATTTTATCCACAAGCTTCAAAGATAAAGCATATCTCTTCATTGAAAGAGTATTTTTTTTTTTCCTGAGCGCAATTGTAGGAGAAGGGGTGAATTCCAATGATTAGAAAATGCGAGCTCTTTTCCACAGATTGTGAGGCTCAGTTGCTGTTCCTTTTATTTATATATTTATTTATTGTCTTGTCTTGTCTCATCTCCAATTTGCTTTTTCTTTTTTTTCTTTTTTCTTTTTTGTGTACATTTATTTTTCCAGTGAGCAAAGAGCAGCCCAAAAGTACTTTCACAACCTCATAGGAAAGGCACTGGGATCTGGGAACAAGAACTCTTTGGTATAGGTTGTGACCCACAGGGAGTTCAGGGAAGATAAACAGCTGAAGGCTGGTTACAAGATCAGAGATTTTTTTCCTGGAGTTGCTGAGCAATGGCATGTTTTGCCAATAGGGAAAATGACAATACGTAATAAAAAACATGACAAAAAAATGGATGGATATCTGATTAACTGTCACCCTTGCTGAAAACCATCTCTACCTGCTAAACTGTTGGAGAGTGAATTTGGTAGAGAGCTGTTCTAAATGTGAATGTCTTGAGGTAATGCTTTGGGGCATTTTCACAATGAGTTCCCCCAGATCTAAAACTCCTGACTACCTTGTTCTGGATCTCTGGTTCAACTCTTCTGTCTGACTGAGAGAAGGCAGAGCTGCTATCTTATTCCTAAAAGTAGTGATTGGATTTTGTTATCTTAATGTGAATCTCTGTGTAAAGATAACCTTAATTCTGATTTTTTTTTTGTTTGTTTGCTTTTTTTTTTTTTTTTCTTCCTTTGTGGTTAAATCCTATTCTACAGGAGTCAGTAGGAATCTGCAGTTGACTTAAAAAGGTGGAGATCAGTTTATAGGGTAACATATTGGGAAGTGCCTTTCCAACCCTTTCCATCAGGAACCATGCAAAAGTGGGATTTGGATTTTACCAAATCTGTTAAAAATTGAAAGCCTGGTATCTTGTGAAATCTCAGGACAAAGAATGCTTGCATTATGCCATTGAAGAGATGAGATCTGTATATAACCCTTGTATAGTCTTGGGAGTTATAAAAAAAATGCATGTTCTGATTCTTGCAAAGATGAACATGGCATGGTGGAAGGATATGAAGGCAATAGCAAGAGAAATATTAAGCCAACATTTCTCTAAAACATGGTATAAACAAAACCCTTGATGGTTTAGAATTCTATTTCAATTTTAGTAGGTTTTATATTGTTCTAAGACTGAGTCTTCACAGTCATAGTACCTTGTGTTACTGCTTACTCTGAGAGGAACTTGCAACAGAGGTTCTCAGATCTATTTCTGTCCAATGGTTCTTCCTACTCTAGGTATATTTCAGTCTGGATATTCAGACTAGAGTGACTGTCCGAAAATCAAAAACAGAGCTGTTTATCCTATATATGTGGTTATGTATTTGTAATTAACATGTACCTTGTTTATCCTATGTATATGGTTGTGATAATCCTGAGATTAAAGCTGTTAATTTCTGCAAATATGGCATACTTTGCATATCTCTTTCTGGCCTCACTTGTGCACCACTTGTTCCCTGTCTGTTAGAATCATGCCTAACATTTGAAACCTTTAAGTAATTTCAGCAACCTGCCTTTAAAAATAAATTAAGGACAGCTGGTCATAAAAAGGCTTTTACTTCCTTTTCACTTGCTTCACTTTGTTAAAAATCCTTAGACTCTGGCCAAGACATGAAGTGTAAGATTCTGACTGCATGCCTCCCTCTACATGCTCAATGGGTTGACTAGCGATGTTGTATATTTCCTTTGACCTATTCTTGTTTTCTCTTTCTCTTTTTCTCTTTGGCTTTCTATTCTAGGATGAGTCATCCATGTTCTTCCAGTTTGGCCCATCAATAGAACAGCAAGCTTCTGTCATGCTCAACATCATGGAAGAATATGACTGGTACATCTTCTCCATTGTCACAACTTACTTCCCTGGTTACCAGGACTTTGTGAACAAGATCCGCAGTACCATTGAACACAGCTTTGTGGGTTGGGAACTGGAGGAGGTCCTCCTCTTGGACATGTCCCTGGATGATGGGGACTCAAAGATCCAAAACCAGCTCAAGAAGCTCCAAAGCCCTGTTATCCTCCTCTACTGTACCAAGGAAGAGGCCACCTACATTTTTGAGGTGGCCAACTCTGTGGGTCTGACAGGCTATGGTTACACGTGGATCGTGCCCAGCCTGGTGGCAGGGGATACAGACACAGTGCCATCCGAGTTCCCCACTGGGCTCATCTCTGTCTCATATGATGAATGGGACTACGGTCTTCCTGCCAGAGTGAGGGATGGAATAGCCATAATCACCACGGCTGCTTCTGATATGCTGTCTGAACACAGCTTCATCCCTGAGCCCAAGAGCAGCTGTTACAACACCCAGGAGAAAAGGATTTACCAGTCAAACATGCTCAACAGGTAAGGGAGAGGGCTGGCCTAGCCTTACAAAAGAGGGGTCACAAAGGACCTCTGCCCACTAGAATAATTTTACTAGGACAGTGGATCAGTGGGTTGTGTTGGCTAGAACCTGGGCAAGGGGAGCTGTGCTAATGGTGGGGCTTGCTTTGCTCTAAGTCCTGAATGCCAGTACTGTTATCTTGTTTGAAAGCAGCCACACCACATGAAGAGGAAGCCAACACAAGACAAAGGCACAGTGAAGGCATAATGCAAATTTTAGGTGTGCCCCTTGATGCATAACAGGTTTGTTTCCATAACAGTGCTGAACTTCTTGGAGAGTCTTTGCACAAATGAGTCTGTAAGTGTCAGGTGGATTCTTGCTGCAGGCAGTGGGGATTTTTGTATTTAAATCTAGAAGGCCCCAGGTTCTGTTCCAGGCACCAATAATACATGAACAGGTGTCCTTTAGAGGTGATGGTTGTGTGACCCATCTGGGATATTTTCATGGCACTTGTTGTCTGTGTACTGAGTGTCTTGTTGCCCATTACCCCTCAATCACAGGAGAGAAGGAAGTGCAGAGTGGTCTGGAGAACTAAAGCTGTAAAAAGAGCTAGGGTCAAAAACTCTGGTGTGCTCCTGCTTAATCCTTAAAGCTTTTAAAGTCCTCAGGTGCCTTAAGCATCCAGTATACTCAAAGAGAATGGACTTGTGCATCCTGCTCATTGGCATCTCATTGGCCAGTGTCCGCTTGCTGTTTTATGTCTCATTCTCTATGCACATTACATAGAGAACCTAAGCACCTCCATCAGGACTGGGAGTTTTTATAGATGGCAAAGGATATTAAAAAAAAAAAAAGGAAAACCTATTAAAACCTATTTGAATTAATCATCTTTGTCTAATTCAGATTCAAATTTTCTGAAGAAACAGTGCTAAGATGTCTGCTCGAGGCCACAGAGGAAGCATGCGGTGGAACAACCTCTGATTACTAGATCTTCCTTTTTTGTCCCAGCTAGAATTTGAGTGTGTAGCTAAGCAACCCAGAAAATTAGAAATGGGAAGAGTTGGGGGAGGTGATATCTGCAATTAGACAGATGTCCCCTGACCTGCTCAGCTGTCATTCTCCAGTGTTTTACATATAAAATCCTTGGGCATGTCAGTTCCTTTGCAGTAGGATATGGGGAATCCAGGTAGTAGTTGTTGAGAGTCGTGGCCACAGAGAGTGCAGCATCTTTATTCATTTGTTCCGTGAATCATGTAGTAGTGTAAATGTGATGGATTGGTTTCTGTGCTGTGACCTCTTGCTGTAAACTGTACTTGGAAAATAGAGGGACTGGTGGACAAAAAAGCAGAACATGATTTTGCGTTGCCTGAAAGTTGTGGATTGAAAGAAGTCTCCTTTTTTTACCCATTAGATTGCCCATGACTCTGTCTGCTATTTGTTCTTCGTCTCTGTGATCCATTGACATATTACCAGGTCTCATTGCCTTGATTTCCTCTTTCCTGATTTCACTCTTTTTGTTGTCTGCAAGTCTTGGATCACTGAAGGTGCCCAGTATTTTTATTGAATTCCTTCCCAGTTAGGCTTAGTGGAAAGGGGTGTTTCGTGCTGCTCCATTGAGTCATCCCTGGAATAATTAAACAGGGAGAATATATTTAATATATACAAAGTTGTCAGAAGTAGCATAAAGGCAGGATGCTTTTAACCTTTCCAAATGGATAGGGATTTTGGAGGGGAGTTGTGTTGTGACTTTTCAGCATTTCTTTAGAAAAAAAAAATGTTGTCCCCTGCTGTGTGATGCTGTGTTCTGCAGAGACCTTCTACTAATTAGCCTGTGCATAATATCACACCCATATAGCTATGCTTCTGTGAGCAGTCATCAGATTCTGCATAGCACTCCTTTGCATTGGATAGGAGGCACTTGCTCGGAGACTCCTGAGTCTCTAAATATGACAGCACTGTTGTGCAGCGTAGATATGCCCTGAAGCCTGGGCACCCCACACTAAAGCAGCTCTTGTCACTTTTGAAAGAATTATATTTCTTCTCACCTTCACGGCCCAAATCATTCTGTTCCTTCTCCCTTGTCTACTTGGGGTATAACATTCACAGCAATGACTGCAGATACGTGTAGATATACCCAACTTAGTTTGGGTACTGACATCAGTCTCTCTGAGAAACGGAGTCAATTAGTCCATGCCAAGCTCCATTCTGCCAGTGCTTAGATTGCTGCAGGCACCTGAACTAGCTCAGAAATCATTACACTGTGTTGCAGTTGCTTCTGTGATCACTGTGCAAATACTCGCTTTGCCTCGCACAGTGCTGACCTGTGCTCTGCCAGGCTGGGGGTTCTGCCTCCTGCAAATGTTTCCACCCCATTGGTACTTCTGAGTGAGGTGGTTAAACAGCGTGACCTCTAGTAGGTTGTGTGCTTGGTCTTCTTTTTAAATTAAATTACTTTCAGGCACCTTTTGGCATATAAAAGCTAGTGGTGTCCAAAATTAGCTTTTGCTTTTACAAATCCAAAGTTTCAGTCAAAATGTGCTGAGCTTCAAGCTCAGCCTCACAGCCTGAATCTGGGCAGGAGGAAAAGCAGACGAGAGGGAGAAGGAAGTGGGAAGAAGCTAGCTTGAAGGTATAAGTTCACCTCACTACCTGAACCAAGGTCCACAGAAGTTAATGGTTATAATCTGTGTTCATACCTTCAAGTCATGTTGAACCACTGGAATTCACTATATCCTAAGCTTTAAACCTCTCTTGATATACTTTGGACTGGATTGAAGGTTCTGGAAAACTAATTATAGTCCTGCCCCGGACCTGGCAATACTATATTCAGCCATCTGCAATTTACAGTTCCCCCTCCACATGCCTACACAGAATAGAGAAATGTATGTACGTGGGCTTGATGTCTGGGGAGACTGCAAAGTGTGTGTGACCTCAGATAATACATCACCACGTAGCTGGTGTTTCAGAAACTCTTGAAGCTAATCCAAAGAGGTCTGATTTACTTCAAATCCATAGCTAGGAGTCAGTACAATAAAAGAATTTTCCCATTTTGTTCTTTGGAGAGTGACACATACAACTAAAAAAAATGTGTAATTTAGTTCAGCTGGGCACATTATACACTAACACTGTGAATTAGTCATTTCCCAAGATCTGCCTTTGAACCCTAATCATTTCTTACATTTTTTTCTTTTATTCTTTTTTTTTTTTTTTCCTTAACATTCAATAGTTCTGGATGCAACTAAAATCAATGGTCCTGCTCTATGGGTTCATAATGGATTGAGGAGGAATTGGACCAAATGTTGCTGAAATTCAGAAAGAAAACTCAATTTCTCTATGTTTTTGCCCCTTCTTTCATTGGCGCTTTTGTTTGTTTTTGCAAGTGCTTGGGTTAATAAAGCTTTCCTTGAGGTATGTCTGCAAGCACAAAAAAATAAATAAATTGAGATGGACTGTTATCTAAATGCCATTTCTCACCACTGTAGGTGTTTGGTGTGCATCTTCTCATATTAATAATGGTCTCATAGCAACTGTTTCTTGTCTATCTTGAAGCTGATACTCCTTTGTGTTAGACTGGAACTGCAGAAGTGCGATCTTGACCATTGAACATTGTAAATTCTGTCCTAGAAAAGAACCTGCTGGCAAGATAACTCTACTAACTAGTAAGAGTGTGACACATTAAGGAAGGTTCATTCTACAAGTATTGTTATTTTTCTTTTTGAAGGATTCTTGAGCAAGTTTTACTCTGTGAGGGATATATCTCAATTTATGCTAATAATAGGCTTAGGTGATCAGTTGGAGTCTAACTATCCACATGCTGTTTTCCAGTTCAATTGCGCTCTTTAATTCTTTGTTTTGTTTTTAATAGGTATCCGTTTATTTATTCCTCCATTGTCCCAGAAAGTGATCTGATTTGAATATTCCAGTCCACAAAGCTTATAGTTATCTTGATGGCTGGTCTTCTCCCCTCCATTCAGCAAATCACTGTGCTTCTACTCTGCTCTGCCAAGCAAGAAGATTTCAGAGGTTGGGAAGGAGTTTCTAACAGGGTTTTCCTCTGGAGAGATGCTCAGATTTGGAGTTCTTCCCTCTTAGCCCTTCCAAGTGGAGTTGCTAACCTTCTAGGCATTCTGCAAAACTCTTCTATTCTCCTTTCACCATGGCTGCTAAGGAGTGAGTGGGCAGAGGTGGATGTGTTTATAGGCAGCCTTCTGCTTATTTCGTTATTTTAATTGATGGGACAGATTTCCTTGAGCTCAGGATGGGTGCTTCTCATTACATTTTAGAAATGGGAAGAAATAGCTAAATGACAAGAGTATTCTTGAGAGAGGTATTCAGGGATGAGTCATGAGAAAAGAATATGATTTCTGGCACATATCATTTGAGAAATAGAAGATCAGCCGTTTTGTATGGATATTCAGTCGTTGGACTACATAAGCTATGTTTTTATTATAGCCTTCAACGAGACCTGGGTTCTTCCTACTGGTTGTCATGACTGCTTGTGAATGCTGGGCCATAACTACTAGTTTGTTGTTGTAGGGTTACTAATGAGTTCTCCACTGATTGGCTTTAATAGTCTCTCATTTAACACCAGGCTGCACACACCAGATTTCATTTTAATAAAAAGTGCAGCGAAGCATTTGCTTTGGAATGAAAATACAAATGTGGAATTATACTGCCTTTGCAAAGAAATAAATTAAGGGGGGGAACAAAGGTAAGTTAAATTCTGCACCTCAGATTCCTCAAATATGAAAACAGCTGGTAAGCTAGCTTGGTGCATTGTTTGGACATGATACTTCCACTTTGGGTGAAATACTTTCATCTGGAGCTTTCTGTGTCAACCAGTTAAGAAATGCAAAAGATCCCTTGATGAACAGTTGGAAAACATTTTTCCTGAGACATCAAGGACAAGCTCTGTTTTCACGGGACCATGTTCCCCAAGTGGAAATTAAGAGTTGCTAGGGCTTGGGACAGCTGAATAGTGAGTCAGTGAGTACTAAAAGTACTTACAATAGGATTGTACAATAGGATTGCTGCCCTTTTTTCTCCGGCCACAGTAGGTATTGCCTGTCACCTCAGACTCAAGGATTATCATATGTCATTTGCAGGTAGTGTCATGGAGGTTGTCTCACAGCCAAGTGAGCGATGTACCTCCACACAACTCAGCAAGGCAGCTGAGAGCAGGAACGGAGAAAGGAGAACTTGTGCCATAGACCTTTCTCCCATTGTAGGACTAATGAGTGAACCTTGTGCTATAACCAAGAGCACTGGCTGGCCCTGAAGTCTCACTGGCTTCGGCGGGACCTGCTTGCCCAGTGTCTGGGAAGCCCTGCTCCAGTAGTGGGAGGCACAGTGCTAAGACTCGCTTCTTAACTCCTGCGAGGAGGAGAGAGAAGATATAAATAACATGTTCCCACTGATGCAGAAATTGCCCTTTTCAGAAACTTGGAGGGCAAGGGAGCATATGTAACTTTTGACCTTTCGGAGCCTTTAAGCTGGGGTCTTGTTAGCAGCTCGTTATGTCCCCGCTGGTCCGTGTACCTGGCTGCTGTCAGGCTGGTGCTAGCTGGCAGCACATGCCGCGAGCGCTGCTGATGGATTAGAGATCCCTGGTGCTGAAATCTGCTTGTTCTTGCCACTGCTCCAGCAGCAGCTGGAGTCCAGGGCTGGCCAGTGCCTCCTGCCTCTGCCAGGGTCTCTCTGCCTCTCTGTGTCCCCTGCTGTACGTCACCTTGGTTTCTGTTGCTTGCATAGCACTGTGGCTCTCTTTATTTTTTCCTCCACCACCTTGCATCTCCTACTGGCTTGCTCGGGGAGGTCTAACGCAAGCCAGCGTGACACGCTGGTAGGAGACTGAAGACCCCTGGCTTCTGAAAGAGAGTATATGATTTGGGGCAAGAGGACAGCAAAATGTCTGTTCCTTAGCAGATGGAGCAAGATGCCTTGGTCCTGAAGAGCTGGGCTTTCTGTGAGTGGGAGAGGAGGCACCTGCTCTGTGTGGACAGCTGTATTTTTCATTGTCTTTACAAATAAAATAGGGTGGGAGGATTCAAGTGAAGTCATGGGCTTTAGGCAAGGGTTATCTTTTGATTAGAGGACAGGCCCTTTCATGAAGGCCTCCAAAATCCACCAGCTGGGAATGAATTTCATTATGCGCCATCAGTTTCCAGACGGGAAAATGTCCATGTTCTGCTTCCAGCCCTCTGAGACATCTCCTGCACCACAGCCAAGTCCAATTAGTGCTAATACTGTGGCAACTTCACTTGCTGGTGACAATATGCTTTCACTTGTGCACTCAAGCTCTCCATGCTCTTCATAAAAAGTGAATAAAAATCCTTCCTCTGTGGTGGAGCTGAAGGAAGCAGTGTGAAACCACCAACTCAGCTCTGGCTGTGGTGTGGCTGTGGTTTGGCATCAGCCACAGCAGCATCTTCCCCCAGTCAGCCGGGGTTCTGTGGATTTTAAACTGCCCCAGGGAATATGAAAACCTGCTTTAGCAGATCAGGGGAGAGAAGGTGAGAAACAGCCTCCTTCCTTCAGGGACTGGCTTGTTGTGGCTGTGGGGGTATTTCAGAGACCTGCACACCTGCAAATCAATGGCTAGCCGCTTGTGGTTTCATCACTGGATCCTGTAAGGAATGTGTGCTTCTTTTTTTCCCTGATAGAAATGCTTTTTTTTTTTTTTTTTTTTTTTTTTTTTTTTTACCCTCAGACTTAATGTTCTTACTATCTTTCAAGTTTTTAAAAATAGGAACTGCTGCGTTGCTATGGCTCCCTGTGCAACTCCGGAGCAGCTATCTCATCCCTTTGATGCAGGTTGGGCTCACGATGCGGTGTGACAAGGCACCAGCCCGGCACGCCGCCTAGTGGCTCCGTCCCGTGGGGCTGGGACAGCGTTCATCCCTGGCAGAAATCCATGAATAAAAGGAAAAAAAAATAAAATCAGATGGTCTTTCTTGGCAGAAACTCTAAGCTTTAACCCTGGTGTGTCTGGGCTGAGATTTATTTGTGACATTTTGGAGTATTAAAACAATCCCTGCGATTTTAACTTCAGATGGGATATTCTTCTCCCCTTTCTGCTCTACACTGCTGTGTGATGGTGCCAAATCCTGTTAAGGAGCTGGTGTGCTCCCCTTCAGAGGCACCTGCAGCTCAGGGGCGGGTGAAGTGGCCTTTGCTGCATGCGCTTAGTCTAAGAAATCATTGTACACATTTCAAGCTAAGCTCACGGTTAAGTGCTTTGCTGAATCGAGGCTTAAAGTGCTGTTGACTAGCTGCTGCTGCTGAAATTCCTCTCAGAGTCATTGCTTTAAGGGTGTACTTGAGTTTTGCATCCAAATTTTGGGAAAACATGGATCTGCATATCTGTGGTACAGCTGAATACTTATCTCAAATAGACCAAACTGAGCTGTGGCTTCAAACACTTGTAAAATGTGCAGAATCCAGACCTCTCGGTAGCTCTCAGCCCTCTGCACTGGCCTATTTTCAAACAGTTATAATTTTAAAAATACATTTTATTTCATGTAGCAAATTTTATTTTCATCGTCAGTCTGGAGGTGAACATTTTGGAAAACCTGAGCAAAAAAACCTGTTCATCCAATTTTGATTCATGAAAGTGTGAAATGAATGCATTTGTTCTGCTTTCAAATAATTATCCAGCAGTGGGATTTTTGTTGGTGTGGACAAATAACTCAAAGCTAGCTGCACTTCAAACTTTAAAAATCAATATGTAGTGTTGGACAAGGAATGCTTGTTTTGTTAAGGCTAGAAAAATAGATTTTGCAACAAATATAAACATTTGAAGGTGGTGTATGTTACCTTAATGTCACTGTTGTGTATTTTGCATTCACTGCATACTATGTTCCACAAAATATTTGAATAACAGATAATCTAAACATGTGATATTTAAAATACTCAAATGCAAATGAAAAAGGAAAAAAGAGACTAGAAATGGCAGAGACCTGCAAGCTTGTCCAGTCCACTACCTGCTCTGTCATTCCTACAACATATGCTTTCCTCATTTAAATAACAGAATGTCCCTACTCAAGCCTGCAAGCACCTTAATATAAAATGAATATTAAAATCTGACCATAGTGCCCTTGAAATGATCAATCAGGCTGAATGCTGCCACCCCTCTTTCTACAAAGAAAACTCTTTTCCATCCCCATGGAGAGGCTTCTGAGCTTGCTATATCATGCTTAACAGGTCTCCACACCTGTCGTGATGAAGTAAAGATTGTAAGGTGATTAGAGTTCCTCTCCGCAGTAACACAGCATGGAAAATGCTTGAAAAACAGATTTGGGTTGGTCTACCTAAGGATCTGGCGAGATGTCAGGTAATTGGGTGAGAAGTCTACTCACCGATGGCGTAGCTGGTGTGGAGGAGAGCTGCCACACTGGGCTGAAAAGCCACAAACCTCTGTGGCCTGACAGTGGTTAAAAACAAATGCTGACTTGAGGCTGTTTTTTTCTCTGTTTTCTGAAGCAGTATTAAAACGAGATGGAAATGAGTTTTCAGTGTCTTGCCCAGTGTTCTTGCCTGTATTATTAGTGTCACAAATGAAATCATTTTTCAGCAAGATGGCTACCTCCAGAAGCAGTGTCAGCATCTTAACATTTATTTATGACAGGCTGTAGTATCTTTTATCTGCAATTCCAAAGCACTTTACAAACTAGGAAGGGATGGCTTAATTCACTACTAAAATTCAACCATCTCTGGGGTGAAATAGAGCAACGGTTTAACAGCACGTAGTATGAAGCAGAGATGAATACTGCACCTCACTGGAGCTGTGAGAGGCGTTTCAGCTGGCAGAATGAAATTGCTGGAGGTGGATTTTAGCCAAGACATTGGGGCTGTTTAATAAGCACAAGAGATTAGTGGCAGTGCCACACATGCTCCTCATGTGCCTGTGTGAAGCAGGCAGCCAGCAGTTCCAGAAGTGGTTTCAGGGAGGAGGCTGGCAGCTTTTCCAGCCTGCAGAGTTCACCAGCAGAGGATATGCGCTTTCAGAGACCTCCTTTATCACAAGACCGTGACTGACAGGTTTTGGACAGATGTATCTAGATTCTACACTGATTATCTGCTTATTGTCCCTGGAAACAGCCCTGGGCAAAGGGAGAGGTCCAACAAGACTTCTGTGTACCTGCCACAGGGCATAAACAATGAGAAACAGAATCAGATGGGGAGCAAAAGGGTCGTATGTAATGAAGCTCTGGGAGGATGCAGCCACGTAGGTAATAGATGTTGTAAATAAAAGACGGTCCCCCAAAAGGATGCTTTTTATAGCACTCCTCCCCCCTTAAAATAATGCGACACTGACAGATTAAGCCTGATGAGTGACATGAAGTACCTCAAATACAGACTGCTGCAAGAAATGCTTTCCATCCTCTTCTTGAAGATGCTGACGCTGCCCTTCTGCATCTAAGTGGTGACGTGTGGCATGGTGAGAGCTCAGAAGAGCTGGTGCTTAAGCCATGAAGGAATGCTCTCCAGTATCACCAAGGGACTGTGAAGACTTTGAGGTGCAAAGTACAGACGCTTACAGCCTCTGAATAAATCTGAAAATATAGCAACTGCTCTTCAGTATGCCTTCTATGTATTCTTGTCAAATAGCTGTTCTGGGGAGGGGGGGAGCGTGGGATGCTGAGCTCTCCAGCCCTTGAATTGCCCAAATCCAGGAGGTGTAGCAGGGACAATCTTTCATGGTTCTGCATTTTCTGCTGTCCTCTTCTCAGTTTCCTTTTCCTTGAGACATGTAGTTGAGACGGCTGGAGGGAACTCTGCTTGCAGATCTATTTTGGATTCAATGCAGCTGTGAGGTGGAGGAGGTCTTGCTAATGTGAGACGACTGGTCAGATGAAACAAGCACCTTGGAGATGGCGCAAAGTCACAGTTTCTCTGGTCGCTGTGGAAAGATGCTAGTTTTGGGAAAGGCTCGAGTTTGACTGGCTAGAATGGGTTTACTTAAAAACAATTTACCAATTTGTATTTATTTCTCCAAGCAATTTTTCATGGAAGGCTCAAGTTTGAATTGATGAAAGCACAAGCTTAGCAATGCTGTAAAATTGATTTGGGATAGCTTATTATTGTTCCATGAAATTGTTTAACAAGAAAGTTTGGCAGAGTGAGGGAACTGAATGAGAAGACCATAGTACTCCCAACAATGGAACAATGGATGGTACTGGCAGTACCATGTAAACCAGAGTGGAGGTATGTGGTCCTTCAAGCCACAGAAAAGTGGAGAACTGCTTAGATGAGAGGCACCCACCATATTCCACTAACAATCAGGCTGGTTTGCACAGTTCTGTTCCTTTTTTCCACCTCCTTCTGGGTCCTTGCAAGGCATGGAGAAGGCATCCTGTATGGTGGTGCTCAGCTGCAGCAGCTCTGAAATCTTTGTCGTGGCCATCAATCAGCAGAGTGGAAGCAGGTCCCTGGAGAAGGGCACTAACAGAAAGGCAAAGAAGGATTGCAGGTTGATGGTGCAGAAGGAGGAGCATGTGGAGAAACAAGAAGCACCACTGCTTGGTTTTATGACACTCACTGTGAAGGGCAGGTAGACTACTGCCAAGGTGGGCACACAGCCGGTTCCTCATGTGGGAGGACTGTGGGTGGCACTGACCTTTATTCTTCCACGTGGTTTGTAGCCTGCCTTTTCAATTTCCACAAGCCAGGAGCTGCACAAATGTGACCTTGGCTGTGGCCATTCTGCTGAAGCTGGGCCACGAGGACTCTTACACCAGAAAGTTTCTGCAGGCTTCTGATATCATCTGAGGAGAAGTTAAGGGAAAATAGCCATATAAATTTGTCATGCTTTTGACAGAGGGATTTGCTGGAAGTAGTTTTTTTAAGCCTCAGAAAAGAAAGCTGTGTGGTAGTACCTGGGGTCTCGTATGGAGATGGCTGAGTGAGAACTAGTCCTTGGCCCTTCTTCCCTCACCAGTATAAAAAGCACCGTGTCCCAGAAGAAAGGAGATGTGGGGCTGTTTTGTTTTGTTTTGTTTTGTTTTTTTCCCTCCTGCATTGTTAGCAGGTATGTGAGTCGTGGGCTTGTTCTGGCTGGTGGGTGCAAGAGCAAATTTAGAATACATTCTTCTTTAGTGCATCTAACCAAGGATGTAAGTGTTGGGTAGTCAAGTAGACAAACAGATGATTAAACAAGTGCTTAGATGTTTGAACAAGCAATTTTGTGACTTATGTAGTGCATCTAACCAAGGATGTAAATGGTGGGTAGGCAAGTAGAGGAGCAGATGATTGAGCAAGTGTGTAGATATTTGAACTAACCATTTCATGACTTCCTCCTCTACCCACTGATCCTAATGGGTTTCCCACAGTTTTCCTCGGAGAGTGCTGAGAGGGGCTGAGAGCAGGACTCTTGTGAGCCTGCCAGATCAACGGTAGTCTTTGCTAATTGACATTTTCTGCTTTTTCGACATAATTTTGGGGCAGGCTTTCAGGAGTATGTTGCAGAAGAAAAAAATAGAAGGGTTGCAGAGGAGGTAATAACCCATAGGCAAAGACTGCACTGATGTATCTATGCATCCATACTTGCGGTGATTTGCAAGCTGCCAGGGATGAGCCCACTGTTCTTGTTAATAGTCCTGTCCCCTTTGTGTGTCTCTGTTACTCCCTCCCATCCTCCATCTTTCTCATCCTTCCTTCAATAGGTGATTCTCTTCTACAGAAATATTAAATCTTGTTTTAAAACAGAAGAACCACCCCATTTTCCCCACCCCCTTTCTTTCCTCTCTTTCATCTCTGCTTCCCGTGGAAGTGTTTGAAGTAACACAAGTTCCTGAGAAAGGCATTTTTTTTCTCTCTTTGTGCTTTGGCTCTGTGTCCCTTCTTCATTATATCTTCCCTTTGTTATTTTGTTCTGCCTGCTTCGCCTCTGTGTTTCTCCCCATCTCTCAGCCCTTTTTTCAAGGCTCTTTCTTCATTAATATGTTAATTTCTAGCCCAGGCATGCTTCTTGCAGCTCACAGTTCACCAGGGAGAGCCAGGAGAGAGGGAAGAATGGAAAGAAGGAATAAGGAGAAAAAAGGGGTAGAACAGTTTACAATAGGGCTGGACTAGGCATGTAAGCAAAGGAGGAATCTGCGCTTACTGGCATCATGATGCCAGGGAGAAGAGGATTATTCGTGTGTCTTTTTTTTTGGGGGGGGGAGGGGGCAGGAGGGGGTGCAATTTCCAAGTTGTCCTTCCCTCTGTGTAGTCTTTGAAACATCAGCCTATACTCCCACCCTAATGTGTTCAGGCTTGGCAAAGCTGCTGAATTGCAGCCAAGAAATACATTGCTGGGTGATTCTCAATCCTTGTTACGAAATAGGTGTAAGAGGGATGTCTGTATTGACCTGACTGACAGCAGGACGTTAACTTAGTGGTAAAGGAGAAGGGGCCACAAGAGCAGGTGGAAATGAGAGGTAGGGTGTTTGTGACTGTGAGCTTAGCAGACCTGTTGGGGAGCCTTGGGGACCCCCAAAGGCTTGGAAAGCTTTTCCTGTGACTCTTCTTTTCTTCCTGAATAACATCAGCATATGCAAATGATATCAGCAGAGCAGGTTAGAAAGTGTTTGGTCTTTTCCAGTCTCCCATTCTGATATGTTTGGATGTGGCTAAAAACAGAAGTAGTATCTCTGGAGCTTTTTGATCTGAAAAGTAAACGGTGCCTTTGTTTTGTTTGATGCAAGCTTATTGCATGCACTGTCTTTACATGGGTACATTTTGCAGGATAAACCAAACCACAGCAGTTCTCTGAATGGGATTTTATCCCATCAGGAGTGCCTAGAGTTTTGTCCTCTTCAGGTGAGGAGTAGGGGATGGTTTAGCTTCTGTTCGGGTAAAGAGATGTGGAAAAGGATGACAAGACCATAGTAGGTGGACAGCAGTGATGGTGATGGGGATCTGGGACTGGAAAAAAGCTGAGAACTGCAGTTGCAGGCAGATGTGGTGAGCCAAGGATTTTCTTTTCGCATCCGACCAGTACAGCTACTGGGTAGAAGGTCACAAAGGAGGAAATGGTGGAGGCAGGAGCCTCTGCTGCATTAACCACATCGGGGAGGGATGCAGAAAGGCAACACACATTATTGCAGTTCTGTCCTGTAATTAGGGAACCTTTAACTATCGTATTTGCTGCTTTATATCTAATGCAGTGAGACCTCTGTCTGCTTGGAGTCCAATGATCATGATTGCCCAAGCAAATAATTAACAATGCAGCAGTGAAGGCACAGGAGAGCTAAGCTGGTGGGGTGGGTGTCTGGAGGTGAGAAAGCAGGGCTAAGGAAGGACATGTAGTAAAGGAGGGAGACAGAAAAGACAGGCTCTAATACAGTGCTGCAAAACCGGTATGAGCTGGAAGCAAAATAACCAGGGAGGAAAACTCAGGGGGACTGCGGCAATGTTCTGTGAAGTCCAAGGCCCCTGAGCCAAGAGCCTTTCATATATTACGCACACACAACTGTGTCAGATGAATATTATTTAGGTTGCGAAGGCAAGCACTTCAAACAGAAGAAAATGCCAGAATTAAGGTTGCAATCTTAATTTGGCACTTGTGTGTCTACGCATTACAGAGCAATGGTTTCAAGACTGCATACTATCTTTCAACACAGGACCCCTGCCTGCTTTTGTATGCAGGATGGGTGACATTTCCCAACTGAGCAGTGATTCAGTATTTTGTTTTCTTCTCTGTGTTTAATGTGCAGCCTCAAGCTTTGTATTGTGCCTGCTTTCACAGGCTGCTGCAAAGAGAGAATTCTTCATCTCAAGGTGTTATCTGTGGCACACCTTAGGGTGGTATCTCAGTACATCGTCAAGTTCGTGGATTTTCACCCTACTCCTGTGAGATGAGAGGACAAAAGCTGCTTTATGTAAATCCATTGTATAGGCGGAGAACTGAGGTGCAGCAAGATTAAGGTCAAAAATGTCTATTAATTTTTTATGGCCCATCTGAGACACCTAGAATTTTGTTATTCAAAGTACTGATCATCACAGAATGCTTTCTGAGTTCAAAGCAAATTTTTCTTTGACTTCAACTCAGCAGTTCCTTGAATTGAGTCCCCACCCCCAAATATTAAATAATATTGAGCACCATTTTTCATTATAATTATTTTTTTTTAATGCAAAAATGGAGATTTGGTGGTATGCAAGTTATACAGGCTGGTTTTTTTTTTTTTTTTTTTTTTTTTTTTGTATCCTGTTTAATTGTTTTGCAGAAATCATCTTGAACCCTGGAGAAAAACAAAACAGCCTCTGAACTATTTCCCTTTTTAAATTTTAATTTGAATGATTTCTTTCAATATATTTTAGATGTAACATTTAATTTCTTATTCAAATTAGTTTATCATTTCAATATGTCTCTTCTTTTTATTTGAAAAAAGGTATTTGAAAATGTTCAGATTCAAAAGATACTGGGCTGAATTACATGTTGTCTCTCAACAGAGTCAAAACTAATGATACAACAATACTTCCTGGTTTGCCAAAAATTAAACTCTCAGTACAGTACCTAATATTGTTTGGAATTGCCACCAGACAAAAAGGAAGCCAGAGGCTTTGTCCATCTCTTGTCAAGCATCCAGAAAATGAGGTGTACAGATTTAGTGGCTGCTTGCAAAGAATCTGGTTTAAGAGGTTTTCCTGGCATCACCCTGATCCTTGTGTAGAGGTAGGGATGCAGCTTTCAGTTGGCTTAGCCATCTGATTGTACTGTTTATTCCAGCCATTCTGTACCTCTCCTTTGATTAATGCCCACTTTTCCAAACAGTAGGTTTGATTCCTAATTCAATGCATTTGGTGCACCAAATGAGACAGGGGTCCTGCAAGAAAAAATGTAGTTGATTGTATCATTCTGGACTGACTCACAGTGGTTATGCAAAATGGGCTGCATTCAGGTTGCTTGAGCGACTGTAATGCTGACATTTCCCATTTTGCAGTGCCTGACTTTGTGTAATGAATAATCTTTTTCATGTAGAATCTGTTGTGTATGTGCCTACAATTTCCAATGTTCTGCAGAAATGTTGCAAAAAAAGAAACTCTCAGAAATTCCACCACGTGGCATCATTTTGATACCTGTATGCATCAGCAACCATGTGCCCTACCCAGACAGCTTCTCTTTGAGTAAACGTTAACTGGCTTCAGTAGCAGAGGGGGAATGCTAGCCTGTTTTTTTTTTTTCTTTTTTTTTCTTCTTTTTTTTTTTTTTTTTTTCTCGTTTGTTTGTTCGTTTTTGTTTTGTTTTGGCTTTTTTTTTTTTTCCAGGTCTTGAAAAGGACACGTAACCACCACATTTCATGTCTGTGCTGGTTGCAAAGAAACGTGGGAGCAAGGCTTGGAGGCCAGGATCTGGCAAAGTGTATGGTTTAATGGTTTAGGACTTTTCAGCCTTTCTTTCCACCACTGACATCCTATATCTTATCTCCCCCAGTTTGCCTCATCTATTCCATCCTTTGGGCACCTTGCTTCAGTCTGGTTTTTACCTAACAAACCTAGGATATGCCTCACAGGCGTCTCATCTAAGGTCCCATTCCTGGGTCTTGAAAAACCCAGCTTCTACTTCTGAATTGTGTGGCTTTTGTTTTCATCCATTTTCACTTATCTCACATTCTGTCTCCTTGTCCTTGTCTTCCCCTACCCTCAGCCCCAGCAAGCCCCGGTATCTTTGCGCAAACACCCCAGGTGTCACACCTCCCAGTTTTCTTCTCCCCTGCAGCATTTCAGTCACCTGCTTTCTTCTCCCAGTGTCCCAGGTCAATCTGTCCTGATTACCTTCACAGCTCTTTTTCCTTCTCCTCTGGAATTCACCAGCCTCCTCTCTCAGCTGTCCCCATGTGTGGGGAGCAGGCTGGATGAGTAGAGATGCAAACCTGAGAGGTGCAGTCCTCCTCCTCTTACTTCCCCAGTCCAGAGATGGACAGTTCTGGAGTTAGTGTGTGGACAAAGTCTTTCAGCCTACAAGAAGGCCCAGTGAGGAAAAGGTTTTAGAAAGGTTTTGTTTGAAAAACTCTATCAAGTCCCTGCTGAACAAGTGTAAATTGCAGTTTTTCCAAAGACTTATGACCTGTCTAGGTTTTCACAAGTACGGCAAAAATCAGCATGTGACACAAACAGAACCTTTTCTTTCTACTCTCATAAAAATTCAAGTCCCTTGAAAGCAGAGAGCTTGCTAGAGATTTTTAAAAAGGTCACAATTTAATGTTGGTAAAATGGCTTCTTTCCTCTAGTCTGAAGAGACCCTTTTTGCATCCATTTTCCTCAAATATCAAACCTGGGTTAAGCATCTCACGTGGAAAATTTCAATCCAAACAATAAAATTTGGCATAGCCAGAGGAATCTGTGAAGAAGGCTTTAGCAGAGGGCAGCCTGATGAGACAATAGTACCAGCCACAGCAAATGCACATTTCACCTATGTCTGTGGGCTTCCTGGGGCATTTTTAGGAGGTCAGGGAAGGTCTTCTCACTGGATGAACATGTCCTTGTACATAGGGGCTCAAACCTGGGGCTCAGTCAGCAAGCAGAGAAATGATTTGTTTTATTTGAATTTGAATTAAAAGCTAAATTCCTTAAAAAAATATAAAAAAAAAACATACCCCAGGCTTCCAGCACCTTTAATACTCATTTAAAAATGCATGTCACACAATGAAAGAAAACCAGTGCCAGTCCCCAGCATGGAACTAAAACCAACCAGCCAAGCAGTTAGAACAAACAAGCAAAAGAGTGGAAAAAATCCAATCCTCCACAGGCCGTCTTTCTCTTTCTCCTCCTTCTCTCCCTCCCTCTTTTCTTCAGCCATGGGTGTTTGGCTACGGGGCTGTATTTTGCAGTCCTGTGTTCACCTAAGTGCTTTAACCCGTGCAGCTTGTGATTTGTCCCCTAGCATGAGAAACCTTCATGAAAATAAAGCAATACCAGAGCTACTGTTTCTTCTCACTTTTTGTACAAAATTTTTTGGAGACAAGTGGCATGATGAGGCTACAGACTGCAGGTGAAAACTATGGCTATACATTACAGAACGTGGTGGACTGGAAGAGGGGACAAGTTTGGGGTCAAGATGCCAAGAAAGATTTGACAATTTGCTTCAGCTGCCCGGACATCTTCTGACACATGATGCACCCTCCTTTGCACTCTCCATACTCTTGGAGAAAGCCTAGTGGAAGCATCACTTGCATGGATGCTGGGATAGGCATTGTCTTTTCTAGAAGATGGTTTCGGGAACAGAAACACCATGGTTCTGGAGAATGGGTGATGGAGCCTTGAACCTTGCCATTATAATTGACTAGTTCAATGCCTAATTAATTCCTATTTGACTAATTAATTCCTGCTCACCACCAGCAATGTGATGGGACGTGAGATGAACAAGGTAGTCTCCATCCAGTTCAGAGCTGACATTACCCTTCTCTTGAGCCAGTCCCCTTCTCATTTAGTTCACTTGAATTGTTCACAGCAGAAGGGGCAGGGGCTTGAGTAGGACTAAGAACTGCCTTCTCATGGCAGATAAGTAATCCTTTCCGGCTGGCATTCAACATAGCAGAGGGAACTTCCCTACCTGCTGCCCACTTTATATCTTTCTTAGGAATAAATAAAAATCTCCAGGGCTGTTATGATGAGCCTGAAATGTACTGAGCATAGATAGAAGAAAAAGATGAAACAGGAAAAAACATCAGCATCTCAAATGATGTGCAAGAGGGCTGGTGCCTGTGGCACTACGTGTATTCAATTTCAGTGTGCTGTTTCCCCTCTCTGAAAAGGCAACCTTCAGGCACTTCACTAAATGGATTGAAAGGTTTGTCTGGTTTTAATGATGCTACTGAAAGAGCCTGTGTGTTGTTCCTCCGCTCAGATACTTCTGAGAGATTTTGCAATGCCTCTTGGTAAACCAGAACATTATGAATACCTTGGCATTTAGCGGGTAGGCAATGTTCTGTTCTGGGACTACTTTAGAAGGAATGACTGGGGTTAATAAGCTAATGTTTTCTAGGAGAGGGTATCCTAATCTGGGAGAGTATGGGAACAATCAGCAGATTAATTAAGATGTGTGTAATGGAGTGGTATGAACATTTAACTATAGCAATCAGATGAATTGGAAATACGGTTTCTGTCTCAGGTGGGATCCTTTAGGGACACAGAATCTATTTGCCCAGTGAAGTACAATTCCCTATATACTTTTACAGCAAACCTGCCTTAGTGGAGACAGACTCAAGCTCTTCCCTTGATTATCGTGATGCAGATCTGTAACAGCAGAGCCTGGAAGGCTGAGGAAGACTGAGTCCCACAGAAGAACTGGGCAGCAGAGGAAAACTAAGTGAAGCCATGGCAGGTTTACACCTGCAGAGCAGAGATAAAATCCATCTCTATGGCTTTAGCAGAAGAAAGGGGAACTCAGTGAACCGAGTGAAAGGATATCATTCTGGTTTCTCAGCATCATATTCTTGAACCAGTATCCAAGGAAAAATGTTGGAGGAGTTTTTTTTTTTTTTTTTTTTTTTTTTTTTTTTTTTTTTCCCTCACATTCCTGTGTAGTCTGGGCTACATACTGATGGAGAAGGATGGAAGATGGAAGAGCCTTAGGGAGAAAAGACTGATTTGGTCCCCTGGACTGGTATGATTTATGTATGCAAGATGTTTGCAGGACTGAGGGAAGAAATCTTGCTTTGTAATTCTGTCATCCCAAGGGGCAGCCGCTGTGGGGTGGCACACATATTTCTGTATCAGTACAATCACATCTATCCTTAGCCACACTGGGGCTGGTGCTATACCCTGCTGTGCAGGTACTCGCTTTGGATACTGCAGACTCGGGCTCCAGGTGCTGCTCCAAGGGATATTTAGATATTTTCAATTACATGAAAATGCTTCAGAAGGAGGGATTTAGTGAAACTGTATTAATATATATGATAACTTCAAATTTAGGGGACCTTCCTTGGGAGAGCTTGGTTAACGTACTTATCTGAACAGCCAAGCATTTCCAACTTGAGGTCCCCATACTTTTGGCTAATGTCTTTAACTGCTGGAGCCTTTGGAGGAGGAAGGAAAGTTGTTAGTGAGTGACAGGAAGGCAGCAGAAAGAGTGGAGGATGTTTGCAACTGAGGACTTGTGAATACGATGCAAATTGTAAATGGCTCTGTCTACACTGGAGCATCACCTTCTATTGAGCTCTGAAGTGTTTCTGAAGCCATTTTCTCTCAGAAATCATGTGTGTTCATGTGGTGTGTGTGTGAAGAATACTAGCCCCTGTAAAACCTGAGGCTAGTATTTGAGAACTAGCTTTTAGAAATGATGGATCAGCACCTGAGCCAAAATTCCTGGTGTATCCCTATCGCACCACGTGGGCATAGAAAATTAGCCAGAAGTGGATCCATTTCCTGATTTTCACTCAAGTAAAAGATAGTGATACAAATAGCAGCAGCCATTCTATTTCTAAGATGAATCATGTTAAAGAGCTTGTTAACACCCTCCTGCCTCCTTCCCCATCCCTTAGGCAAACAGCATGGCAAAATTTCATTTCAGCTCAGGGCATTTTTCTGTGATGTAGCGAATGTGAAGTTAGAAATGCTAGGATGCAAATCTGCAGTGTTCCATCCCAGAGCTGGAGATGATTGTTAAAGGCAGACAGAGCCAGGGGTGTGGATGGAGCTGAGTGGGACTGTGTGAGTGGGAGAAGAAACATGCCTGACCAACCCTGGCGATGGGGGGTTGCCTATTCTGGCAGCAGGTGGGTGAGCACGTGGGCAGCAGTGAGAGTGTGGTGAATACGCATGACTGAATTATTAGTTTGTTCTGCACGTGGCTGAGTCAGGCAGGGGAAGGAAGGTGGTCAGTGGAGCAGATTTCTTCTGTCCTTCTGGTCACACTGTGAAGAAAATACAGACCAACATTTTGAACGTGTGGTGAACATAGCAGGGCTTCCAGTGAACAATAGCTGAGCATTGAATCCACTTTTTCTGCTCTCTGGGACATGACAACGCTTTAACTCCCTCTGGGCCTTTATGGACCAGTTTCCAGCTGTTGTAAATTGCTTCATGGCAACAAATCCATTTACATGTGGGTAATAGAAAATAAAAATTTTGCGCCATCTTCCTTGTCTACCTATCTGTCTCTCTTGGCCTCCTTTGCTGCTTTGTCTTCATTAGCTCTCCCTGGCTGTCACTTGAAGCTAAAATGGACTGTCTTGTTACCTCCATTGATTCTCCCTTTCAAATATGGTTAGGACTGATCCTGGTTTCTTGGCTATGTAACACTGCAAGAGGCTGCACTGTGCCTTGGACAGAGAGGAAGGCAAAGCAGGACCAATTTATGATGATAAACACCTGGAAAGCAGGATAGAAACCAGGCAGAAAGCAGTGAGAATAGCTCTGGGCATGTGTACTGGAACCAAAGCAATGGCAGTGACCAGAACTGGAGCTATGCAAGGTGGAGACTGGGGATTAGCAGCTATCCCGACCTGGAGAGGGTTCCCATTTTGGCCCTTGCCTTGGGTGATGTTGCTGTGCTGGAGCATGGGCAGTAGAGGCTGTGCTGCCCTGAGTCTCTTGAATCACAGAGGTTGTTGAAATGTGAGAGACACTAGCACCAACAGAGAGTGCAAAAGCCAGACAACTGCGAGCAGGAATGAAGAAGGGAGGTAGTTATGGGGAAGGATGTAGGTGTTCCCAATCTGCATGCACTTCCCACGGGAACTGTGTGGCCCATCTCTATTTTGCACTGACTGGCTGCATGCTTGCTTGGGGGTTGGAGAAGGTGGTCATTTCTGGGCTAGGACCAGTCCTGCTCTGAGATAAGCACTCCTCCCTACAGAGCTCTTGTCTTTAGTCAATGGTTTAGATATCTGCTCCTCTCCAAAAGTGGGAGGCTGAGTCTGATAGGGTGTGTGTTCATGTGGTGTGTGTGTGAAGAAAAAACCCCAGACAATTGGGCTTCCTAGTACCAAGAAGCTCTAGGGCAGGAAAAGTGGCTGATATTAACCTTGCGCATTTTTTAGCTGTTGCTTTTCTTCTACTGAATGAATATCACATGTCCTCCCTTCACACATCATCCCCCCGCTTCCCTGCTATGGGCTTTACATCAGCCTCCTTAATAAGAAGTGCTCTGTTTTTAGTCCCAAGTGAGTGCCAAGCCCTTCACTGCAGGGCTTGCTGTTTTCTGAAGCTCTCTTCTGAAACAGCAAGCTGGTTCTTCAGGCATGCTGGATACCCCCAAAGAGTCAGTTAGAGCTGGGGTACCCTCTGTTGTGCATGGGAGCTCACAGCCCTCTCCCACCCCAGCTCCTTTTATTCCACTTAGCCATCAGTGACTGGGAGATAGGAGTGAAGAGCAAACTCCGGGTTTGTGGTTTATAGTAAATTCCTTTGTATAGTCAGCTGCCACACTGAAGACTCTAGAAGAACCTCATAAAACTCAGTGACTGGGCAAAATAATGGCAACGAGCTTCAACACAGACAAATGTAAAGTAATGAATCTATGGAAAAATCATCTCAACCATGCCTACTCTCTGCTGACCGCTGGACTGACTCTTGAGGCTCAGGGAAGAGATATTGAGGTCACTTCCAGATCTCTGAAAATACTGGCTCACTGTGCACTATGGTGGCCAACACCATCAAAGTGTTGATCATCAGTGTTGATCAACACCTGGGGTCTTCACTTTGGAGAGGAGGATGTGAGGGACCTCTACATAAACTCATGGATAAGAGGTCCCTGCTATTAAAGGGAATAGACAAAGATATATCTATACCAAACCTAGCATGGGATTCCTATGGGAGCAGTGGTGAAATGTCTCCCCATCAAGTGTCACTGTCCAGCACATGCACCAAGAGGGTGCTCCCTTTCTCCCATGTATTTCCTCCCCCCACCATGATTATGCCCTTGGCAAGGTGGTCTCAAAGCACTGTGTTTCTTTCATATGTGTTTCCCACTCCTTCAGCAGGGTCCATTTTTATCTTTGAGAGAGTTTGCTAATATTTCTTCCATCTCAGTATTAATTTCTTAAGATTTCCTTCCCTGACCCTCCCATGCCTTCTTGAATAGTCCTAGAACAAATAGTATTTCCTGGGGTTAAGATACAGCAAATGTAAAATGCGTGAAAGGGAAAAGGCTAAAAGGAGAAGATGTAAAGTACAGTGTCTAGTTAAAGTATGGAAATTACTGCCTTAAGTGAATATTATGGCAAATAACTTAAAAAGATACCAGCTTGGATTAGCTAGTTCTCTAAACAGGACTAGCCCCAGCTATTAAACAAGGCTCGATAGGACTTGATGCATCAGTGCTGCAGAGATAGGAAGAAGTTCATTTGGGCTATGATGGGATGAAGTCACAGAGGCTTTCATAGCTCTGTTCCAGGATGGGAATTCTCTGTCACCATTGTCATGGATAATGATGAAACTGATGCACACGGGTCAGGGCTGTGAGGTGGAGAACAGGCTTGTCTTTAAGTGACTCTGCCTGGCCAAATGTTCACCGCTCACTCTGGGTCTCTCATCCCTCTTTGTTTCCCTCTGTATGTCCTGGTGTGAGGATGGGAACTAATTCTTCTTTCTCTATGTCAATATCAGCTTTTGTCTCAGCTTTATATATGTGCACCTGAGTCCTTTCTGCCATGGGTCCCTCGACCTACACCCAGGGTAACTCCTGACTGAAGTGGAGAGAAGGTAGTACGGTCAGGGTCCTGAATAGGCAGCTGGCACCCTATGAGTCTCCATGAGAAGGAGCATCTGAAAGCAAGGAGGTTCCCTTCAGTATCCAAAACATGGCTGCTTAGCTCAACTTTTCATACATGTTGGCTAAGAAGTACTAAGCTAAGAAACTCAGAAAAAAAATAAACCTTGTTTGGAAGATCCCCAGTGCTTCTTACTACTACTAGAACAGATCCAGAGGTTCTCTGTGCCGCAACTGTCTACCTCCTCATCCATCCCTGTCAGGCAATCTCACTTTTTGCCCCTCGCTTTTTCTTATATTGCCTAGCCTCCATCCTACTTGTTACCCATCATACCTGACTGCAGTACGATTTACTGTTTTTGTTTGTTCATTATTTTTTATTCTTCTATTTGTTAGAGTGACTGGAAAGTCCCATTGATTCTATTCATATATATTCATATATGTTTGAAGGAGCTAAAAAGTTCTGTGTGTGTGTGTATGTTTTGTGCAGGTATATGAGAATACATACGTGACTGTGACATGAAACAATAGGTGAAGAGCAAGTTAGTGATCATAGCTTAATCTTTGTTTATTTCACTGGAAAGCAGGTGTGGAAAAATGATCTAAGTTGGCTCTCGTTTGAATGGAGGACTATAATAGATCACTTGCAGATGTCCCTTCCAACGTGAATTTTTCTATTACTCTAAAAGTTTGCCACGGTTGTATTTTGGTCCAGAGCTGTGTTTATATTTGCTTACCTCACGGAACATGGGGTGGTGGAAATGGATGGTATCTGGAATCTTGTCTTCTAGGCATAGAAATCCAATCAAGTGTTTCTCCTTTTACTGCCTAAACAAATCTTACGTTGCAGGAGAGCACAAAATTACAATTTGAAGAGCTCATCTGTAGAAGTGTTTTCCCTATCAAGGGCTGCAATGCTAAATGGGGTTAAAATCTCTATGTTTTTGGAGGGAGTGTTTGCCAAATAAGGGCTTACTGTTGGAAGTGGAACTACAAGGCTGAAATTTTTCAAAATAGTTCCCACTTTCCCCACCAAAACGGTTCCTCTTGAGAATCTCTGCGGGCTGCACTCAGTCTCGTTAGTCTCTGAACTGCCCGTTGTAGCACCTCAGCTTCTTCCTAGAAACCCAGGTATTCTAGCATGGTTTTTCTCATGTCAGAATAAACTGAAGGGAAGTGGAGATGTGAGGGTCATGGTGGCAATTTAAGTGTTCCTAATCATCTAACATTTTCCTTCCAAGACCCCATGATGGCCGTCATAACCTCAATTCTCTCTTTCTATAAAGACTCTGAGAAAGATTTTCAGGGATATCAAACTGTGCAATTTTCTTAGACATTAAGAAAGCGGGGTCAAGAAGCCCTATTTTGAATGACTGGCTCCTTGATGTAGCATGGCAATTTACCCTTTGGAGGCACTGCAGGCCTAGCTAGCCTCTGACGTTCCTTCTCAGCTACCTCTGGCAGAACTGCTCAGGAAGGAGCGTGCCTAGGATTGACAGATGACATTTGAAACTTGAGAGTCCAGGGATGCTTGGAACATTATTCCAGTGCCCACACCACTGAGCTGCATTCCTGCACAACCTCCAGTGTGTAGATCTCATCTTTAGTCACTGGCTACTGTTCTTGCTGGCAGTGTCTGTGAGTGGGATCCAAGAGCCATGAAGTTCCCTTCCCTGGTACCAGCCTTCCCCCTGCTCTGCACCAACAGACCCTAAAGAAACCTTTAGTGTTCTCACCCTGGCTCAAGCTGTTTTCTAACATATCTGTCATCAGTGGCCTTCCTATTGCCAGCATAGACAGCAATTTTTGGAGAGGGTCAGCCTCCCCTCTTTTGCAGGAGCTATTGGAAGAGCTGACTGCAAACAGATTTTCACTGCCCTGATGTGGACTTATGTCAAACAGTGCCCAATGAGAGCTGACAAGCTGACAGACCCAATCCATCAATGGAGGATGAGGGCGAGTGGGGTGGGGGGGAAGAATGTCTCTTGCGTACGCCTTCAAGAGACAGAGAACAATTTCATAGATTTGCCAGCAAAGCTCCTGTAAGCGATATGGGTCCATATTTAATAGACTCATCATTTGTGCGAAGGGAAAGACAGACACAGGAGGTGCAGGGACATGGTAGTCCATGGGAGTCCGGCTTCCATGGAGACGCTTCTGTTTGGTCCTGACTCCGACCAGTAAATAATGAACAGAGGTGCTGGGGGTTAGCTGCCAGTGGAGCTCAGAAGTAGAACATCTCCGGAAACAGATTTTGTGCCACTTTTGGCTCATGTGTCCTATACTGAAGATCTCCTGGAGTGTAATTGTGATGGTGAGGTCAAGGTGAAAACATTTGGGATTAGCTCTTTTTGTTGGTGCATGGTTCATTGTTGTACTCACAATAGAGAGTTGTGGGGTGAGAGGTGGCCTTGCAGGAGAGCAGTGACCATTGGGTACTGTCCTCTCCTTTGCTGAAATCAAAGATTCAGGTTTGCTGTAGAAGGATGCTTGTGCTTCTTTGAGTCAGGGTCACAGTGTCACCTCACTGGGTCAGAATTAGGGCAGAGAAGAAGTCCTCACAGCTTTCTCCTGCCCACAGAGCACATTACCTTATCCAGGCTTTGAATCAGACCCTGTCTCACTGCTAGCTATGACACTGAACTTGAACTTATCTGGACCTACTACCTTGCTTAATATCATTCCTCATATTGGCCTGCAGAGTAACACCTATCACCCTATTTCAACTTTTTAAATGAGCTCAGCCTGAGAAGAAACAGCCCTTATGATCTTAGTTGTTTGAAGCTGGTCCCAGTTGAGCAGCGTAACAGGATCTTCTCAGTAGAGATCTGTAAATCAACAGCAAGTTGAATTTGATGTATTGGTTACTGCCTGAACTCTGTCCATATTAAAAAAAAAACACTAACCCCATGCAGACTTTTTGCACATTGAGCAGTTTACTATGCAAGTCCATAATGGTCATTATTATTTCCTCTTTGTTCCACAAACTGTGACTGGTTTCAGGTCCCACTAACAGTCCAAGTAGGAACCTGGTACAATGGTGATGATTTTCACCCTGATGTTGAGTTCTTGAAGACATCAGTGATTGCGGTACCCCTTATCCCAGGTAACATGACCAGCAGTGAGGATAGCTTAGAAGTGGTCTGGTGGCCTGGGCTTGGGCTCTAATATCAATAACAAGCAAAGGTGTGCAGATGAATCACTTTAGTGGTCCAACAGAGCTGTGGTTGGGTACTGTGCATGGAGCTTAAGGGTAAAGATTTTTCTTTTGCTGACGAACCATGTAGAATTGCCCATGCAAGATGCCTGCCTTATTTCATTGGTGCACGTGACGGAGAGAGATGAATGGTACAGAGCATTTTGGGATCCTTTGCTCTGAAATACATGTGGGAATACTGAGTTACTGTTGCATTAAAAGTTAAGTTACTTCATTAGTGGCATACTATCAGTAGTTTTCCAAACACATAGCTTAAAAGAATGAAAACTGTACCCTTTTTCTTCATCTGGTTGATGTCCTTTGCCCTGACAAAGTGGAAACTGACAACTCCTTGTTTTATAGCTGTCTGATTTGCAATCTTTTTCTCCTTCTCCCCCCACCCTCAGAGTGCCCTGTCCTCATACTACTGATTCATTGTGCACTCAGATGGGTGATAACAGATGCTTCAGGAGAAGGGAATCTTCCTCCACACTTTGCTTAGCCAGTTGTGTGGTTGGAGTAGGAGTCAATTCCTTCCTGCCGTCTGCAGCCGTCTGCAGCCTGAAACGACTCATCCATCCCTTCGATCCTAGGGGTACAACTATAAATACTAGCAAGGGTTCATTGAAGTTGCCATTCCCTTTTAAATTCTTTCTCCAAAATCTGTCTTTAGTAGTTTCTTATGGCAGCAAAAGGCTTCTGTTGAAACACAATGTGCAAAGGGGTGTGAATGGCTGATCATTCATTTCACCAAGCTGCTTGCCCTCTGAGTGCTGCAAAAGAGGCTTGGAAGGCAGTGTTAACTCGTTTTCATAGCGTGCTTCATTTTCATTAGCAGAATCTCCTCTAATTCTCCACCCGGCCACGATGTGGTGATATCTGTCACATCTTCGAGGGAGGCTGGGACATTTGCTGTACTGTGTGGGATAGGCATAGTTGAAAGCAACATGCCCCTGCACAAACGGGCACCCACCAAATTGTAGTCAGGCACAGCCTTCCTTCTTGCCTCAGTAGCTAAGTTTGCAGGGAAGTAACATTTCCATCTTGATTTCAGTGATTAGGAGTGACATCCTCTTTCTACAGCCATCTGGGGTGTGAAAACAAATACATCTGCGTGGTCCAAATCGATCCAGAAAGGTGGAAAGCAAAGCAACGGCTACCAGAAAAATTATCCTTCTCTGCCTCGCTCCTTACCGCCCGCCCTGGTTGCTTCACTTGCCGAGCTGTATTTCCTCCCACTCTTCAGCTGGGCCAAATTTGGCTCTGTCTGGCGGGGGCGAGGGCACCAGGAGCAGTGGTGCTGCTGGCAGGGAAGGGGGAGAGGAGCAGGGCCTGGGTTCACAGGGACGGGGCACCCTTAGGTCTCGCCGGGCAATGGTTGCCACCCCCAGCCCCTCCTGGGCCCCCTTCCAAGTCCGTTTCTGGGATCCTGACTGACTTTGGCAGTTGGCTGCCGATGCAAGAGGGTTTCCATGGCAATGTACCAGTGCTGCGCGCTCCCTCCTCGCTCCCTCCTCGGCACTCTGCTTCTCTCCTTCTCCTCGCCCCCCTCCCCATCCCTTCTGTTTCTGAAGCATGTTGCCATGGAAAAATTATAATCCACGAAGAATTTCAGATGTCCCCTTCCCCCTTTTCCAGTGCTAAAAGTTTGCTTTTCAATCTTACTATATTGGTGGGGTTGATTCTAGATGCATCTTTGAAACCCTGTCCCTGGGCAAGGGGGAAGTCTCTGTCTTGGTGAAGTCCTCCTGCAGGGAGGGTGGTGGGAGGCTGCAGAGAAGAGCTGCAGCCAATGGGTGCCCAGCAGGGTTATGGCTTTGAGAAGTGCTTACATGGCAGTGGAGGCTGTGACCATTTTTTTTTTTCAAGGCACTGCATCTTTCGGAGCCTGGAGCATGGATATGTGACGTTTAAGCAAACAAGTCATGTTGGAGTGAAAGGAGGAGTGAGAGATTTCTGAAAGATGCCTCCTCTGGAGGCTGCTTTTTCTGAAATGATCATAGTGAGTGCTGCCAAGAGAAAGGGGTGCAGACAACTCATGCACTGCCACAATATATGCATGGTGAGAAATGTGGCAGTGATGCAGCCTAAGGTACTGAATGAGACGAGGACCAGAGCTCATGTCAGCCCACCTGGTGCTCATGCTAATTCCCAAAATGCCAGGCTATGTCCACACTCTGTCAGGACTTGAGTGTGTGGTTTGTGAGTTATGTTTTAGCTTGTTAACTTAAGCACCAGTCAAAGGTGAAGTCAGTGAAGTGCATGTTTCTGCTCAGCTTGAATAAACCCACCCAGATATCTTTGATAAATGCTAGCATGCTCTCATAACATTGCTGCTAGTTGGTTGAATTGAAGAGAGCTGTGGACTGGTGCTAGACATGGGAATTGACCCTTTGTTGCACTCTTCATGGAAATGTTCTGGTGTCACTCTCAGCACACTTGCTGTTTCCATCTGTGCTGTGTTCAGGCTTCCCGCAGTGGGCACTGTGGCTTGGGAACTTCAGATGCATGTTGCAAAAGCTCATTCACAGTATTTCTAGGTCCAAGGAGTCTTGGAAGTCTCCTGAGCACAGAAATATTCTTGGGAGATTTCCCACTCTGACTGTTCAGGAGGGAGGAGGGAAAGAATTCAGATAATATAGGCCAAATTTGGACCATGTACTTATTTCAGACCTCCTGAGAGTCTTTTATTGGAGGCGATGTTAGCATCATGCCTGGGGCTTCTTTAAACTGACCTTTTCTCAGAGAAGAAGCAGAGAAGTAATTCAGAATCAAATGCAACTCTAGAGTAAAATGGCACATTTACTTCACTGGAGGTGCAGCAAGTGGGGGTGAAGTTAACTCTCTCTCTCTTTTCTTGTTCAGGAAACACTGAGGATGCAATTTTTTTAATATATATACAACTACATTCAGGCAGTGTACTGCAGACACCTGACATGCACATTGTGGTTACCTTTCCCTTTTGTCAGCGTGTATCAGGTATCTGAGTCATTTGTTGCTTGTCTGGCCTCAGATGCCATAATAGTCACAGTCTAAATAGGGCATGTGGAGTAGGTGATGGAGTATAACCTAGAGTCTTTTCAGACTGTTGGAAAAAGTATTGATTTATGAAGCCATAAAGTCATAATGTTGGGTCATTGTAACTCCTCTTCTTTTGTATGAATTCCTGGAAGGCGATGGATTTTTGGCTGCCACAGATTGTTGTCTGTCCTGCAGAAAGCAAAAAGCTTGATGCATCAGCAATGCTCTATCTCTTCCTCTGTCAACGTACCTTTACTCTGTTCTAGATTAACTTAATTTCTTCAGTCCTGATACCTGGGGTGTTGGTCTCCTTCTGTCTTCAGCCTCTTTTCTGACACTGCTGAGGAAGAAGCCTGAGTAGTCACTGAGCCGTGTTGGGCACCTGCCAGGTGGACCCCATCTGTGCATTTCACAGAGGTTCCTGAACATCCAGCAGCAGAGAAAAAATCTTCTGTCACTACCACTCTGGGCTAGGAGTAGAACCTGTGACCTAGGGTTGAATATTGTCTTTCTTTTTGCACTTTTCAGGGAAAGGTCCCCAAAGGTTTTCTAGAGCACTGCTTGAGAACCTGGGAGTGGACCAACCACATCAATGGACAGTCACCCTCTTAGGTTTAGCGAGAGCTTGTGTAGCCCCAGATATCACCCTTTCATCAAAAGGAAGGTAAAAAGGGTGTGTAACTTTATTTAACAGGGTCTGGACTACAAACTACATCACAAAACACTCCACAAAGTTAATAATACAAAGCACAAGTCGGATGTGATATAAATGATGTAAATGTGTGAACTCTGAGTAGGACTTTGGCAGTTTTCCCAGCCATGTTCAAAATGTACCCATGATATTTCTATCTCCCATATTGGGAACCCACTAGAGACAGGCAGAAAAGACTTAGGTTGAGTTTATTATCCATATTTATCATTCACTTCAGAATAGCATCCTCCTCCCACACTGATCCATCCTCACGGCACTACATATGCACCCAGCTCAAAGCAGGAGGCTTCACACTCTGACTTTTGGGGCAAGAGTTGAGAATGGTGAGATATGCTTGAAGTGTTCAGAGTGTGAGTTGGGCAACCCAAAATAGATGATAGAAGGGAATATGGACCCTGTAGCTGTGCAGGTAGAGGTAATAAAAGGGGGTTGAAAATTGTCAAGTCATGGGACTTTTGGAGCAGAAAGGGGGCATGCTTGAATGTAGGTACCCTGGCAAAATGCTGGAAGGAGATTCTTGGTATTTATCTCCTTTTTAGGTCTTCCCAGTGTTTGAAGAGGGGATGCTGTCAGTGAAGGAAGGGCTTATAGAGGTTATAGCTGTGACTGGGGTGAGGCTAAACAAAGGCTCCAGGCTGAGGATTTGTAGAGTAATTTTGAGTAGAGACATGGGGTCCAGGAAGCACCTGGAGGGAAATTCTCTGACTTTCAGAGCCTTGTTGGCCCACAGTGGGGTCACAGAAAGGGCTGTGTGATCGAGCTGGATGCAAGGAAGACAGCAATGCCCTGGCAATGGCTTTGTTGGAAGTGCTGGTGGCTTTAAAGTGCCAATGGAAGGATGTCAGAGATGGAAATTTGGGTGGAGAAGCAGTGGCAGAAGGACGGGTGCTGGTGGTGATGAGGGTACTGATTGCATCAAGCATTACAGTGGTGTTCGGAGTGCTTAAGACAAAAGTGGCTAATTACAGATGTGATTGTGAAGAGGAAGAGGAGGCAGGCTCAAGGAGGAGTGGTGAGGTCTGCGATTATGACACTTTGCAGTGAAGAAGCTACTGCTCAGTGCGGTGCTATGAGGGGTTTCAGTGCTTTGACTCTGGCATTAATTAGAGCAGTGTTCTTCCCATGGGCCAGCTTGTGGCTGGCTTGCTGCTTCTTTGCTATTGCAGTATTTTCCCCATTTGTGGCTTGTGTGGAGAGAAATGCATTAATGGTTTTGTGTAAAAATAAATGAAAAAGAAAATAGAAATCTTAAATTAGATGCTATCCCAATGCTGATGCATCCTGTGCCCCTTGCCAGACAAATGCTAGCTGGGAGGTCTCCTCAGGAAGAATGAGGTTTTCCTAATGCTGCAAGAGAAAAAAAAAAAAATCACAAGGAAGTTTAAAGGAGAGGGAAAAAAATAAAAAAAAGACCCAAATTGTTCTGAGACCTTCCTCAGCCCAAGGAAGGGTTAATGCTTTAAATGCGATGTAATTTCAGTGGCACTAAAGAACATGTTTCCATGGAAACATCAACCCACGGAGGAGAGAAAGGGAAGGGAGAGGGAGTGAGCAGAGAGCAGCTCCTCTGACAAAGGAGGAGCAGCAGAATTCAAATGAACCCCTCCACGGTCACTGACAGGGGTGATCATTTGTTTGTTTGTTTTAATCTATTCCCCTTGGGAGATGTGATGGGGAAGGGAGAAACAAATAGGGTGCCGTCTCGGCAGAACTGCTATGGACTGAGGAAAATCCAGTTTTCAGACCAAGTGTCCTTCCAGGCAATGACTCTTCTCTTGTAAATGCCACAAATTCACTCTTTTCTAAAGAAATTTTTCCAAATTTTCTAAAGAACAATTTCTTTACCATGAGGACAGTCAGAAACTGGAACAGGCTTCCTAGAGAGGTGGCTGATGCCCCATGGCTCTCAGTGCTCCAGTGGCATTTGGACAATGTCCCTAATTACATGCTTTAACTTTTGTTTAGCACTCAGGTGGTCGGGCAGTTGGACCTAATGATCTCTGTAGGTCCCTTCCAGCTGAACTATGCTGATATTTCTGTTCTTGCAAACACTTTGGATGCTTTCAACACTAAATAAACATCAAATAACGGAATTTTTTAGTGGGCCAAGAAAGTTAAGTTAGTCTGCTGTTCAAAATAATATAATAAATGGATTTATTTCAATCTCTCCAGTTACTTTAGCCTTGCTTTGCTTCTGGCAGCAGTGAGGGGGACCTCTCAGGCAGATCTGGGGGGAGGTTCTGCAAACAAGAAAGTCCTGAAAGCTCAAGAGGAAAATTGGTGTGCTCACCCATTTATTGGTCTTGACTTCCAGGACAGAAACTGGAATGAACTCTAGGTACATATGGAGATATCTTTATGGTTAACTTCTAGCACACAATTCACCTTCAGACAATGAAAGGGGCTGTTGAGATGTACGTTCACTTGGCCGCTTGGCCACAGCTATCTAGACCAAAAATGATTAAGAGAAAGAAGTAAGGCTGTTGTCTATGTGTTTAAATTCACTGTATGAGGCCAGCAGTTCAACAGGGATATTTTTTAAGGCAGTACAGATTAAGAAAGATCAACAAACAATCATCCTGGGTGAAAAATCACAAGGTGAAGAGCCCCATGTGACTTCTGTCCTATGACTGCTTGTCCTATGAATGTTTGTATGACTATGCCCTAAGATGGATAAACAGATCTGAACGACAGTGCTTAACCTTTCAGTATTTGACTGTTCCTAGCAGTATGGCTTCCATCAGTGACCTGTTAGGTAGATGCCAAGACCTAATTATGACCTATTGTCAGCTGTTCTGACAAATGTAATTTTCTGTGCTTTTACTGCCCCATGTAAATCTATCACAGCAGATTGGTAGTCCTTTCTGACAGGAGAAATACCTTGGAATATTTTTTCCAATGTTTTTGCTTTGGAGAAAAGTGGTATGTTACCGTTCTTCATGAATAAAGAAGGACAGGAAAATGTGGAAATTAAAAATAATATACTTAATCAGTAATTGGCAAGAGTTCAGTAACTCAGTAAAGCTCTGTGGCTTGATACAACTTTGGTCTGAATGTTTAGTTTTTATTTTTTCCAGTCACTGTAACAGTTCTGACCTTAAAGCTATTTTATATTAGCTATTTTATATTACTTAAAGGTTTGATGAGTCAATTCAGAAGTATATTTATTTTTATCAAAGCTTTTTGGTTAAAAAAACTTTCTGAGAAGAGGATGATTTCCTTTGAGATTTATAGGTGTTTTCAGCTTTAACCAGAATATGTTCTTAATATTTTTCCTTGTTTCAGTTTTATTTCCAGTGAGGCCAGAAGGTGTAGAGGTGTATTCTCAAGCTAGTTGGGACTGTGTCATTTTGCCAGCAAAATTGATAGTTTTTGAACAAAAGTTGTAAATCAAATATTTTGGGTTTAAAATGTAATATTTTGACATGGAAATCCTATTTGCTCTCTCTCGTGATTAGGAGCATGGGAATTTTATGCTCCTATTTCTCTTCCTAGAAAACTGAACAGACTGAATTTCCAGTGATATCCTTTCCCTAGCTGAGGTAGTGCTAGCCCTTGCAGGACTTTTTCATGGTGGCACATTACATGCATTTGGACTCTAGTCCAAAAAAAGAAAGGGTAGAAGGTGTCATACAAAGGACAAGACGGTATGAGGGCACAACCATGCCAGGAGCTTCATTTTCTGTCCAATGTCATTACAGTTTTCAGATCTCATGGTTCTGTGTTTCTGACAAAATGTTAACCTCCTCATGAGAAAATGTTGTTGCCAAGTTGTTACCCCCCATTCCCATTAAAAAGGTGGTTTTGATAGATAATTTTTCTGGCCCTGGCATTTGTCAAAATAGGTTAGTCAGGAAGTGTGTGAGAGAAATTTGGCTTTGGTTGACTTTTCAAGATATTGCTGGGACTGACATAGCAAACAGGGGGGAAATGAAGATCTGTCCTTCCCTTTTCTTCATAAACAGGTCACCTCATCCTAACCTATACCTGTATTTCCTTCAAGTGACCTAGCACTTACAGGATGTCCTTGGTACTGTCAGCAGCACCCTGGTAAAGGGGTGTGAAATGCCATGGGACCTGATGGACACCATCTCTTTCCCCCTTTCTATTAAAGACACTGACTGCAGAGGATGAAAAGCAAACGAGATCAGGTCCTTGATAGTATTATGTACATGGAAAAAAAAGGTTGTTTTGAAAACTCTGAAGCTCACTGAAGAAAGAGCCTTTCACCTAAGCGTCATTAGTGTCATTTCTGCCCTAGGTTGGAGCTGACCCCAAGTTCCCAGTGTGGGGTTGTGATCCCCACTTCCTGACCGGACAGGTACCTGTGCTGCAAAATCCTGTGATGCAGTGCTTGACTTTCCTTTTAGTATTTTCAGGAGGGAGCTTGGACTGCATAGGCTGTGGAAAGTGAACTTCTCATCCTCAGGAATGGTCCTGACTCATTAGGATCAAGCAATACATGTAGGAAAGTGGCCCTGCCATTGCTCTGGCTCCCTGCACATTCTGCAGATAGATATATTAGCAGTCCCCAGGAACTGTCAGCTCAGAGTCTTTCTGAAGTGACAAATTCATGGCAGATAAATAGATGAAATGGGAGGGAAAGTGTAAGTACCGTTTCATTTATGATTAAGAGGGGGAAATGATGAAAAATTTTCACCTTTCCACTGTATATGCAAGGTGTTACTGGGAAGTTTCAGCACACAAGTACATTTCAAAAGTTGTTTTCAAAACAACTTTGCAGAATATGATGGAGAAACAGCTAAGACAGATCAACAGAAATTTCTCTTCCACCAGAAACAGATATTTCACAGGTTAGAAGCATACACTGAGAAAATTCAACATTCCTAGGGGTGAGTGGCCAGAACCTCAGCAGACCAAACAGTATCACGCCTTTGATATCAGCTGAATATTTACTCCTGCCCAGTACGTGTCCTCTTCTCTTCTAAAAAGTTGTGGACAGCAAGAAGGAACCATATTAATCTCTTATACCTCTGTTATCTTATAGCCTGAGGGATATTTCCTAATCTAGTTGCTCTCCTAACCTCTTTGCTTAATGAAAACAATCACAAGCTCTCTGTGTTTCTCTAAGCCTACTGGTCAGGTTGGTTCGCAGCAGCACAAAATGGCTGGAGCCTGGACAGATTTTCTGGTGTAGGATACCTGCGTATTTTGGAATTTGTTTGGTCTTGTTTTCCTACGCTAGCTTTTTTTTCTTGCAGCACATCTCCCCAGAGCCAGTGGTAACACTGACAGTGAGGGAGAAAGGAGCAAATTAAAAAGAGCGAGATGCTATTCCTTTAAGTTTTAATTTTTCCAGTCAGTGGCTGCTTCTATTTTTTTTTTGGTCTATTTTGTTTTGAATTTGTTCTCATAATCGCAGAAAGAACAGAGTCCATGCCCCTTATTATGTTAAATCAGCTGCTCTCATACCCTTTGCGTGGAATCCTTTCACTGTAAATCATACCTGACACTGGCCAGATGTTACATGGATGTGGCCAGATGTGCCTGCCTCACATAGCTCCACGAGCACCGCAGCAGCAGGAGCAGCACAGGGGAAGGAGCCATGGGAGAGCATTTGAAAGCCCTGGCCAGGCTCAGTATCAGGGGTGGGGAAGTCTGATTGAGGGCCCATGAAGAGCCTATTCTCATCTTTTTGGGAATGAGCAATTGGATTCAGTGTTCCCTGCGGGCTGCCTTGTCTTGAGGGACCTCATGTGCTCGCAGCTGGGTCTGGGTGGCTGCGGTGCGTATATTGGCTGTCCTCTGAGGCACAGGCAGCCACAGAACTGCCAAGCAACAGTAGGGAGAAATAATATCTGCATTATTTTAAGCTTCCCATGGGTTTGGAGAACGGAGGTTTAAATTAGAAGTTGAAGGGATCAGTTGCAGTTTTCTCATTACAAAAAAAATCTACACTATTTCAGTCTCTCAGATGAGAGAAGCTATTAACAGTGGAATTAGTGCTGGTTAAACCTGTGTTTGTCAATCCCATGCCATCTGAAGATCAGAATTCCCATCTGTAGATAACTACACTGGTCCTAAGCCCCCTTTTGCCTGTCCACTGAGCCCACCCACCTTTCTGTCTGTCTGTCCTGGTCTAGCAGCAGGTGTGTGGGGCAGGCAGGAGCTGCAGCAGGCAGTGAATGTGCTCTGGAGCTGTGGGGCACATGTGCTGGGATGCAGCAACACACCATCCATGCTCCCTGGGCATGAAGTGGGGCTGGGCAGGCAACTGCGCCCATCACTGGCACCTCTCGCCAGTGGCTGTTTAATCCTGTCTATCATGAAATAAAAAGGCTATTTTACCATGCAGATTTTTTGGGGGGAAGGCCTAGCACCGCTTCCCCCTCACTGCTGTTATGCTGCTGAACTGGCCTCGGTGTTTCACATTGTGAGTTTCCAAAGAGGCTGATGATAGTCTGTGTCCCCCTCCCTGTATCCTGCAACAATCTCCATCTGCCTTTTACCCTGCAAATCCTCTCTGGAAAAGGTATCCTGTCGCCTTTCATCCCCACCCTCCACCTGCACTCCATTTCTCCTTTTATTCCTTGTTTGTGTGCTGGGCTGCAGAGACGACTCCCTGATGCTGACGGTGGAGAGGTTGGTTTATTTATATGACCTGTCTTATTCGGGGAGGCGGTCGATGTTAGGATAATCATGCCTTTTCAGGCAGACTGCTTGTCGTATCGGAGTGTAACAAGCACTGACAGGGCACAAGGGAGTGCGTGTGCATGCACACGTGTGTGTGCGTGTGCACATGTGAGGCAGGGAGCGCTATGGACTGAACCAAGGCATTGCCCAAATTTGCCCACACGCTCAGTAGCTTCAGGAGGAGCTGATTCCCCGCAGTGCACTGGAGGCAGAAGTTGGAGCGGTTTGTGCTAATTTCAAATGCATCCCCTTCAGAGCTGTCTCTAGGGCAGAGAAAGACCCAGTTAACACCCTCCCTGCCTCCCCCCACATTCCCTCAGCCTTCCACATTTGCCTCTCCAGGCTTTCCCCATCACTAGCTGAAACCATTTAAAATGTCATAATCTCTCTGCTGGTCCTAAATTGGCCATCTGATATGGTTTTAATGCTCTATTTCCTATGCCAACCAGCTCTGGAAACACTCTCCATTCGCTCACAGGGCTGACAACCTCACATCTAGGATGAGTGATGTTACCTAATGGTCAGAGCACAGAGCCCAGTCCCCCTGAGCCTGACTTGCTTTGTGCCCAAGGACATGTCCCATCCTGCTTTGTTCCTGCCTGCTCATCTGTACCATGGGACTCACAATGTCACTCTGCTTCCACAGTGTTATGTGCATCTTGCTCCCATGCGGCTCTGTGCTGGGATTGTGGCTACTGCACCTCCGCCGGCCTGGGGAGGGGTCGGACCCTTCCGTGCTTGCAGTAAGTGGCTTCAGAAACACCTGTGCAAGCAAAAATCTTTGCCGAAAGGTGATTCCAGCAAATGAAATTAATTAGAATAATCTCTCTCTTTCTCTCTCTGTCTCGGAATTGCATACACTCAGGAAATCACAAATTAAGCCCTCGCTGCGTTTTACAGGCACAGCTTCATCTTGCGTTACCTCACCCACGAGCATAGCCCATTGCCTCCGTGCTGTGCCTCAGCACAGTGTGGCTCAGAGCAGATGTGTCAGGGAGTCTCCTAGCCCCTCGGCTGCCTCTCCAGGGACTGCTGCACGTGTGGGCTGTAGGGAGGAAATAAATCCCCCTGGCCAGAACAGGCAGTGATCATGCTGGCATACCAGTGATGGAGGGCAGAGCCATCCAAGCAGGGCTGCCTTGCAGCACGCTGCCGGGGAGTCCTTCAAGCCTTGATGCTTTGGCTCCAGCCTGCCCCTGTCCCACTCCCCGACCTACCTTCCAGGCTCATCCGGCATCCCTGATAGAATAGCCAGTAGCCACCATGGCTGTGCAAATTGCTTGTTCATGTGTGCCTTCAGCTCACTCTGGAAAGCCCATGCCCCCAGGACCCACCCACTGCTGCTGCCCAACACCAACTTGGGCTCTTGGAGGGAGGATGGATGCAGCCCAGCGCACCTGAGCAAGCCCTGCAACTCCTTGGGTGCCACTTGCCCCGAATTCTAGGGTTTAAGACCCTGTGATCTGTGGGAATGTGGGAAAGTTGCAGGAGGAGCTGAATTTTCTGCTTTCCTCCTTCAAACTTTGGTAAACATGTTGCTAATGGGTTACAGAGAAAACCCTCTGAAGAGTTATTGTACCGAATCTGGAGGCTAATTTCAGTCATTAAGGTGCGAAGTGAGGGATTTTAGTGCTGCTTTAAGTGTAAATCTCAAGGCAGCTCCAAGGATCGGAGGCACTGATGATCCCTCCTTGATTATTATTAGTGGTTCTAATCTTTCCAGTGGAAAATGAACAGAAATGACACCCTCTTGTGTCATCTCTCATGCTGATTTATGTGAACTCTTGTCAGGCTGTGCAAGGGAGATTCCCACAGTGGCATCATTCTTGGGTAGGAAGGGAAAGAGGACCGAGAACCGTCTAATATTGCTGTTTGTTTAATTAGATATTGGCACTGCTTTCTAAATACTGACACATAAAGCTGCAATTCCCATCATGCTAATGGCATCCTCATCTCTTCAGAGCCTTGCTTCGTTGTTAACTCTGAGCGCCAGTGCAGGGAAGTCATGAAAGGGGTGTAGCTGTAATCTTGGTTCCCTGGAAGGTCTTTCTCAGTGCCAAAGCCCTTTGTAGGTTTGGTAGGCTGCACATGCCCATGGCGGTCTATGTCTGGCACTCACTGTACCAAAGTAATGCAAACAGCTGGGAAGGGAGAGCCAGAAGAGCATGTGTGATGCTATCACTGGTAGTTTTACACCATTACAAACGGTTACATGGCTAAGATTTTCCAGGTGGCTGATGATTCGGGGTTTGCTCAGTGTTTGGGTGCTGAACAGGTCTGGCTTTTGGAAAATGCCAAATAGTCTGCCTTTGAATATAGATAGGTCTGTTGCAGTGTTTCACCCCAGGCTCCCATATGGCTGTTCCCTACACTGCACACATCCCCTGAAGGTCACAGTGTGTATGGGGAAATAGTGGGTGAGTTTCATTGGTTAGTGGACTTGGGAAAAGGAAGAAGCTCAAATCTTGATCCACTTTTCTATTTGTTTGAAGATGCTTGCCTGTTAACCAAGGCTTTATTATATTAGTAGGGATTTCTCTGTGCTGTGTTCAGATGGGTGGAATGTGTGAACCCCTTGAAAGAACAGAAATTTGAGTGCCACCCTCTCCCACCCTCCTGGTATTAGTTCACACGGAGTTCACAAGGGACAAACTGAAGCTAGGTATCAGGAAATATTTCCTGTTGTTGTGGTGTAATAGAGCAGAATAGCCTCTCATGTCTGCAATGGAAACGTTGCTTGTGTAATTTTAGGAGAACTGGGCGAAGCAGGGGTGGGCAATGTCCTGGGGCTAGCCCTGCAGGCAGCTCAGTCACCTCTGCCTCTCACAGTGATGTGATACTACTGGTGCTAGAGCAGGTGTACAAAGGCAAAATCTACTTCATGCAACAGGATTGTGAATTGAAGTGAAATATATGAACAGGGGAAACTGTCAGAGTGCCACGGAGATGTCTTATAAGCCAATGAACTGTGAAATGTGTATTTGCCTCCCCCTCTTCCCCACAGTGTCATTCTGGATGGTCTGACAGTTAAGAAAACAATAGACTTGATTCTCTTTTACAGCAACACCGCTTCAACATGCTCTCACAATGTAGAAAGGCCTTGAAATGAGTGTAGCTGTAATCTTGGTCCACTTAAAGGTCTTCCCCACTGCCAGAGCTGAGTGAAGAGGCCTGAGGATAAATGAGACTGAAGCCTGGACTGTTTAATAGTCCATTTGTACAGCTGACATGAGATGGCCCAAAGCGGGGTGCCTTGCACAGAAGCGACGGAGCCTTTCCAGACAAAGGGAATCGTTAATATTGGCTGCAGGGATCTGCAGGGCTGATCACCCTGTAGTTTGATCTTGCAGAGTACATGGCATGACTCTGTCCCTAGGGAAAAGGACGTTCACTGGGCTAACCCAGCATCCCCTGGCCCTATTCCTAAGCTGCTTGAGAGGATCATATTGGGCCCCTTAAGGCATGCTGGCTCTAATACGGACAGAGCACTCACAGGTGCTCATTCCTCTGCTCACTGCAGCTTCTGTCATCATTGCCTCGATGTTTGAACAGGGGAGGCTGTACCCACTACTTTACCTGTGGGCCATTGCTGTCCTCAAATGCAATGTGAAATCCCCCTTGGACAGTGAGCAAAATGTAGGCTGTGGAGTATGTTGACATTGCTAATTGCTATGGATCCCTCTGCCCTTTGTGGAAAGGGGAAATCAAGGACTGTGGGCACATGTATATGCATGTGACTTGTGCTTTCAGGAATTCAGTGAGCACCAACACGGGACATCACTTCTTTATCCTGGTCCTAAATGGGGGAAATGTAGGCCCTTTGAGGCACTGCCTCAACTTTTGGTCCCAGTTCCTGGAGTATTTGTCCTACTTCTACCACCCACTTCCTTTTAGATTTTCCTCTGCTGTCCCCAGCTGGACAACAGTTGTTTGTAGTATGCTCCTACTGTCCTAACACAAACTGCAGACAGGAAGGCAGGCTCTTGTGTCGGGTTCAGTTCTCAAGCATTAATGTTCGTCTTGCTCTTTTCTCTCTCCTACAGGTACCTGATCAATGTTACCTTTGAAGGCAGGAACCTGTCATTCAGTGAGGACGGATACCAGATGCATCCCAAGCTGGTGATCATCCTTCTGACCAAGGAGAGGAAGTGGGAGAGGGTAGGATATCTTTGATAATTCTCTAACTGTACCACACAGGAGGAGGATAGAGGAAGGCTCTGAGCAAATAATCCTCTTGCCCTCTGTACTCAGGAAGAGTCGGCAATCTCCTTGCATCCTGTGCCACTGGTATCTCCAATACCCAGGCTGCTGTCATCTCCATGCAGGATGCCATTACATTTTTCCATTAGCATGCATAAAGAATTAATCAGCTTCCCTTCTGTCACCTCTGAACATAAGTTTCCCTGCCTTTCATAGAAAAGACCTCCTTTGAGCCATGAGTTTCAATGGCAGAGACAGAAAATACTTCTCTGTGTGGCTTGAAGGCATTGAAGTTGTGTATGCTAAATGGCTATGACTGAGCTATAGCCACACTTCGTAATATGCAGCTGTTAACTGTGCTTGATATATCTGGCCACTGTCATTCGCAATGGGATGGTGCATTAGGTAGAATGTGTACATGAGATCATACCAAGTTGCTCAAAGATCTAAATTTGCATATTTCTGAATAATTTGCATGTAACCTAAACCACCATTTTAGAAATGGTGTGGATTTCTGTGTTAGTGCAAAGCTTTGGTTCATTTCACCTCCCACATAAGTGTCAGTGGTCCAGGCTCAGAACAAGCATTCCCAAAGGGTTTGAATCAGCTAAGTAGCTTGGGGTAGCTTGAGGTAGTTATAAGATATAAAAAAGTGATGGAAGTGAGAAGTCAGAGCAAAATTAGAAGAATTCAGCAAAGCACTCAACAGATATGAAGCAGAGCTCAGCCTGGATGTGATCATGTGTATGGCTTAGAAAAATGTCCCCTTGACCCACCAGGCAGAGAAACCCTTCTCTCCTTGGCTGCTTGTCTCCTCTATGGACTTGCAAAAAGCCTGCATGGCTAAAGTCAGGAAGAATTCATAGAGAAATGAGAAAGAAATAGAGGGCTGTCAGGAGAAGTGCTTTCAGAAGAGGGCTGGAGGAGCAAGTGTTGAAGGAAGCAGAAGAGCCATCACATTAGTACTTGGCAGCAGAGGTCTCAGTGGGACAGGAGCATGGGGAAACATACAGCATGGCAATAGCATGTGCAGACAACCCTTGGACATGTTTGGAGGCGGGCTGGTTGGATATTGCACGGGCTGCTCCGGAATGTATCTCATGTCAAACTCTGCCCCTTGCATAACTGCACTAAAGCCCACCAGGCAAAATGGATTTGTTTCTAGCTGGCATCAGATTTATTCTCACACAGGAAAATTCCACTATCATAGCAGGAAATCAAGGCAGTGATTTCCATGAATCCAGATGAATCCAGCTAGGGTATGTTAGCAGTGCAGCCTGTGGGCAATTGGTTGCTGGAACGCATTGCAGGCCTCTGAGGAGGCACAGGTAAGCGTAGTCTTGTTTTCATCCTGCTTCTCACATGTACTACCCTGCTGCACCCTCAGTGAGGGCTCAGGGTCTTCCATTAGCAGCAAGAGAACCTGTTCAGTCTCTGAGAGAATATCTGGAGTCTCTCAGCTGAGACAGACAATTAGTGGAAGAGATGCTGGTGAGCTTGAGTGGTAGGGATTGGACCTAGGACCTGCTTGAACCCTGCTGTCTATGGGGACCACTTGGTGTGCATTAAGCCAGAACAGCTCTTCATTTTGTAGAAGCTGGACTGAAATGAGACCATAATGAGATATGGTATTAGTTGTATGAAAAGCCCTTAGCATTTTTTAAACACAAATGTTTTACCTTGAAGTGGGGTCCCACTCAGTGGGAAGATCAGATTGGTATAATCAAACTCTGAGGTGTTTGAATGTTTTCTTCCTGGAAAACACAGAAGTCATCTCCACCACGCTCTGATCACAGAAAAATACATTTCATAGCTGGAGCATCATAGCCTTGTTCTTAATTTTCTCCATTCACCTGAAATGCAAGCATTAAAATGTAAGGTTGAAACAGCCCTTTGTGGCAATGATCATAATTTTGTTCCATGTTTGCAGAGTCAGACAAAGTGGAATGCTGGCCATTAACAGCAGCTCCCAGGCAATGCCATGATACAAACCATAAATTATTCATGTATTATTAGCACACAATCCAAATAAGTTTGTAAGTGCATTGCTTTGCAGCGTAAAATCATCCAAAGTCTCACTATTTTTGCTAAATTAGCAAGGTGTTAGGTCCTAACACCTTCTAGGTAATACACAGGAGAAACTGCACAAAGAACAGGAGTTTCCCAAACACTAAGGCAGTAGGAGATGAAGGATGAAAGCAGCTGCATGGGAAACACTGATTCAGTCCACTTGTGTGCTTTCACAATAGCTCAGTCTTTAATTACATCTCTGCACACTTTTATCCATTATCAGATGCTGTGCCTGGAAGGAACATCAAGAGGTCATTTAGTTCCTCCCTCTGCCCAAGGGAAGGATCAGCTAAACTGAAATTATTCCTGACAGATGTTTGCTTCACCTGTTCTGAGAGTCCTTCGATGCTCCGTGAAATCCTGAGGCAATCTCTTCCATGGCTTCTTTCTCGTTACTCTGGAAAGTTTTTCTAACGCCTACCCTAGATTTCCCTGAATGCGATTTAAGCCCATTACTACTTGCCATCTCTCTTGTGGACACAGAGAATTGTTTATTCTCTTTCTCTTTCTGTCTTCCATATGTATGTTTGAAAGCTTCTATCATGTTGTCTCCCAGTCTCCGCTGTAGATTAAACAATAATTTGTTCAGTCTCCTGGTAGGTCATGTTTTGTAGTCTTCTGATCATTTTTATTAGTCTCCTCTGGATTAAATGGCACAATTTGCTGCTCTGTATGGGGTGGTGCAGATGATTCTTGAAAGATGGCAAATAGATTGGGAGGTGTATGTCTCATGGGGTGTGTATATATATATAAAGAAAGCTTTACAACAGGCATGAAGCCTTCCATTTTCTGAGCAGCAAAGATGCAGACAGCGAATGAACCTATTACCATATTTCATATCTGTGAAATTTGCCGAGATTTTGGTTTTTCATCCCAATATGGAAAGAAAAATCTTGAAAAAAGGACCAGTTATTTCAGAACAGGTTTTCATTTTCCAGAAGAGCTGCAGCTGTCCCCAGATCCTAATGCTCTTGTGTCCTTCAGACAGACTGAAGCCCTGTAGAGCTGACAATCATGGAATAACCATTTTCTGGAAAGGGGCAGTATCCCGAGGTCTTCTGCTATTTCAGCAATGAGTAACGATTCATCTCATGATAACAAATGTTTTGTGCTTCATTCACTTCTTGGCATAACTGTTCCTTAGGGGCAGAAGGCTACATGCCTTCTCTCACTAGCTTTTAATTAGCTGATTAGTAGAGCTCTTGCTTCATTGGCCATATGTAGTCTAGGTGTGTTTTGGGGTGCTTGGATGCCTCTGTTGTATTGAGTATAGAGGGACAGGCATGCAAGTACTGGTGAAGGAGATCTACCCCATGGTCCTGCCTCAATACAGCAATGAGCTGGGGCCAGAGGTCTTGTAAGGTGAGCCAAAGGCTAGGCACTGCACTAATTTTTGTGTCTGTGGTGTTTTGTGTAGGAATAGTTTTCACCCAGTTTCTTTACTGGTTGCCTTTCTCCTCTACTCTCCTATAATTCCACATATGATGATGACATATTTTGGGGTCCGTGATCTCTTTGTGAGAGCTGGCAGGTGCTTCTTTCCAGCTTTAGCTCGTATCCACCTTCTCTGCTGAGGCAACGCACAGCAGTCATGTCCCATTAGCTCTCAGCTCCTCCTGTCTGCTGCCTCCCTTTCCTCCAGTGACCTTGGGGATGACACAAACCTCACTTTCTCTGAGGTTTTCTCTGAGATTCTTTCTCTGCTTTAATTTCTACCCATCAAACACTTTTGTTTTTTGTTTTGTTTTCTTTTTCCCTTCCAAAGCATAATCATTAACATAGGAGAATTGTGAGTTTTGTATCAATTCTGTCGCCTGGTTGTTCTCAGCCTTTCCATTTTGCTGAGGCTTTTCTGCTTCTTCTCTCTGGTGTGTCACTGGGGATTTGGAGCACCTCTCCACATGCTAATGACAGCAACCTCTTGTGCTGCCCAAAAGATCCCTTTGATTTACAAGTTTCCCAGGGCATCTCTTCCCATGAATAACCCAGTAGCTCCTGCTCCTGGGTGGGTATGCAAAGCCCCAAATGATGGGTTTGTCCAGGGTACCACTACAAAACATCTTAGAGGAGACAGATGGGAAGCTTATGCTGAAAGCTTCATTCTCCCTGATGCATGTACTAATCCTCTGCCCATACGAACCCTCACCCCCTCTGAAGATGAAATGTTTGCCTGCTGCTCCTGTAATTATCAGTGTCTGACTTTTGAACTCCTGAAAATCAATTAGTAGCATCTGTTCCACTTCTTGTAGCCATCGGTGCAGCCATGATTAGGAGTTCACAGACAGGCTGCTCCTAGCCTGTTCCCCTACACCACTAAACACGTTAGTGCTCCCTGGGAATGGGGCTGTTTGCTGTGACATTCTGTTGGCAGTCTCAGTGACTGCCACCTTGCAACAGGGTGAAAAGTGGTCCCACTGCTTGCTGCCACATGGGCTTTCCAGAGCTGTGTTCAGCCTGGGTCGTAGTCCACATAAGGTGATTTTCTAAATCAATGAACTTGTGTGACCCTGTTCCCTGCTTACCACAGAGATGTGTTATGCACATCTGTGCTCAGGAAAGGTTCCCTCAGGATGTAGGAGGGAGCCACAGGAAGGAAGAAGGATTGAGGAAAGTAAAATGGAAAAATAAGATTTGTTTTATCTAGGAAAAAAAAAAAAAAAGAAAAAAAAAAAGAGAGAGAGAGAAAGAGGAAAAAGATACATCTTTGGACATCTAAAGCATTGTTGACAAAGGACTTCATGGCCGGTTGCCTTTTGTGTCCACAGTGAGTAGGATGAAGAAGAAATCTTGCTAAATTTTCAAGCAGAAATAGTTCAGTTATAGATGTAGGGAGCTGTCTAATCATTAGCATGGTGAGACACGGCAAGGCTCATTTGCTGGTGAGGCTCATTTGCTGGAGGACACACAGACCCTGCACTGTTCGGTATTTTTCTCTCTATCCTGTCCTGCTTCAGAGCAGAAGAATGCAGTAAATGATCTCATGTGGTTCTCTGGCAGCCTACATTTCTGTGATTAGGTGAGCAAGATGAACCCAAAGAGCGTCTCATAAGAGCCCTCTTGTTTGATAGGAAGGAAAATCTAGGTCATGGATAGACTGATCAGCAAAAACTTCAATCCTGACCTGGTGAGGACATTGTTTTTGCATCCTTTATCATGTACCTTTTATATGAGCAGGCGGCTGTTTGATGGCCGCAAACAAAAGCCCTTATGGAGGCATATGTCACCTCCAGGAGTCTGCAGCTTTGGAGGTCTGATGAACACCACAGAGATGCTAAAGAGGCTGTAGCTTTTGATAGTTTTGCAGCCTTCAGAGCAGTAAGAAACAAGACACCACCTGATTCTGTGGGACCAGGAGACAGTAGTGACCGTGACAAATGTTGTTTGGGAGCATCTCTCTGTGAATCACAAGCTCAAAGAGAGAATTATCCTCTGCTAGGAAAAAGATGTATAGGCCTAGTCTCAAGTCTTTCTGCACATTAAAATAAGTGTTCACAGTCATTTCCTTCAGTGTTCCAGTGGCAGAAATAACAGAGAAGGAGAGGACTGAAAATCTGATTGGTATTCTTGGCTTTTAGTAAGAATCTGTGTGGTACTGGCCACTTCATGAAGAACCAGTATGAATCATGTGTATGTCAAGTTGCCCAAGAGAAGGAAGGATTTCAATTTATTTAATTATTTCATGTGCTGAAGAAGGCTCTTTAAAAATAAGAGAGGAACAAGCATGTAGGGCTATGAGGTGAAATCTGCAGCCGTACAAATGTAAGCATCTTCTCTGAAGACCCTCCCTTGCCTTTGGAAAGATGACTAGATCGTTTGAGGCAGTTTCCTCCTTGCGTTATCTGGTGCCCACCTGAGCAACCTTTTCTGATCACTTATACAGGCATGCACAGATATGATTCTTTCACTGGGGTGGAAGTTTTTTCTTGGGCCAGGTTCTGCTCTGTGTGCAGAGTTCTGGCATCTTGATGTCCATGGACTTCACAAAGGAAATGTTTTTTATCCCACCAGTTCCTTTTATGGTGAGACAAGATTGGATTGTTTTTGCCAATCAGTCTTGTTTTGCTAATTTCCTTGTGTACATGGGGATTTATGACTCATTGTCCCTGAAGAGAAATGGCATAGGAGTTTGCTTAAACCTACTCAGATTTAGTGACTGATTCTGTTCCCATAGAACCAGTTTTTAGAAGGATATAGCTTCACTTAGGGCAGATGGATCACTCTGGATTTAAGCACACATAGCTGAAATTAGAATGGGACTCTGTACATGCATTTTCCCCCTTATTTCTGGAGTGTTTTTTCTGGACATTTCTCTAAGAGATCAAAATTTGCTGAATTCCTTGCTTCTCATTAGACAGCAGGCTTGCATCAAAGAATACATATTTTATGGATACCCCACTCCCAAGCAAGTGTCCCTTAGATACCTGATCTAGGTCACATCTGATAGCTTTGTTGATGACCCTGATTCAGTCAGACAACCAGATGGCTTTACTCATGCACCTATGCTGCACCCACTGCCAGGATTTGGCCTGGCTTCTCACAGTTGTCCAGGATCAAACTACTGTATGGATTTATGGCTAATTATGGCCATGTTAATCTTACACTAACTCTTAAGGGAAAGGGCAGCTGCAAGTGCGACACAAAGCTTTCCTTATCAGGTGATAAATGCAACGATCTTTCTGAAAAAGCCTCCAACTTAAATCTTGTGGACATTCTTATCAAATGGTATCTTTGCTGACTGATTGTATCAGAGTGTTAGATTAGATTACTGCGGCCTGCAGTAATGAGCTAGTCCATCTCTTTGACCAAAGAGGACACTTGCTGGATGCCCCCTCCTAACCATACAACAGTGTAAGCTGTTTGCTCTCTTTGCCTCTTGCTGAAGCAGTTCCTGACTTTGTTTGCTTGAATTTTGAAGTATATTTTTATGATTCATGAGCCTGCAGAAAAATATTCTGGCTCTTTTCCACCAGGCCCTACTCTTTGGCTACCAGAGGGAATACTTACATTGAAACAATGACAGCTTCTTGGAGAGACCTCGTCCTTTAGTGCAAATCAGATATTAGAAAATATGGAGATCTTTATTAAGCACAGTCAGTATTGGGATGCTGCCTATCATTCCCATGCTGGTAGAGCTGATCTGAGTGCTTGCAGCTGTCTGACCTTTACTGGGGTTGCCAGCCTGACTCCTTGGACAGGGCAACCCTAAGGACCATGGCTGGTGTACTGGTGCTGTAACACTGTCCAGTTGGAGGAGAAAGAAGGCTGATCTTGCCTTTGTTATCTGGGAGCACAGCTCTAGTCTGGGGCTTTCTTCCAGCTGACTTGCTTGTGCCACAAAGCGAGGAGCTCACTGTTCCCCTTTGCTGCTTCTACGTGCAGTTACCTCTTGTGTGTTGTCATCACCGTCCCCAGCATCCAGTTATGGACCTGGGACTCTGCTCTGCAGGGAGCTGCATGAGAGCTAACCAGAAAGGGGCTTCTACCCCAAAGTTGTTACACTTTAATTAGAAGACAAAAGGCAGCAGATGGGTACAGATGGACCAACGGGGGAGTACACGGGAACAATCAGACAACATTAGTCAGCATGGTAGGCAGCAGGCTTTACACACCAACTGCCTAACTCTTCTGGAGGGTTTGATAGACAGAGGAGAATTATAATGGACTTTGTGCAGGCTTATGGGGCCTCATTGAGAGTATGAAGGGCAGATGGGAAAAAGCAGTAAAGGTGCTTTTGCGTGCTTTAAACACAATGCTGAGAAGGTGCAACAACTCAAAAATACTCAGTATTGCTGGAAAGTTTCTAATCTTCTTAACATGTGGTTATAATCCAGCTTTACAGAGAACCAAAACCACCTAGGGTATGGCTACACCTTGTGATTCATTACCTCCTTCCTTTGCAGAGCTGGTGCCAGAACCACATTTCTTGTGGTCAGAACCACTCCTGCTTGCCACTCGCTTTGAGATTTCTGGGGCATGTCCCCTGCTGGTGTGTACTTGTGTCCACTTCATTGTGAGCGTTTCATTGATTGTGGGGATGTGTTACCCCAGGTTGCTGACAATAAATACCCTTATCTTAATTCAGATGATAGCTGAGCTCCTGTGGGAAGATGAGCTTTAAAGAACGAGTGTAGTAATTAAATACTTCTATCACAAGGCCTTATCAAGAATCCAGTCCATCATCCTTGATCAATCAATGACATCCTCAAAAGAAATGGAAAGGGAGGTGTGACTGGGTTAGAAATGAAAGAAAGAAACGTAGCTGTTCTTTTGTATTTTCTGGTGGCTGAAAAAGATTCAAATTTCTGTTTGAGTCAACACAAAATATTTTGGGCCTGAAAAATATTTTTTCTCAGGTCATCTAAATGTATCAAAACCATTTTGTAGCATAGACAATTTTTGACAGAAAAATGGCAAATAAGAAAGAAAATTTCTAAAGCTTTCATTTTGTGCATTGCCATTTTTTAGCAAAGTATTTCGTTATGATATATCTAAGTGATATGTACTGACGTTTTAAGATTCTTCTCCCTTCCACTCTCTTTAGCCCAAAACTCTTCCCAAATATGCAAAGAAAAACAGTTGAGAAAAACACAAGAATTCTGGTGGCTTTAAGGCTTGACATTCATGAAGGCATCAGGGTAGAGAGGAAGTAACCAACCAAACTGAGCTGGGAGAAAGCGCTAACATACATGTAGCTTCTGCTGAAGTAGCCTCACAAGGAGTGGAAGTGCCTCCATGCCTGAGGGAGTGTTTTCACCTGTTAGATTGCATTTGCTTGAAGCTCTGTCTCATGTTGATGTCTCTGCTTGGCCTGCGATTCCTTTGCTTTTTCTATGTTTATATTTCCTGAATATTATGATCTGGAGGCTCTGTTTTCTTTCCACTGGGCTTGAGAGAAAGGAGGTGATGCTATGCCCTCATTTGCATATTCATACGGCCCTACATTTTTCTTTCTTTTTGTTTTCTTTTTGTTTTTGTTTTTCTTCTTCCTCCTCTCTCCCCATTTTTTTCCAAGGGCTTTGGCAGTTTGCTTTTCCTGGAGTAGAAGCCAGACTGCACTTGCTTCTGAGATCATTTGAAACAATTTTTTCTTAATATGAAATTGCTCAGACTTTTTATTCAGTAAGGAGTAGCTTGTTTGTGGTGTCTTTGGCTTAGTTTCAGTCCTCTGGTGTTGGTTCTGGCCAGTGTTCCTGTGCTTGGTTCTCACATGCTCCTCACTTGGGTTTGAATCCTCTTTGTGTTTACTGGCTTGGATTGGCTTAAAGCTGACCTGCATCTTGGCAGTATTTTTTACAAGACCAGTCTTTTCCCTCGTGGCTTTCTCTGCGCTGTTATGTGTTAGCTTCTCCGCTACTCTGCGAAGGTATCTTGGTGTTAAAACTGTGGTTATCACTGCAGCTACTGTGTGCTTGAGTTGCTCTCACTGCTCATGAACTCTGGCATGCGCTTGGTGCCATCGATTTGAGTGTACAATATGTTCAGTGTCGCTTGTTTTCCCTCTGCCTCAACTGTGTTTTCCCTGAGTTTGTAATTTTTTTCAGACTGCCTTCGGTAATGTTAGATGCCAGTGCTCACTCGTTCCTTGCCATGCCACGGTGCCTGAGTTTGTGTCACTGTCCCTTGGCCTTTCTTCCTTGGGAAAGGGTCTGGCGTTTACGGACCCAGGTTTATTTCTAAGGTGTGCTGGGGGTTGTACTGCCTTCTGCTGAGTCAGGAGTTTGCCAGGTTTATTTAATTTTCTTCTGCTGGGCTAGCTGCATTCTGCAACGTCTCCTACCATGCCAAGCCCAGAAGATTATTTGACAGCCTTTCTTGCTCCTGCTTAAGCTTTCGACTTGGTCTGCATTTTGTGTGACAGTTTCTAGTGCTTGTTTTCCTTAGGTTTATTTCCTCAGTTCCTGTACCAATAATGACTTACATTTCTATTGTTCCTTCCTTCGAGAAGGATCCTAAGCACTTTACAAAATTAACATACAAGCAACATTTCACTCTGAGTAACGTTCAGGCACTCGTGGTGGAATGGGGTTAGGCTGTTTAATGATGCAAAGCAGCACCGTGAAGCAGTCTAGGATAAGAAAGAGGAGTCTCAAACAGAAGAAGGTGAGTTTTTGAATGGACCCTGGCCAATTTTATCCCCAAAGTCTGTTTTGGGAAAAAGTGACGTAGATCAACACCAGGAAATATAAACCCTTTGTCCTTCTCTTTCCAGATGATACTGCCTAAACCTCAGAAATATGGTGAGAGGAAGAAGTGATTTTGTGAAAAAAAAAAAAAACATAGTTTGGGATCAATGAAAATATTCATTAATTTTGGTCAGATCTGAAGGATTTGTTTTGGAAGTTTCATTGCTGTAAATGAAAACTGACATTTGAGTGTTTTCGTGTAGGCTCACAAAAGTCTTTAGATGCTGTTTGGAGAGGCGACGTGGAGGAGGAGATGGCAGCATCTCCTCCAGATCCCAGTTAGCCAGACGCTGAGGACAGGCTCCTAGGCAGTGGGAAAATGGTGTTCAGATCCATTCTGCCTGATTCAAAACCAAGGTTGAAACTGAGGTCTCTACCACCTCTCAGGACACAGATCTAACCCTTGGGACTGGGATTTTATTTTATTTTATTTTATTTTATTTTATTTTATTTTATTTTATTTTATTTTATTTTATTTTATTTTATTTTATTTTATTTTATTTTATTTTATTTTATTTTATTTTATTTTATTTTTTTTGAAAAATGCTATTTCCTTCCTACCGAGTGGTGGAGGTCTTTTCAGATTTCTTTTTTTTTTTTTTTCATCTAAATTTACACCACTTTTATTAATAATGTCTGATTACAATACATTTGTGTGTGTGTGCGCTGAATGGAAGAGTTTGATAAGTGGAAAATTAAAAAAAGCAAACAGACTTGGCTTTATGCTGAAGCAATACCTTATTTTTTTTCCCGTGTTCTTCAAGTATTGTTTTAAAAAATATGTTTTTGTGTAACTAATTTCCTAATCAGAGCGCTGTGTTGGAGCATGCAGGGCCAGCACTTGCAAGGGTGGGGAAACTTGCTACCCACTGTGTAACAGGACATAAGCTAGAGTGCAGCACTAATAGGTCCTGCAGATCCTTTCATTCTCCTGGTAAGTCCACCTTGGTATTACTTAATCCTTTGTATTTTCAAAAGAAATAGCTTTTGCTGTCAAATCAACTTATATTGGGTGCAGCAGTGGGCAGCAGAGGTGTGCTTGAAGTTTACCAGTCTGAGCAGCATCATATGACAGTCTCACTGTCCAAGCTGGGACACTCAGGAATTTCAATAGAAAGAGTCCTTTCTTCTGCAGTTATCTTTCTTTTCATTAGGGCTGGAGTTCTTTGTATCACTGCATTTAACTGTGTTTGCTTTCTAAAGACTATTGGTATTATAGCAGCATCACATTTCTGCAGTTTTTCTGCCTCTGAGAGGCTACCTGTGGACAGCTGTTTCCCATGAGCTTATGTGCATAGATCAGCCCACATCTGCACGTTTCTCCTGCTCCATACCTTGTATCTTTTTCTACAGCTGATTGATGTTTAAGGTCCTGGCTTTCGGGATGACTGAGGAACAAACCCATACCAGGCCGTGTCTGTATTTGAACAGTTGCTCGCATTCGTGCTCTGTCTCCTGTGTTTGGTCCCAGAATAAATCCTGCATGTGTATATATTTTCCTGCTCATTGCCCAGACACCTTGCTCCAACCTGGGACTAATGGAGACACTGTCTTACAAATAAAGATTAGAGAGTACAGTCTGGTGAAATCCACACCATGGACTCTCTCCATTAAGAAGTCCCCTGCCTCAGATAAACACTCTGAAGTATTCCCAGGGTTTACTGTGTAATGTTACATGAACTTTAGTTAAAACCTGCTTTCTTCTTGGTAGCCTTTTTCTTACTGGACACACAGCTGGTTGCTGAGGACAGATTTTCCCGAGGCATTATTTTTGCCAGACAGGGAATATGATAATTTTCTGCAAGTGTTTGAAGGGTGTAATCAATAAGAAAAGGATGGACTTCTTTAGGACAATTCAAATGAGTGCAATTAAAGAGTAATGGGGAGGCATGAGGTAAAGCAAAAGTGAATTCAAGCAGAATATCAGGTATAGGTGGGTTCTTTTAGGAGATGCAAACCAGTTGTCTGGGGAGCATGGTGGGAGCCTGGTTGCTGTGGCTATCAAATATGGGACAAGACAGACCAAATGGCAGGCAGGCATAGTGGTACTGACTGGAAAGGCATCCACTGATTTTTTTATTTTCACTGTTCAGGCCATTCTGTGTGCGGCTCTGGAGGCGCAGCAGCACCCCCAGGGAAATCCTCCCTCTCCCAGACACACTCTTCCCCCAGCCACCCCCTCTGCCCTCCTGCGGGTGGAAGCATGGAGGACATTTCCTTCACCCTCTGCATGAAGGCAAGATGCAGGGAGAGGGCAGAGAAGCCCTCCAGCACCCTGACAAGCATGGCAGGGCTCTGCACCACCCATCCTGCGCTTGCGCGGGTGGAATTTTCCAGGAGCGTCCCCCTCCGCCACCACCACCCCTCTGCAAACTTCCAGAAACGCAACTCATGAAAATGCATTCTTAGCACACAGCTGACATGGTCAACATCTGGTTTACAAAGAGAGTGCTGTGAGAGATTTGAAATTGCTGCACTGTGGAAAAAAAAATGGTTTGGGGTAATTATAGATACCTAACAATACAATTTAATTTCTTCTGCTGTATCTTTCCTATATAGTGGATCTGGTAATGCTTCAAAGAGCTAAAAGAATTCAGATAAAGGGCAGTGAGAGGGGTAGGTAAGGAGGAGAAAAAGCCCCCCACAGTTTCAGTTAGGATCTGAAATGAAAGGAAACATGAGAGGAGGAATAGATGCTTCACAGTCCTGCTTCAGAAAGCAGGTCTTACTGTGTGGGGGACCTTTGCCTTTATTGTGCATTTGCTGTGGGTAGGGGAGGAGGATGAGGAAGATGATGAGAGAAGCTGAGGAAGACGGGACCTCCAAGCACAAACTCACAGGACATGGGGAGCATAGCAGAAAGCCTCACTGGCAGCTGTGGTGCTATTTGGCCCCAATTCTGCTGGGCAGGCTCAGAGCTTGGGACCAGAGGGGAAAAGGAGGAGATACTTGTAAGGTCAGACCTATGAGCAGTGGTGGGACTGATTGCTCCAGAAGGCAGTTCAGAGTGGCTAACTCAGACCCCTGCTCGAAAACCCCTTTGCTTCCTCTGATACAGAGGGAGCCTGCAGAGACCAGCCACAGCAGGCTCAAGTGGGGACAAACCTATATCCCAGCAAGGTCTCCTCTCTGCCTCCAAAGTGCTCTTAATGTTGGTACCACAGCTCCTGTGTAGGCTGTGTGTGTCCACAGCCAAGACTCCTGCTGCTATTGCAGAGCCAGCTGCAGTGATAGGTTCTCACCAAAAAGCGAGCGCAGTCTCTGGAGATGCTACAGCATGAACAGCACTGGGGACCATTGAATGTTTCTGTAGAATCCATTGGCAGGAGAATGCTGCAGGACTGCTGTTTAAGTTGGCCAGGAATGCAGCCAGGGTTGCAGTGGGTGGATGGAAAGGCAGAGTGAAGAAGCAGCCCATGTCTTGATCTCCTGTGATAGTGCATGCTGTCTGTCTGACCATGTGCTGGATGCTGGATGCTGCATCCCACCTCAGTTGCTGGCTCTAAGAAAACTACAACTGTGCAGAGGGGAACTGAAAGGCAGTAGAGGTTTCCTAAAGCAATGATGGAAGGTCCGCAAGAGACTTCAAGCTGAAGACTTGTCAACTGATACAGCTTCCACTGGTAAATCGTCCTCTGCAGGCAAGCTCCTAGTATCATTTAATTTAGAGAAATGCACCAAATGGAATATAATGAAGATATTAATATTATGAAAGTGTAACTGTTATCCTGAAAGAAGCACTGGTTAAGACTCATTTGTCTATCATGCTCATTGGGGCTTGTCTCAGTGATGCAATCCTATGAACTGCCAATGTTGGTGTGCAACACCATTTGTATGTAGTCCTCTGAAGGGAGGAAGTGAGGGGACATGCATCTTTGAATGACTCTGTCCAAATATAACTGAGATTACTTTTTTTTTTTTTTTTTTTGTGAAAAAACAAACAAAGCAAAACACCTTTTTCATATGAGGTGCTTGTTTTTCTTGAGACATTCCAACTTTTTGTGAGAAAGCTGAGGAGTTTGAAAGAACTACTCTAGAGTCTTTTGTTGCTACAACCAGTACAAATTGATTTTTTGTTGTTGTTCTCAAATTTTTGTATACAGTTTTAAAATTTTCATCAAAAGAAATGATGTCAGGGACCTCCTCTCATTTATATTCAAATGAATATTTCTGTATGTTTCAGGAAGCCAAGAACCAGATGATTCTGGTATTAAAAGAAGGAACGTACTCTTTGCCAGTGTACCTCCTTCAGAGGAAATTACCATCTCTGCTCCAGAAAGTTATGCAATGATAAATGCAAAACCATGCAGACACTGACAGGAATAACTGAACCTTGCTTTCAGAAGAAACAGCTAAGGGTAGATACCAGTGCAAGGTCAAGGTCCTGAAGCTGCAATCTCTTTCCTATTGAGGGCTGATGAAGGGTATGGTGAGCATGGGCACAACTGAGTGGCAGAAACACATAGAAATGGTTGGAACGGAGTATAGGAATTAATGCTAAATATTTATGCAGCCTCACAACTTTACAAGATGGTTTATAAAAATTAAAGCAAAAACATGGTGCTCTGTGTTTGAACGGCCTCTCTTGTGGGCCACCTAAACATGAACCTCTAGAGAGAGTCATGCAAAGCCTTTATCTTTTCTTTGCTGCCTTGTACCCTCTCCCTCTCCCCTTTCCTTACTCCAGAAGTTTCTGTGCTGCTGCAAATTGGACTACTCTGTGTTGTAATGATGCTGTAAAACTGGTACTGCGGTTCCCAATCCAACCCCTCTTTGTGGGGCCAAGCAGCACCTTTGTCTAATGGTGTGTTGGCACCACTTGCCTTGCTCTGTCATGTGACGTGTGCAGGCCTGGGATGGCTTATCAGGATTGTTTCCAAATTACACCTCCAAATAGTGCGGGCTGGACAATGCTGCAAAGGTCAGCAGAGCCAGAACAAGAAGGCAGTCAAGGAAAAGAAGAAGGAACTAGAAGTCTAAGGGTTAAAATAAACAACTCTCATGAGATCTGCATTGAAAGCAGATTGATTACATCATTGTTTCCAAACCCATGTCTTGGGGAAGAGACTAAGAGAAAGGTTACTTTTGCTTAGAATTTTGCTGTTGCTGGTCATTTATTTCTGAAGCAGTTTGCAGAGCAGTGAACCGTATGTATGCTGTCATGTGGCCAGTCAACTATCTACCTGCAGCATAATACAAACAGTGCTAGAAAATGTAACTGGCTTCAAAGATTTTCTAACATCACCCTGACCTCTGTAGAAAGAGGAGGAGGCAGGTTACCAGCCTCACAGGAGCAACTCTAGGAGATATTGCAGAGCTATTTTTTAAAGTAGATGAGCTCTCTCTCTGACTGCTTGCCTGCCAGAGGGCTTCCTTGTAGGAGAAGGTGCTTGCTGAAATATCTGTGTGGAAGCAGATCTGAAGAACTCTGATTTTCTTCACCTCTTTCAGGCCAAGTTTGGGAATGGCAAGGCTGTAAAGGTTGTAATAACCAGCATTCAGTTGCTGGATTGCCCACATACCTTCTATAAACACCTCTTTTCTGCTTCCTTCAGCTGCAGGGTAGTTTGAGGTAATTGCTTATCTATGCAAGGGCATTTGGTCTGGGGAATAAGACTTCCATATAAGTGCTAGGGGCACCTTTGTGGTAGTTTAGGAGGATGAGGTTTGGCTGGAAGAGGGCACAGAGTCTCAGAAGCACTTGACAATGTTCCACTTTGCCTGTGTAGCCTGTATGGCTCACCTCCAGGTACAGGGGTCTCTCATCTTTTTGATGTTGGGCAGACAAACAATAGCACCATAGTTATTAAAAGACATCTCTGTTTTGATTTGTGTTTTGTGCCCTTCATGCTGAGGTCATTATCTCTCTTGCTACTGTGTGCCACAGAGCACTGTGCAAGAACCTGTGTTGAAGTCACACTAAGGTTAATCCATTTCAATGAATGATGTTCATGCAATGATCCTACAGCACATCCTTTTTTTCAGTGGTAGGCCTACCTTTGTTTGTGTTTCTGGGTGCAGCTGAAGGTGCTGAATTTGCTCTCCAAATCCCTCTTTGGCTTTATAACCTGACTATTTTTTAGCTTTGTACTACAACCTACATTGGAATTAACTAGATTAATTGAGCTAAAAATCTGTGTATTTTTGCATGTATCTTACCAGTGGTGTGATCTTGGCACATGGTGCTACATACTGATACATTCTTCCATGCCCTTGGTAAAATGCAGATGAAGGTTGTTGACCTTTAAGACAAGTAGCACTGCCTGCCTGTTTGCTCAGGCTGTTCCTGAGGAGAATGGTAGTACAGGGAGGGTGTCGGGTATATTTCTTCTTTATGGGCTGTGGAGGTCTCTAATGTCATTTTCTGACCTTGTGTTAATTGGAAGTGTTTTCATGGGTGTTTTTCAATTTTATTGCTATTGCACTTGGAGAGATTGAAATAATACACAGTACTGAATGGGAAATAAATAAAGCCAATGATCTTATGAGGTTTGGCAAACCTTACGTCTGTGGTGCCTGGAGCCTCCTTGTTGGTTAATAAACTATTTGTCCTTCTTTCTCTGGCTTCTCTTCTGGAGAAAGGGTTCTCACAGGATCTCTCTCTTACACACAGCAAACACCAGAAATGCTGCTAAGGACCAAGAGGCCAGGCAATGAACAAGGGAGGCATACTTTGACTTGGGAGGATGTAGGAGGTAGGAAATGGAAATGGAAATGTGAAATATAAAGTGATAAAACAAAGTTGAGGGATTTGTTGACTTCTTTGTTAATTAAGAAGACAAAAGCTGGAGAGGTGAGGGGAAGGGAGAGAAGGAGGCAATCAGACAAAGTGGCCTTCTTCTGGGTTAGGTCAATGCCTCTAATTTCCCTAGAAAAAAGACTGATGGACTGCAGACAACTTACATCAAAAGTCCCAGGGAATAAGACTTGACTGGTAAATGCGGAGCAGCACAGTAGCCTGGGGAAATCCTCAAGCCCTGGTGCTGTAGCAGTGCATGAAGTTGCTTCCTCTGTTCTGCTGGTGCACCAGAAGCAAAATAATATCTGGCTGAACCTTCTGGATTGTGGATGGATTGATCTACACAGATTGCTTTTATCATCACTTGCCATTGAAAAAGGTGCTTCATGTTATGGAGACAGCACTTTCCTTCCCATTATATCATGGTCCTCTGGAGATACCTGCACCTGCATAACCATGGCTATGGAAGAAGAATTTGGTTGAAAGCTCATAGGGATGCCCCTTGTAGTTTGCCACATACAGAGAAAAGCCTCTAAACTGTTTTGATGCAGTTCACTAAAGCTGTCTTTGATAAGCCCTTTTCTGAATCTACTGAAGGAGACAATTTTATTTGCTTTGATTTCCATCTTCAGTCTTTGACAATGAAGTTTACAAAAGGACCTGTTTCTGGGATAAATACGCTCAAGATTTATTGCTCAAGAATGAAAATTTTCTACCTACTCCCATTCTCAACAAATTAATTTATTTGAAAAAAGGAACATCTTGGCATTTTATAATTCTCTGTCCTGAAGCTATGCTGAGTATCAATGGTATTCTGGCCTGTGGACTGGGGAAAGTGTCTTTTCTTATTGCATATTTTTCAGTGGTAGTATTTAATGCAACACTGTAAGCAGCAACTGCCTCTTTAAAGGAGATGCTAATTTTTTTTGGTCTTTCTGGTAGTACCCTTGGTGTCTGTAATGGAAGGCATGTGATATAGACCAACTCACTCCTCCTTTCTCTCTAATCTGTGTACAAACTCTCCATGAGAAACAGAGGACAGATGAAACTATCCTTGTGTGACAATTTCCCTTACTTACCTCCTCTTGACAATGGGTCCAGAAGTCAACTTTACTGGCTGCTGAGAAAGAGGCACTTGGAGAAATGGTGGCTGAAATTAAACTTGCAACAAAAAGAGGTGACAGAGAGAAGTACTGTTTGACAGAACATGTCAAATCCAGAAGATGTCCTTCAGGGAAAGGCCTCTGCCATTTGGTTTCGTAGCAAACACAACCCAGGAGGCTTTCACTGGTGATGATGAGAAATAGGGATTTTTTTTTTTTTTTTCATCTGCTAAGAAAGCTCTGTTCTACGCAACAGGCTTTTCTGTCCTTGGCTATGAGTCTAGCATCTCCACAGCAGGTTATATGTTCATTGTGTTTTAGTATTGCCAGTACATGATGTGGGAGACTTCAGAGTGGTTCAAGACATCTTATTTTCTCAGTAACAAGGTAGGACTGCCTTATGCTCTCTGAAGAACAAAGTGAGTTTGATTTCTGGGGTGTCATTCCAGTCTCTTCCACAGATCTTGAAAGCAGTTGAAAATTCTGGTGATATATGAATATCCAGTGATTTGGATTCAGAGGACAAGGCCTTGTCCCTAGGATATTTTGAGTATAATCTCCCAGGGCTCAGGAGAAGAAAAAAACCTTAGTGATAGAGACAAGCACTTATCCTGGTCCTGCATGTATTGGTTAGAGATACTGGTCCTTGCAGTGTGTGCAGAGCACTGCCTCCTTCTCTGCATGTGCATGCACTGCCTAATGCACCTTCACTTCTTTCGGTCTTGATTTATAACCTGTATCACAGGAGTTTTTACTGCTTTTGTAACTCCAAGTTTCTTTTTTTTTTTTCTTTTTCTTTTTTTCTAATCATTGACATTGCAACTTTGGGCATTGCTATTGATGCTGGGAATGCCCCTGTCCTTTCCTCATCTGCATTAAGCTGTGTCCCTCACTGTTGTACCATGACAGCAAGTTCCACAACCTGATGTTCCTGTGTGTGGAGAAGTATTTCCTGGTCTCAAAAGCCTGCATGTGTGATCCTAAGTAAAAGACACTAATGAAAAAAAGAACCTTTTAAAGGTTCTTGATTCTGAAGATAAGACTCGCATTTCTTTCCTGGACTTTGACTCATCAGACATAATGTATTCCTTGCCATAATTGTATCTAGTCCTCCACAAGCTCATAGCTGAGAAACCACTTCCTTTCTGGAAGCCGTATTTTCACTTTTACATGACAATACAGAATGTTCTTATTTTGGCACACACTTGACCCAAAGTTTCTTCAAAAATGCAAAACTATAACAATAAAAATCTGAAACAAAAAAAGCTCTTAGAATTTGACCTTTATATTTATTTTTCAAGTAATATTATTGTAAAAAAATAACTAGCTCTTTTTATTAAAAAGACCATTTTTAGTGGTAAGATAACTATGGTTGGTTACATTTTAACTACATTCTTGTTCAGTGGAAAATGTCTGTTCACATCTTAGGAAATCTAGTTCACAAATAGAAAAGTTCTGAGTGATTGTGAATGAATGTTCCTTGAGACTGCAGCTGTTCCTTGAGATTCGTTCTCATTTTCTCATTTTCAATGCGCATCAGCTGTGAATCTCCTTAGAGAGCTGCACCTGGACATGTGACTTTCTGGAGACTTGTACTATGTCTCCAAAGCAATAATAAAGATTAAATGCTGTCTGTGGCCAACATAAACAAAAATTTTAGGGGCAGTTCTACCCAGGGCACAGTCTTTGTTGCATGTGAAGGTATGTTTGAATACTGGCAGCTGGTTTGGGATAAGAGCATCTATTTACTTTATTGGAGTTGGCATAGAAGAACCTGGGATATTTCATAGCACATTGAATTGCATAAACATTGCATTCTTATGAAGGCTGCAAATTCCACTGAGGTCTGGGGCAGCTGAGCAGTGGGGATGTGGGAACAGCGCTGCTGAGCCAACAGTGTGTCCTTGCTTTCTCCTGACTCAAATCCAAGGTGTTCTCATCCCCTCATCCCAGAAAGTAGGAGGATGGGGGGGGATACTATAGGAATGATACTACCAGGCATCAAGGAGGTGTCTCTTGTCCCACATTTGATTTCCTTTGGCAAGGGGAAGGCTCTACTAGATACTTTCCTTTTCTCTGCCTCTCCATCTCTACTCCTTTATATTCTTTTTTTTGTTTTTTCCTTTTTTTTTTCTTTATTTTTTTTTTCTTTCCCTTCTCACTGGCTGAGTTTCTAAGAGCAGCACAGCTGGGATTGAGGTAGAGCTGCAGACCAGCCTCTTGTGCACTCTCCTAAATGCCTTTTCAAGCAAGCTCAATAATTGATGAGCACCTGGGTCCTTGTCCGCACTGAAGAGTGCACGTGGTGTTTAGTACATGAAAATGCTATTTTGTCCATCAGAGCTCATCCCTGGAACAACACCATTTCCCCAGGATACCAGTTAATTGTTTTCTCAGTAGTTATAGAGGAGCTTCCTTCCTCCAAAGGTCTCAGCTGCTTGACTTCTTTCAGCCTAGAGCTTGAGTGTGCTCCCAGCACATGGTTGTTGACTTCCACTTGGCACACCAGACCACAGCTCAGACTCCTTCCTCCAGCGGGTCGCTTCCCGACCACTTCTGTCCAGCCTGTCCTCTGTCATAAGTGAAACAAGTGCAGCAGGGCTCAGATCAACTCCCAGATTACTGCTGTGAAACAGTGCATAACTCATTGCTGGCCTGTGGTTAGCTGCTCTCCATCAGTATGGAGGGTGCACTGACTTAGCTGTGGGTGCAGGAGGGAGCGGGAAGTCAGGGTTGAAATGTCTCAAAGGAGCTGGAGGAGGACAAAGAAGAATAATAATTGAGAATTGTTGTGTCAGGCCAGCTGCAGGCCATCAGTTTATCTTCAGTCCCCGAACACATGGGTGGTTTTGGGGTGAGCAGGACTGAGTAGCTGGGGGTGCCACTGAGAAGGACAGGAGTGTTGACAAGATGTGTGGAATGGAAGGAAGGACTAAAATAGCTGAAGTGCCACGGATGGGGTCTAAGGTGCACTGGCCAAACTGCTTATTGCTGTCAAGGGCTGAAATGGCAGGATATGCAGCAGGCCAGGACTGTAGGACAGGAGGTCTGGGGCATGTTAATACCAGTCTCTATTCTGCTGTCAACATGACAAGGGAGACGAGCTCAAGGGTAAGGGTACATGTTTCCCAAGACAAGGTAACCTCCTCCTTTCTCCTGTTCCAGCAGCACATTACATTACATACACAACCTGGCCCTTTATTTCTATAGGAAATATACAGAAGGGGTTTTCTGTGAACAAACTGCAATGGATCTGCACCTGTAAATCTGTCCCCAGGTAGTATCAGCCAGATCCTGGAGAAGTCTGAATGCCTGCCTTTAAAAAAGAGCTGGGGCAGAGGGAGAGAAGAGGTGGGCAGATGAGGAAGAAGCTTGGGAATTGCAGATTTGGGGAATCATTGTTGCTTAACCCTGATTCTTCAAAAAATATTAAATGAATCAAATATGAACATGAATTAACCAAACCCCTTGTCAGCACCTGAACAATTACAAGGAAACATGTAAAAGTGCATCAGATTTTGCTGAGAACAAGTCATGTCAGACCAATCTAATATATTTCAGTGACAGGGTAACAGGCGTTGTGGACAGAGGTGAAACTGAAGGTGTCATCTGCTTTGACTCCAGTAAGGTTTTTTTTACCATCTCTTTCATCACACTTTGTTAGCAATCTAGAGGAGCAAGGTTTCGAGGAGAGCTAGTAACAAATGCATGCAAAATGGATAAGAGTGTCAAAATGGAAGAGAGCATTTAATGGGGTTCTGTGAGGGTCTGTCTGGTGCTCTGTTCAGTTCAATGTTTTCTCTAACAGCTTTGGTGAAGAATTTGAATATCAAATTTGAAGATGACAGCAAGCTAGTGGGGGACTGTGAATTTGTTGGAGAACAGGATTAGAATTCATAATGATCTTGCAAATTGGAAATACACACTGAAAAAGTGGGATGTCATTCAATAGAGACAAGTGCAAACTATTGTACTTTGGCAGGAGTAAAGATCTACATAAATACAGCACAGAGAAAGATCAACTAGATCACAGTTCTGCAGAAAAGGATTGGGCAGGATAAAAGAAGACCACAAGCTCAACATGGTTGTTTGTTGTTGAAAAGGAGGCAAGTGCTGTACTTGGATGTATAAATAGGAGTTCAGCCTGCAAGGCGCATGATGTAATCTCTGTGCTTTGCTCAGCAACGGTAGGGCTGAAAAGCTCAGTGCGGTTTTGCAGATAACACTGCAAGAAAGGTCTGGACAAACTGGAGTAAGGCTGGGGGAAGCTGTGAGATTAATCACGGGTATAGAATATAAGGCAAACAAGCAGTTATTTAATGAATTGGGGTTGTTTAGTTATAAGTTGAGAGGACTGGGGAGAAAGGTGGACAGACTGGACAATAGGCAAAGAACTCTGAGTCTCTGAGCTTTCTTACTGACAGCTGCCTTCGACAGCACTGCATGACAATATTAGAGAGTCCTGTGCCAGGACTCTAACCTGGTCCCCAATGGAGGAAGAATTTCTATGACAGGGTTTGTGTGGGTGGAAGTCCAGGTGGTTCCCATCTGTTTGAACAGCTCCTTCAGACTCTGGTCAGTGTGATAGCACTGGAGGCATTCAGAGGAGAGCAGGGGCAAGGGGCAAATGAGCAGGCTCACGAGGAACCTCTCCCACTCAGAGCATGTGGGCACACTGAGGTCAAGAGGCCACTTGGTTTCCAAGAGTAATTAGAGCAACTCATAATGTGTTCTGCACACCAGTTCAGGTCTTCAAGGTGAAGATGAAAGGTTGGTGAGGGCATGCCGCTTTCTGTACAGCATCTATAACCATGGCAGAGGGATAAAGGCTTCATATGATCTCTTCTATTTCTTTCTTTAAGCCAGGCTTCACTCTTGATTGCCTTACTTGGTCTTACCAAGGACCTTGCCTTTTTCTTCTATCTGCATTTTATATATGTATATATCTGTCTATCTGTCTGTCACCATTGTACATTCACAGTGGTTTAGCTTGTCTGACTTGCACTCTCCTGGAGTTCTTCTATTTGTCTTCAGTCTTCTTCCATTGGAGCTACTGTAATTCCCTTGGACTTCCAAATCTCGATTCTCATATCTTTCAATTTAGTATTAAGGTGTCTTGTATTAGACACTGCAAAAACACCTTCCAGAGATCAGTTTCTCAAACTGTTTAGTGAAGATGTTGCACACTACAAGTAGATAAACTAAATTTGGGTATAGAGAGAGTGGAAGATCTTGAGGGCAATGAGGAAGTCAAATATCTGTACTCTAGCATAAAGAATGGTGCTTGTAACTTGCTGCCTGACTAGCTGTTGTAAGCTGGGCTGGTAATTCTTGTAGATATCATAGCTGTAAAGAGTTTGGAGGTTGAATCTCATGATGTTTAAAATTATGTCTAGGTTTCATATGGATGTCAGAGTGGCAGATTTAGTATCTATCATCTCAAAGGAGGTGGGAAATAAATATATTCTTCCATGCCTGAAGCCATATCCCATTCATTCCTAATTTTCAAATTCAAAATGTATTCACCACATGATGTCTTGACATCCATGTTTTTTGTTGTGTCTATTCATAGCCCCTTTTCATGTGCAGTACTTTAAATATACTATGAGCCTGAGACCCTGTGAACTCTCTGATTAGCCTCGTCTGATAAAACTTAGAAGCTATATAAAATATCCTTGAAGTGTGGAGGCAATGTTTGGGCATTGAGGGGCAGGTGTTTGTTCTTACTCTTTTCAGAAGATCTGAAGTCTGTAGTTGGTGATAAAGAGGGCAGGCAAGAAAGCTCCTAGGAAGGCAGAAAACAGAAACGCAGCATTTTTACAGATGAATGAGCTTTTATGCAGTTGCTTTTAAAAGGCAAAATTATATGGCCGTTTGCACTGCCTCTTGATTGCTCAGTGCACCAGCTATTCTTTATGCTGCATGCCATTTGCTGTCTTGTATTTAACTTTGTGAAATATTCTGGGATACAGTTTGCATGAAGGCGCCTGTTTTAACACTCCGTGTGATTTTGTACTTTTAGATGGGGGTAAGTTTTCCTCCAGGAGGGCTCATTAATTTCCAGTATTTCTTGCTCTTTTTTATGCCATATAGATTATTTGAGCTCTAGACTTGAGTATGACAGATGGCTATTCTGTTGCAGCCTTTTTTGGCCCCTTTTCTCCCACTGTCATGCTATGGCAGCAACATAAGCTTTGAAGGGTCATTATCTAAATGATTGCATAGAAAAGTCCTTTGGGAGCCAAATTCACCTCTGGCATAAGTATCTGCAATTCCATTGACTTCAGAGTAGTTTCACTGCTTGACGTCAGCAGTAAATTTTTGGAATGTAGACATCAAAATGAACAGTACTAAGGCGTAATAGAGTGGTTTCTGTCCCAAAAGTGACCCATTCTTGTGCTTGATTTGGCTTGTTGACAGCACTGCACTCCATCCTTGCACATTAAGAGCCCCCTCTTCTGTTTCCTTCACTCCAGGGACCTTCTCTTCTCCAAGTACTTGTCTTTCCTTTTAGATCCGTTTGTCTGCAATCCCACACTCCCTTAAGCTGCACATTCCCCACCCTCTGCTCCCTCCTTGCACCCAGCTCTGCTGAGGCACCCTCTGCAGCAGGTGTTGTTGGGACAAAGCTAAAATATCCATCCCAGGATGATCGTTGCCACTGGGTCTTAGGAGGCTGTGGAAGATGTTGTAGACCAAAGCCTGCAAATGCTGTCTCACAGGTATTGCAGTCCAGGACTCCCATATCTCCCTTATACAAGGGAACAGAGACAGGAAGGACCCATGGAAGCCTAATTTACATTAATATTACAAACCTGAGGTATTTTTGGCAACTGATACACAGCTATTGGCCATATTTAGAGCCTTACAAGCCTTCTGGAGGGGGTGAGTTATGTCAGCAGCCCCTGGGATGTGGGGGACAGTAGATGTGCAGGTTGGCAAAGCCAGAATCAATTGACACTTATTGGCAAGGAACTATTTTTGGGAGCCAATGATGAGAACACCCTGTACTGCTGCAAGTTTGGCTCTGCCTTGCAAGGTTATTATCTGGGAGTTTAATCAGAGTTTGTCAAATGCATGGAGTGAGCAGCTAGTGCCTTAAAGTGTATGTTTTGTGCTGGGATGGGGGGAAGGAAGGATAGGGAGGGAGGCTTTTGAGGTATGAATGGAAGAAAAGAGAAATCCATTTATTGAGTTTTTGCTATTTTTTCATTTACAATTTTATAGCTAGCTAGCTAGCTAGCTATAAAGGACTCATATAAATCCAGGACAGACTTTCCACATTGCTGTGATCTTGTGCTGGTTAGGCAGATAAAGATCTGTGACACCGCAAACCTAGCCTAGGGGGTCCCTGAGCTCTCCGTGGTTAAGCCCTGTTTGTAGACATCACTTTCCCCTCTGTAGGGAAGCAGCCGTACCTCCTTGGGATAAGATGTGGCAGCTGTTTGTCAGTGCAGAGCCATTCTAACTGGCAGTTAGGCAACATGTGAAAATGGAGGGGTAATTAGAAAGAGAAAGGCTGTAATGAATAGCACAGTAATATGGCTGTCATTCACTGTCTTGGAAAAAAGCATCCTTGGTTAGTTTGATTCATGAACTGTGCAGAACAAGCTTATGGTTACTTTAATTATTTGTATTACTGTAGTCTTTGAAAATCCCTGCCATTAACCAGTGCTCCATTGTGCTGGGAGCAGCACCAAGAGACCAAGATGATGGCTATAGCCACTAAACACTGTAAGTAACATGAGAAAACATGGGTATATAGATAGATGAGAGGGTCAACGCACAGGGAACACAGGCAGGTTAAGAACAGTAGTAAATAGCCAAGATTTTCTTGCTGTGCTTCCTTTAGGAAGAATCTCTAAAGAGATGTTGTTATTTTATCCACTGATGGCTGTGAGCATTTTTGCATTGATCTGCTAGGGGACTACAAGGGGAAAATTGGTCGGTGTTTGTATGTTTTGTGGATTTAGTGTGTCAGCAACCTGACTTGTCAATTATCTGCAGGCATCTGGGCAAAAGAGAGACTTATGGCAGGGTATGAAGAAAAACAATGTCATAACTTCACCGGTATTCATGGGACCTCCCTCAGGAAGAAGGTCAAAATGGAAGAAACCTACACGGGTCTCTAAAAAAAATACTGAAGGAGGTGGAGAAGGTCAGCATTAACATCTTGATACAGATTGAGGGATTAGAGACATCAAGCAGTTTGGAAAAGGAGTGCTTGATGCAGCTGAGTGGGGAGCTAAAGAGAGACTGAAAAGAAAGGGGAAAGATGATATTTTGGCAAATGATCTGTGAAACAGCCTTTTGAATGGATGTGCAGGGGGTCTGAGCGGCATTTGTCATGGCCAGAGAGAAGATGTTAGAGTAAGGGAGAGAGCAGGATTACAATAGTCTGGGAAGGTCCTCAGTCTTAATCCTGTTCCTCACACCTGCACTGTTGATGACAAAGTGGTGTCAAAAACTTGGCTATATTCCTCTCCAAAAGCCAGTCTGTCCAGCACTATGGTGGCTGCTTTCCTACACAGAGGATTTGGAGCACAGAAGTCTACTTCACACAGTCCCATTGATCTGCTGTCTGTACTTCCTCAGAGTTCTGTTTTTGGAGACACCTTGTCCAACCCTCACATAAGACCTGACTTTTTCTTCATTTATGAGATCATGAGCGCCTATGACAACTGCTTTAAGAAGTTACAGCTGCAGAAGTGCAATAACCTCCTGAAAGAAGCAGAAAAGTGTGCTTAGATGCAGGTAATGTTATGTGTAGTGATTGGAGCAGGTGAAACTTTCAAGAAAATCCTGCTTGTTCTTTATTTTAGTGTCTGCTCTGATGGGAAAGTCTTTTTAAGAGAGTGTTCTGTAAAGTGAGAAATGGGAGACCTGGAAACATACACATATTTACTGCAGTGCTGACAGGCAGTGGTAATCACAGACGGGGAGAAGGTGATGGGTAGAAAGGGCTTGATGCCACAGCAAAAGCAAGCTACAAGGATCCTGACAATACAGCAGCCACTTTGGGGAATCATCAGCTGTGACAGCTGTGTGGGGTGAAAATCCCAAGGGATCCCAACTGCGCAAATGCGGTTATGCTTTGACATCTCAATGACTATTTGTGGGAAGGTTGTCTTCATTTTCTGCTCTGCTTACAAAGAAGTGGGAATGGATGGCAGAAATGGGCTGGTCTCTTGTGTTCAGTGGTATATGCCACACTGGCAGGGCAGCACCATCTCCGGGTCTGCTGGACACTGCTGGCTCTTCTCACTGTTCAGATTTCGGAGGGAAGGGGTGCTTCTCTATGTGAGACAAGAAGGCTGCCTAGGGGAGAAGGTACATTTCTTACTGCCCAGAGTTCAGGTAAGAAAACATCCCCTCTGTCATTCCTGTAGAGTACACTTGTTTGCATATGTGCAACGGCTGTTTTTTGATGCCTATAATCAGAGTGGGTATGTTATTTTCTCATCAGTGAGGACACCCCCAAAGGACACTGATGGGAAGCAGGGTGAAAGGATGATACACTCTGGTGGGGTAGAAGAAAACCTGCAGAAACAGCTGAAACAGAGTGTAGTAGTGACTTTGGCTGGTTGCATTCACTTCAGACCCAAAGCTCTTGTTGATGGCTTGCCTTCTACCAAAACTCAAATAGCAGCCAGCATCTGTACCCAGAGGAGAAAATAAAACTTGTGAGCCTGCAAGGGGGCCTTGCTTGACCTTTTCAGCTCTCTGGGGTAGTGAGAAATCTGGGACAGTCTCCTGAAGGAAGGATCTCCAAATCCCTCAGAAGCATCACCCTCTGACAGCTGCATGCCAGGACACAGAAAATGTCCTGCTCTGACCATCCAAGTGGTGCTTCAAGCCTGCTGGTGCCTGCTGTGGGCTCTGTGTGAATGCCACAGTATGCTCCCACAACTCTGCATGAACCTGGCTCTTAACTGGGTTTTCTGAGGGATTTCTAGCTCTTATGGATGTGTTGGGAAGTACAGAAGTAGTATGTGGCTTCCTCGGGTATGGCATATTTTATCTGCTTATTACCCTTCAAACTAGCATCTTACATGGGTGACATAAGTGGCCAATTTTATGTGCTATTCCCTATAATACCTACTTTCAAATCAGTGTTTCTCGCATAGTCTAGAAATGATCCAAGCTTTATTCTTTGATATCTCATAGAGACTGGTAAAATCTGTGGTGCTGTGGGCGTAGGCACAAATAATTCTGCAGGGGTATAGGATCCGCAAGCTGGTACACTTGATGGTGCTGTCGATATGGAAACAGCACCTATCTTACATCAGTTAGCTCCAGTCTCAGGGTTAAAAGTACCACTGGATCAGGGAAGAGAAGGGGATGCTTGTGTTTCCAGTTCAAACTCGTAACGCTTTCCTTCTCCCAACCCTCCAAGCCATGCCTCTGTTCATTCCTCCTTGTGCCCTGAATTCTGCAGCCAAGTCTTTTGTGTGCTTTTGTGCATCTTCCCTCCTTTAGTGGCTACTTAAATATTTATTTTTGTAGAACTTGCCCCCAGGGAATGTTTTATGAATGCAGAGGAGGGGTATTGTGAGAGAAGGAGGGAATGAGCACTCCCTAGAGGGGTCAGTATTGTCTATTGCTGAGTATTGTCTATTCTGTCTATTGCAGAAACTGCATGAAAAACAAAAACAAAAACAAAAACCAACAACATCAACAACAAAACACACACCTTGTCCTGGAAAAAGGGTAACATACAAAAGAATGTAGACATGCATGTGTGCACACACACTTAAAAAAAAATTAAACAGAAATAGCAAAAAAGAAAAAAAAAGGCACAAGAAGAAAGACAGTATTTGCATCAGTCAAGTGTCTACAAAGTTAACTCTTTTCAGTCATGGAATTTGCTTTCTTTTAACCCATAGGACACCAGCATTTTAACAGACCTGCCATCCAGAAAGTGCTGCAGAAAGATATATAAGGGCTTAGCAGTTGTCTGAGGAGCTGCATGCAGGGACAATTGGACTTGAATTTCTCTTAGGCTACAGTGTGTTGAAAGACAGGCTGTACATCGATGGGAAGATGAGTTTCCCAAGGCTTGCAAATGCACTTGAATTTACCATTGATTTAAGTGTTAACAATCTGTTTGTAGATAGGACACAGGAAAATCTTGGTTCTTTTTGTTGTTGTGGTTGGTGTTGCTTGAACTTTAATCATATGCATGAGGCAGTTCAGCTTGTTGAATTCATTAATTGCTAAGGCGTAACATATTCACTTAATTGGATTCTCTGCTAGATAGAGATGTATTTATATGTATTTGTATATGTGCTTAGTGTATATATTTAGCTCCACAAAGACCGATATTAATGGAATGTTAAGGTTGCCTGGTGAAATAATCAGAAGACGGGAAGTGATGAATGTTCAGTCACAAGCACGATCTTGTCTGTTGCAAGAGAAGTAAAGCCTGGCTCACTGGATATTCTTGGCACAGCAGATAAACAGGCAGGGCTAAAGTTGGCACTGGGGCACAGTTGTGCTTGTACGTGCCTCCAGCTGGCCACGGGGCTGTTCTGCACCTGATGGGCCACCCCACCACAGTGCCCATCTCACCACCAGGGACAACTGCTCACCAGGTCCTTCTCCAAGGCTGTTTCACCTGCACAGCTCTTGGATGTTCCCACTGTTTGCTTCTGCAAGACAGCACCACAGAGTGAGCCACAGCTCTCAGGGGAGCACCTTTGGAGGAGTGCTCATAGGAGAGCAGGACAGGAGAAGAAATCCTGCCTTCTGGGGAGGTTGCAGAAACATAGGGTCCTGGTGGGGCAGAGAGGTGGTGCAGAGCAGCAAGGGAGATCTGTGGCCCAGGGCATGCTCTGGTTGAGTTTTACTCTGAGCACAGAGGTCAGATGGGCCTGCTTCCCAGAGGCTGGAAGGGGCAGAGCTGAGCACTGTTGTGCCAGCTCAAGCATCGCTGTGCTCCCTTTTCCAAGAACAGCGTCTCTAGAGCCAGGAAAGACAGCTGCCTGGTCACTTGTACCACTCCAGCTTCCAAAGCAGCTGGAGAGGACCCAATTACGTGCTCTTGAGGTTTAGTTAATCTCCTGATCCCAAACTAGTTCTTAGCGAGTGCTGTGTGAAATCTCGCTGTTCCTTTTACAGCCGTTGATCCACGTGCCTGCCTGCTCACAGTCACTCTCTCAACAATCAGCACGATTTCCGTGGCTGACTGCTGACGTGCATGGCTGCTCTGCAGCATCTGGCACCCTTCTGCAGCAAAGCCCCTTCCTCAGACACGAGGTGTGAGGGTGCTGTAGGGACAGCCCTGAGCTGCTTTATTTTCCCTGGGTGGATGAGGTGAGCCATCTCCATTCTGTACTGGCTTACATTGCTGCTCCCCACTGTTATGGCTCTGTTCAGATGCTTTAACAGAACACACAGCCCCCTTGCAATGCAGGATGGATTCTTAAGAGCCTTTTGTGGAGGGGAAAACCAAACTTTGGAAAGCTTAGATGGTTTGCTTAAGGTCACACAGCAAGCACAGGACAAGATTACAGCCAGCACTTGGGTCCCTTCACTCCAGGGCACTGGGGGAGAAAGCATCTGCACTCTGTGCAGCTGCTGCAGCTGCTCAGGGCAAGTCTGTGCTGTGAAACCCAGCACGGAACTGCCTGTGCTGGCGTAGGCTGGCGATGGTAAATCCACGTCATACAGAGCAGTGCCACAGGGACCCAGCAGCACGGCAGGGTAAAAGGCAGCTGTGTGAGCCTGGCGAGCTGCCTCAGCTTGCAGCTTAGCTCTACTGGGCTAGCGTGGCTAGATGGCATCTGGACCATAACTGGCTTGCATCCAGCCCTCCTGGTGTCCATGGGCCACGTACCGCCACCCTCATGCCTCTGCTGTAGGGCCACGCAGACCAGACCAGCCTGGATCTGTACATACATGCAGACCAGGTCTACTGCTCCCTTAGCCAGTTACACACCTGTTGCTGCAAAGTGAGAAACCTGCCTGCAACATAATCTGTCTTAATGCTTTCCTTTCTTCTCACCTTCTGGCCACCATGGCCGTGAGACACCTGCCAGCTTCACCCTCTTCTACCTCCCTTTGCACTCCCTTCCAGTTTGGCTTCTGCTTTCTTTGCCCCTTCAAACCCTTGGCAAGGTCAGGGCTGCTGCTCTCATAACGTGGGGTTGCATAATCTCTGTGTTGGTTCCTTGGTTTGCTGTCCATTGCTGTTTCTTTATTCCTCTCTCCTCTGCCAGTGCTTGGTGATTCAGTACCTCATGGACAGCTCTTTCTCCATCTTCACTGATTCTTTCTTGGCCTGCTTATTAGTTTTGTAAGGGCTCAAGCACATTCATAGAGCTGTATAAGTGATTACGTACAGAAAATAAAAGAACAGTGATTTCATTTGTAGCTTGCAAAGCCAAGCTAGGAACTGCCAGTCTTGTTTCACAGGCCACTTTAATTCTGTTGCTTCAGGTACCTTCGCAGCACAGGGATTGAGGCAGGGACCCCATGGAGAAAGTTGTATGCACTCATTAATTAATACTTGAATTGAAATGTCCACACACAAGTGGGATGGAAGAAAGGTTGAAAAAGAAACCGTAAAGCTGCCGTTTCCTAATATTTCAACCTAAATAAGTTCTTTTCAGAGTAGTTTGATTGATGTTTTTTTTTTTCTTTTCATTTCTTTGTGTTGTCGTTTTTTTTAATTACTATTATTATTATTTTCTAAGGGAAAAACCCCAAATCTTTTCTGTACAACTGTATTGTTCATTCTCACACACGCTGAGCCTTTGGCACTGAGTCTGACTGCTCAAACCAGTGACTAACCTGTGGTTATTCCACAGACACTCATGACAGCTCAAACTGGTTTGACTTTCTTCTGCATCCTAAATGGTGGAGTGCAAGTGACCTTTTCACAGTGGAGTCCATTTAAAAGACAGAGGAGAACCTGGATGGCTTGTCCCCATTCTGTGGGCTGTCTGATCTGGCTTTTGCCTTTCCTTTGCTCTGCCAAAGCTGGGGTCTTCATTCTTCTGACTAGTACTGGTAGGGGTGTCCCCACTGGTTTACTGGGTTGATGGGCTTAACTCTTAGAACATTTATGCTCAAATGGCATTTGGGCCATCTGCCAGGATTTCTGCAAGAAAGTGACAGAAAAGAAATGATGGTTATTTAACAGTTTATAATGCAGTTAGAACTGAATGAAATTTGATGGGCCAAAGTAAAAATCATGTCCTTAGCCTCAGGGTTTTTTCCCTGCTGACTTTCAAATGCCTGTTGCAAAATGCGGAGATGTTGGCTTTTCTCAGAGAACCAGCCTAAAGACTCTTGTAATGGAAAGTGTCAGAGAACCTAATTACAGGCTTACTACTAACTCTCCCTATAATAGAGGTAACTACACAGTACACACACATTTAAATTCACATACAAAGTCATCCAGCTAATTCCAGACTGCAAGAAGTCATTCCCTGTGTGGACTTGCACATGTCACAAAAGACCTTTTGCAACCTGCCGAGGGCCTTAGCTTCATCTTACAAGTCTAAAACTGCCTGCCATGCCTGTTGTTCTACTTCCAAGCTGCAGAAAGGAAATAGCACAATACCTGCTTTGTGTTGCCACGTGTAGGCACAAAATGACAGACAAGTCTTTGAAAAATAGGTGCTCTTGAGGTCCATCAGTGCTGAGAGAATGGGAGTATTTTATCTTCCTGAGGCCATGCTCCCAAGAAAGCAGTCCTTGGCTTAACACTTCCTTGCTGGCTAAGGTTGGCAGATAGCTTCTTTCCCAAAACGCTGATTTCAAGGTTACCTTTCTCTCTAACCTACTCAAGTCTGATTGCACTCCTTTTGCGCAGAGATGACTTGTAGCCCAGATGGCCTCAGCTGGGCCCTTGGCAGCTCTGTCTGGACTCCAAGCCCAGATCACCTTAGTATAACTGCTGCTGGGGGTACCTGTGTGTGTGTGTCTGCACCTGTGTATGGGGTTGGAAAGGAGTGAAATCTGGCCGAGCAGCTCCCTGCTGCTCACAGCATGCTTCCTGGCTCCAGCCAGCAGGGCAGCAACACACACATGTGCAGTGAACCAGCTGTCCCACTGGTGGACTTCATCCAAGGGTCAGGCCTTGCCTGTAGAGAGCAGGTAGAGCTGGCGGGTCTTGTCTTGTGCTCTGACCAAGCAGGGCAGAGTGCCACAGTTTTCGGGCAAAGCCCAGTACTTGGCTGTAGCAGAGGGCCCTGCAGCTCACAGGCTGTCCTTCTAGAGCCTCCACCCCTTACTGAGGTGGCACCATGAGGGCTGGAGGCTGAAGCGTGAGCTCCTAAGGCAGGACTCTCCAGCTGGTGGGAACAGCCCATGCCAGTGCCTGGGAGACCCCCAGCTGGCAGCTGGCCTGTGTGCTGGGTCAGTGTAGAGCACACAGACAGGAGTACCCCGGTGGTGCTCACTGCTGGTGGAGATGTGCAATGCTGACACTGCTCTGGTTTGGGCCTCCATTTGCTTTCAGGGCAGAGGTGAGGCCAGTCAGAGGTTCAGGCAGTGGCTCAGTTGGTTGCCCCTTGCAATGGCCCAACTGAGCCATGTCCCCCTTTGTCACTAGTGAGAGAAGAGCTGAACATGCCACATCTCTCAGCCGAGGGCGTGCTTTTGTCTGTGTCAGCCCAGGCTCTCTGCATGCGGGGCCACTGTGCGGTGGGCAGGGGGCTGGTGTGTGCTGGGTGCTGTGGTGCTGCACCTACCCTGGCCTCCTGCTCCTGAAAGTTAAAGGATCTCTCTGACATTCTCAGAGATGTTTCTCAAAGCGATGCCTTCCATCTTGCTTGCACAGCTCAGAGAGCAGTGAAATTCAGACAACCCACCCCCTCTCTCTTCATGTTGACTCCTCTCTCCCTGTGGGGGTCTGCTTTGACACCAACATTTTCTCAGCACAAGGCTGCCTGTGGATTTGCATTTTTAAACATGCCTTCAGCCTTAGGTCTCAAGAGATGCTGTGAAAGATATTTGCTCTGTGTCAAGAGTAGGTGTCACTGGACAGAGGAACACTCATAAGGGGTTTGCACACTGCTGTGCAGGACCCACTTATCAGCTGATGCTCTAACCCATCTCCCAGACTGCAGTGTGAATTGGCAAGTCCATCTCTCCCTCTGTGTAACATGTTTTAGGGGAAGAAAAAAAGCCTGAGTAAAAGAAGTGAAAGCTCAGCAAAATGCAAACCCAAGCCCAGCACTCAACAGGGAAAGCCAAGGGGAAAAATCATTAGATAGGGCATTACATGCATGGACACGTACTGGATGCAGACACACACCTGCACAATGCGGATGCCCTCCTTGAGACTTCAAAATGCTTCCATAAAGTGTTCAGATGTCTATACATGCACATAAAAATACACTTCTCTTTAAACCTTTGTGACTCCTGAACCCCTGTCACACAAAACATGCAGTGTTACTAATATCCCTGCTAAATTACCCCCCACCCCATGGTTCTGCAGAGGAGAGCAGTAGAGATCCTCAAGGTGAAACCTGAGATGAGCAAGACAGGGGTTTATGTATATATACAAGCCTCTGGCTTTAGGTTTTATTTGCCAGACCAGAATCTGAGTAGCCTGATGTTGGTGTTTAGGACATCAGAACAACTCCCCTCGCCTCGTTTCAGAAGGGCATGACAGCTCTAAAGGATGCAATATTCCTGAAGTAAGAGCCTGAGTCGGGCTGTCACTGTTTGTTAACTGGAGGTGGCTTATGTTGGATGGTACATTCAGTCTGCAATGTTTGTCATATATACTTCCTTCCCCCCCTCCCCCCCCCCCCAATTCTTCCGGCATCATAACACCTAATTTTTCCCTCTAGAAACTATGACTTTCCTGAGTTACATCCTTGAGACTACTCGGATCACAGTCCATATTACCATGAACAGCCTTCTCTAACCTCTCCTCTTATGTTCCACTGTTATGCCTGTGCTGACTGCGGTGTGGACTTCCATAAATCATGGTCACCTGTACATTGTGAAGTACTGAGGACCTTGAGCTAATATGTCCCTCTGGAAACCATACAGTTCCTGCCTGAGTCAGCCTTGTCAGGATAAACCCCTTCTGGGCTACCAAGTTAATGCTACCACCAGGAGCAGTACCATCACCTAGAGGAAATAATCAGCTGATCCTAGCTGGTTTTATGCATGTAGTGCTCTCTTGGTAACTTCTGTTTTGGAGGAATGATTTACCAAGGCAAACACCTTGGCATTCTTGCAGTCCTGACCTTTCCTTGACACCAGTGGAGCTCCATAGTTCATTGACTTTGCAGAAGACAGAAGCACTCAAAGTATATCTCATTAACCTTCTCCTTCTAATCATGGCAGGGGACAGGACCTCAGCAATTGCAAAAAGCATATAAATGCACCAATAAAGAAATGTTTCAGCAAAAATAGCAAGAGCTGTGTAAATGCCAGACCTCAGTGAGCTGGGAAACGGTGTTCCTGCAAAGTGCTTTTATTCCCAGAACTTCAGAAATGAGTTATAAAGCCAGAGCAGATACTTCACCCTGTCTGTACTATGCACCAAGCCTCTCCCTGGTTTATGCTAGGTGCTGCATAAGTAAACAGGGAAGAAAATTGCACCATCTTTTGTAATCTACATGCTTAATTGAATGACTATTAGAAGCTATTCCTGCTTCTGCAGGTGCAGTGGAGAAAGCAGCCTTCCCCAGGTGGCGGTGGAAGGTGAGCTTGAGGTTCAGGAAGGAGTGTTGTTTTTGTGTGAATGAATTTTGCATGTGGAGTGTTCACAACCATTTCTTGTCTGCTTTGGTTGATGTGGCTAATTAATCACCCTAAGCATCTGTAAACAGGAGATTTTTTTTTTGTTGTTGTTCTCTGTGACATCTCTTTACCTGCTACAGACCAGCCTATGCAAGGCTAGAGACTTATAGCATCACAGGGATTGGAAACAGCTGGGAAGTCAGCAGTGTAAGTGTGAGAGTCACAACTTAACCAGCTTGGGTGAAGGCTAAGAGGGATGTTCTATTCTCAGGGCCCTGGAGAAGGTTACCTCATTCCATGAATGAGAGAAATGTGAGCTTAGGAGGTGAAGACATCAATAATAAGAGCCTTTGTGTTCACATAGATTAGCTGTGGGACAGATATATGATGATTAAGACTGAGTTATGACATCTGCAGACGGAAAAGGTGAGGAGAAAAGGCTTTCTACAAAGGAGTTACTCCTCTTGTTCCTGCTTAGTTAAGCCACTGGACTGAAAAGTCTCATCTGGTTCCATCCCTGCTGCTCTAGGCAGTGACATTGCATGGCCCTATACAAACCAGTTGTGCTTCTTCTTGACCCCATTTTATTTTTTTTTCATTTCTCCTTTTGATTTGTTTTTCCAGAACCTTCCTCCTCTGATGGTTAAAAACCATCTTCTTTTCAAGGCAATTTTTCTCACAACCAGTTGTTCTTGTGCCAATATTGTTTTTCTGCTTTTAAAAAACACAACTTTTCTTCCTCCCTTGTGTATCTGTCCCCCCTTTATTTATACAGAGCAATCATATCCCCTCTTGGCTTTCATTTATCTAGGTTAAACAAGCTTTTTAATCTCCTCCTTCAAGGCAGGCTCTCTGTTTCCCCTAATCACTCAAACCAAGGTTATTTTTGATAACTAGCTTTTCTGTAAGGTTCTTTGCTGCTCACCCAAACTGAGTGTAAAACAGCATGACCTATTGTCTGTTGAGTAATTTTGAGGCGAAGAAAAGCGTCAGCTACCAGATCCAGAAAAAAAACACATCAGGGTGCTGCTGTTAAAATTTGCATTTGTTCTCTACCTTATCTCTGTGAAGCCAAAGCCTCCTATGATGACTTGGTTCCTGGTATAGTTTATATTTAATAATAGTAATGACATCTCTATCCACCCCAAAAGCCAAGCCTGTGGATCTACAGTAGTTCAATTCCAGTGGAGTATCTTGCACCAGCCTTCCAAAATCTCTTTATTCCCAATGATTTTATTTATGCATGACTTATTTCTATACAATCTACTTCAGCATTAAGGTTCTAACAGCACCCCCAAGGTTTACCATTACTTTTATGAACCCTAATCAGCACATACCTCCCATTGGCAGTGTCCCAGTTATAATTGTTATTTCTATGGTGCTTCAGTTATTCCTACAGTAGTCCTTTTCAGGTCCTGCCCAGTTGTTCTGGTTTTTCTATGTCCTCATTCAGGAGCTGTACGAATTGTACTAACAAGGCTCGTCTTTCTCCCTAGACCCTCCCTCTCTCCCAGAGGGGTTAGGTATGCTTTTCCATCAGCTTTGTTGCCAATAACACTGCTATTTTCTGCCAGCTGCCCAACATCTTACCTGTACCTTTTGTATATTTGATTTTGCCTTTTCCGTGTATTAAAATCATGTGTAAAAGTTACATAAACTCTTTCCAGTTAACTATATTACAGGAAGGTAAATGGCAGGTAGCTTTTCATGCTTGCTATTAGAGTTCCTTCATCTAGATCTGTCAGACACATCTTTGTATGTGTATCTACTCATTTCAATATTATTTTTGAGTCTCATGACCTTTTCTGTATTTATCTACCCAGTGCACCCAGACATGAGAATGTACCATTATCTCCATTTTACACAATGGGGAGTGGAGGGACAAGGGTGTTTGCAGATCAGGTCCCAGAGGTCCTTGGCAAAACAGGGGATGTGCCTTTTAATCCCTGCCCGGTGCTGTTGTCTTTGTGCTTGCCCACTGCAATGAACAAGCCCCTCAGCTCCTGGAAAACAAAATGTAATAAGGGAGGAAACATTGAACTTTCTGGGAAAAGCAGAAAGCATTCGAGTTCTAAGTGAGTTTGGAGTGGTCTTTTATTTTGTAAATGAGACCAAATATGTTTTGTTCCTTTTCTTGTATCTCTTCTATACCAAGAGTGGAAGGAAGTAAGAGATTTAAAGAGTAGTGTAAAACGTGGTACAAATAGGAGCCTGAATCAAAAAAAAACAATCAAAGATCTTCACCCAGACGTAGCTCTCCTAAACCCCAAATCAGAACACAAGAGATCTGAGTATCTTGTACAAGCCATGTATCTGAACCTCTTCTTTTTTCACCCACAGTTGTACTCTGCTGCCTAGTCCTTGCAATCCATATTTCTGTGAGGTTTTGTTTCTCTACCTGTTGACATTAGTTGGAGGTTTCTACAGATGATTTTTTGTTCTTTGGTCCTTCCTTATCATAGTAGGAGATACTCAGAGGTTGGTTTCTTCCTTGGCTGCAGCAGGCAGCTTTGGAGATTCATAGGAGTAGCTTGGACTTGTCTATATTACAAATCTGAGTGAGGGCTTTGTAAATGCTTAGACTGGGTGCTGGTCATTTGGTGGTTGCTTTTGCCAATGTAGCATTTAAGGTATCCACTGAAGGAGACTACCAGCTCTTGTGTTATAAACATCTTACTGACATGATAACATGGAAAAGAGCACATGCAGAAGAATAAAGAAATATACTCTCCTGGTATAAACTGCAGCAAGAAGATTTAGGTTAGAAATAAGGATTTTTCTTTTAACCTTTTAAATAGGACAGATAGACTGCCCACAGAGATCATGGGCTCTCTGTTGGTGAAAAGGACGGGTTGGACAAACATCTGTCAGAAATGCCTGTTACAAGTCTTAGCTTCTCTTGCTAGGGGATCAAAGCTTCTGTTAAGAATTAGTTTCAGGGAGCTAACGTTCTACAGAACCTTTCATTAAGGATGCACATTAACATACTGCAGAACACTTTTATTCTGGCTGCATTATACTGTGTTTAAGGCAATTTGCCAGCCGGCTGGAAGGTTTTCGGAAGGCTCTGACTTTTTGTAGGCAATCTTACCTTTTGTCTGCCCATGATAGCTTATACACTTAGGCAAACCAATAGCATATAGGATTAACATTTTGTTCTACAATAGCTCTCATTTTCTTGTTTCACAAATGCATTGGACTTCTCCCAACAGCTTGTTAATCCAAAGTAGGATCCTATATTTGAAGGTGAAAGTTAGCTGCTCCCCTCCCTCAATGCCTCCAAATTAATCTCTAAACCAAAGTGACTTCCCTTTCTCGATAAGATCAGATGTGGTACAGACAGAGAAGGGGGGATTTAAGGTGAAATTCTGGCTCTTAGGAACCCTTCCCCGGCATATAGGATCATACTTGGGTTTTGGAGAACATGATTAGAAGTTTTTTTTTTTTAATTTTTTATTTTATTTTATTTTATTTTTAAGATACCTAGCATCCTCATTTTTTGCTGATTCTGTAACCCTCCAGTGCTCCTGGTGGGAGTTTGGATAACTGGGCTCTGATCAGAGAACACCCAGTGGGTCTTGAAACTGCAGGGTGACAAATATGTAGGATGCCTGGGATGGTTTATTTTTCCTCTTTTTGCTGAGGCAAGCACTGAGCAAAACCTAAGTAATAACAGTTTACAAGCTGTTAATACCAAATACCCTGAGACTTCAGAAGTGCCTTGCTCTGCTCTGCACAGCTTGGCAGGTTATATTCTTTAAGAGCTGGCATCATTACCTGGACAAATCTGTGACATTTAATTCTGTTGTGGCTAACCTCTGTCCCCAGAGTGAATTGCTCCTTCTCTCTCATGCCAGATTATCTAGAATACAATGCACATTTTTATTTTCTTTCTCTTGTATTGTCTCTGTCCTTTGCACATGTGGCGTTTCTTATTATCTTTACTGTCCTTGTCTACATGTTGCTTAAGGCCTCTCTTTAACTACATGTATACACATTGGATCCTTACATGCATGAGCACCTAAAAAAATCTGCCCTCTCTTAATTCATAAACCTTTTCTGAATTTGCTTGTTTCTATCATTGACTCATATCAATACATGCCTGCAGGTGTGTGAGTAATCATATGGCATGCCTGATTGCTCAGGTTAGCAAAGAAATGTAATATTTGCACATACTCTTGAGACAGTCTTAGTTCATTTGAAAATGTTGGCAAGCACATTTCCTTACACCCTGTTTTTCCTCCTTCTTGGTTAATTTATAAGGACTCTATTGGGATAATAAGGAAAGGACATGTACTACTATATTTGCAGGTGAGGTGCTCCAGCACGCAGGAGGCAATGGTAGGACTGTCATTGTTGTCCTAATTTCATAATGTTGGCCTGTGTAGTACAATGCTGTGAAACGTGCTTGGCACGCAGCCTTACAAAGTCCCCTTTCTGTCCCAGAGAACTTCTGGGTAATTACGAGTTGGGTTTGCTTATCTGATCTTATTTATCACTTAAAGGTTTATATCATGCCTATTACTGTGATATCTAAGTGCTGCTGAGATACTGCAAGATGTCTCTTTCATCAACTGCTTATTTCTATGATAAGTTAATGTTATTGAGCTGAAGTCTGGGCTGTTCTGTGTAGCATCTTAATCATTGGTCCCTCCTGAGCACTGTGCGTGTAGTTATTCTGCTTGTCTGGTGGCCTCATTGAACGGGTTTTGGGGATTTGAGCTCAGTTACTTGAAGACTAGAATTGCACTGCAGAAATCTCTAGCTCAGATGATGATAAATTGATCTGCTCTGTCAATGAGCAGGAAGGGCAGGGTTGAGCAGGCCCTGGGTGAGCATATGAGTATATGCTTTCTATTCCCTCAGAAATGTACTTTGCACATCCAGTCTTAGGTAGGGACATGAATACAGACGGTCTGCTATGGTAGTCAACACTACTTTTCTTTTGTGGATGGAAGATGCCACCAGCTCCCTGGGCTCCCAGTTTGCCAACTTCCACCTGCTGCTCAAAGTGTATGTAAAAATGAAAACAATTGCCCTGCCCAATCAATTAAAAAAATAGAAAAAAAGAGAGAAAAAGAAGATAAATAGCTATGTACCCTGTTTGCTGGCCCAAGCAGGATGATTCTGGTGGTGGGAGAAGCATTAGGAGCAAACTTGCCTTGACAGTTTTTGGTTGCTGTGCTTGTAAGGGTTCACAGGGAGGGTAAAGTCTGCTGCCCAGCCATTTCACCCTCTTCTTACAAAGAGTGCAGCCCTACTCTCTCTGGGGTGCCGTGTTCACACTGCAGGGATGGATAGGGAGGCTGCTGTCTCTGGGTGATTTCTTCTGCCTTTCTTCTCCCTCCACCAGCCCCCAGTGTGGGTTTTTCTTTCATGGCCAGATGAAGCGGTTGTTTGTTTGTTTTGAAGGTGACAAGTGTTTTATGTGAATTCTGGCTGCTCTCAAATGCCAAACCCCAGCTGGGCTTTGAGTTTCACAGAATAACCGCTGACACCTAATGAGCCTCTAATAAGTGCTTCTCCCTCCCTTTCTGTCATTTAAATAAATAAATGATGGAAATTTGGCGGTGGTGGGAGGTGGTGTTGGACTGCAGTGGAATGAAGCTTTTCTGTTTACCCATTGAGCAGGTACACCACCAAAAAACAGTCACACAAGCCCCCCCTCCACTGCCTCTCCCCGTGAAGGTGTCTCAGCTCCAGCCTGGGGGGCTTTGTTTGAGGACTGAGCAGGAAAGTTCCTTCTTGAGCCCAGTTAGTTTCTTGCCCTCCCATCTCAAACTGAGAGCCAAGGTGCTAATTAGTGTCAGTTGTGATGGGGGGAAATGAGAACAGAGGCGAGACTTTGATAGTTCAAAGTGTAGTGGTTGTTCAGGTGTTTTCTTTTCCTGGAATTTTTGCAAGGATTAGTCTACCATTGGCAGTGGGTGTGCTACATGCATCATCTCTTTGGGGAATGGAGTGGCTTCAAAACAACTCTTACTTGTGGCAGTAGGTATAAGGTGAAGGGGTTCCCATCCCCCTTTTCTGGTCTCTGAAGGTGTGATTTCTGTTTGCTGAAGAAATGGAGAATGAAAAGATATAAAATGGCAATATGTCATTGTGGAAAAAATAGCAAAAGTAGAAATAACAGATGCTGCTTGATTTTCATGTGTCAGAAACAGAACAATTCCTTGTTTCCAGCTAACATATGCAACCAAGTCATTGTGAAAGGACAAGTGCAAGTATTTTAATGAGCCCTTAGCTGGGGATAGTGAGAACTACTATTAAACAAGCATCTCTGTCTATGTTCATCTCCTGTGAAGATACTCCTGAAACTGCTGAACACCTTCAGTTGAGCCTAACTCTTTTGGTTGCCTATCTCCTCTGTCATTTGGAAGAACTCAGTCCTGACAAGGAGTTGGCAACTTTTTTTCCAGAAAGAGTTATTTCTGACAAAGGCAACTTTGGTTAAAATGAAACAATTTGATTAATTTCAGTGAAAATAAGTGAAAACAAATTTTTTGAAAAAATGTTTTGTTTTGACTTTTTCAAGTGAGATGTTTCAATTTCTCTGTTTCGAAATTGTGTTTTGTTTCATTTTTTTTTTCATATATTTGTCCTCTTTTTTAAGGGAAAATTACCATTTTTATTGTGGCTAGCAGACTGGAATCAACTTTTCAGGAGACAACAAGCTACATGGTTGTTGCTTGACTGAGAAAGCTCAAAGATATCATGTCTTTTTGACCAGGGTGATGGTATTCCCCTTGTCATCCACTCACCTGCCCAGAGGCTGAGACCATCAGAGAGATGAGACATCCCCACACTCTTGCTCTCTTTCTCTCCCTCTCCCTTGGTTTGAACCCATTTCCTCAGAGCCTTCTCTCCAGAAATACCTCTGTCCAACAGAGATATCTCCATCCAACAGCTGTTAGCTTGAGTACTCCAGAGTTGTTCTGCCTGGGTCCGTGGGAATGTGTTTGCGGCAGAGGGATGGGGCAGCTAGAAGTCTATTTTGTGTTGTGTGTGTCTCCACAGGTGGGAAAATGGAAGGAAAAAAAGCTGCAGATGAAGTATTATGTGTGGCCCCGCTTTGAACTGTATCCTGACTCTGAGGAACGCGAGGACGACCACCTGAGTATAGTGACCCTGGAAGAGGCACCGTTTGTCATTGTGGAGAATGTGGACCCCCTAAGTGGCACCTGCATGAGGAACACTGTCCCTTGCCAAAAACGCATTGTGACTGAGTATGCACCCCTGTTTTTTTTTTGTTGGGTTCTCCCTTCTCAGCAGAAAGTAGAGTCTATTGGGCCAATACTGGCACATCCTGATAATCATTTTTAGCAAAGTCACCTCACTTTGCCCAGCCTGGCCAATGCCTGTTCATGACTGGCCCCACTGGGCAAGTCCTTGCAGTGTGTTCAGCACATATATCACAAGTGAAGTTCTCCACGTTGTGTTGTGGGAGGGGGAGCACATACTGACAGCAGAGGAGAATTAAGGGGATTTTCACCAGCCTTCTAACCCATTACTGTTATGATTGTTCAGGAATAAAACCGATGAGGAGCCAGATTATATGAAGAAATGTTGCAAGGGGTTCTGCATTGACATCCTCAAGAAAATCTCAAAGTCTGTCAAGTTCACCTATGATCTCTACTTGGTGACTAATGGCAAGCATGGGAAAAAAATCAATGGGACATGGAATGGAATGATTGGAGAGGTCAGCAGCAAAGGGAGGGCATGGTGGGCTTCATTCTTGGGCTGGGTGCTATAGGTCAGGTCCAATCTCCCATCATTTATTGTGTGCCCTGCCAGGGAAAGGACAGAGGTGACTCTATAGAAATGATTGGCTTGGATTCTTTCTGGGCATTATGTGAATTAATCTGCTCTGACACTCTGACCGTGACCACCTTTCCTGTTTGACAATTAATTATTATTCCCTATAGTGTCACAAATTTTGCCTTTATAGTCAAAGAAAGAGTGTGATATCCGTGCACCAAAGAGGCTGCAACCTAGATTAAGCTTAGATCATATATAAGATGTATAAAGAATGAAATAAGACTTTGCAGTGTTAGAAGGAGGAGAAAGCAAGGACAGAAAAATGAGATAAGAAGTCTTCTCGGTGGATGATGTGTTTATCCTAAGACCTCTGCAGATTTATTTTTTATACGCATACCAGCTTTGAGGGGAAGATAAATGTCTATAGATTTCCTGAAAGAAAAAGGTGTCCCAATGAAAGATTAGGAAGGAGAAATGATAGAAACAATATAGGGAATGGGATTACAGGAGTAAAAAGGACTGCATGGAGAGACAGGAGGGTAAGAAGGGGCTTGGTTGTGGTATTTGAGAGGGGCTAGCCTTGGGTCTGTGCATGTGAACTCTTCTTCTGTTTCCTCCAGGTTGTCACCAAACGGGCCTACATGGCTGTGGGATCCCTCACAATTAATGAGGAACGTTCAGAAGTGGTGGATTTCTCTGTGCCCTTCATAGAGACGGGAATCAGCGTCATGGTGTCACGTAGCAATGGAACTGTCTCACCTTCTGCCTTCTTAGGTATCATTTTAGTCTAAAATTAAAATTTCACCCAGTGTTCATCAAAAATTAGGTGAAGGTTACTTGTGATTCTTAGCCTGAAAGTCCCTTTTTGGGAATATCTGTGGGACAGGTATATAAAAATAAACTGTGATGTTTTAGTTCTAAATCCCAAGCAAGCGAAATCCAGGCAAACGCAAACAAGCACTGCCTAGAAGTTCCAAGGCATTTCTCAGTAATCCTAGCAAAGAATGGGCTCACTCAGGGTTGTCACCTACCCTACAGCATGTGGTATCCCAGTGACTCAACTAATAGCATGTTCAAACAGTGTAGGCCAGAAAAAAAATTGATTCAAACCTTAGAGCTGTTCTGCCACTATACTTAGTGATAACAATTAGCAAAGAATTGCTGCGCTTTCAGAGACATTATTGTAAAGAGAATATTAGCTTGATCCTTCCTTGACAAAGCAACTGGAGGAAGTTAGAGATCTAACAGCTTTTGAAGAAGGGTTGACCCATCAGTTCTTTGCTGACACTGTGCATCCCAGTAAAATGATCTCTGTTGCTCTTCAGTGGTGGAGAGTGGTCGGAGAATGCAAAAGTGATACTGCATTTGCCCCAGGCATCCATGCCTTCCTAGTAACTACTATTTGGCTTTACAAAATGCTTTATGATGCAGCAAACACAGTATATGAGTTATATAATTACTGTCTGCTCTCTGCCAGGAACCTGAGAACACTTACAGAAATAATTTTATATGGGCAAAGAAATTTTTCCAAACTCCTCTTGAAGAAGGAGTTTCATTACTGCTCACTCTTCAGCAATTTTTGCCTTTAGCCAAGGCAAATTGGCTTCCAATATTCCATTAATATTACTGGGGTGTGTAAAACCAACAATAAACTAAACTCCAAATATTTAAATTAATATTAAAATCAAGTTGAAATATTGACTATAGTGTGGACCAACATCCTAGGTTTGTTTGATCTGGTACGGTACCATCTTTACCTGTTCATGCTTGCAGATGGAGAAAACCTGTCAAAGATCAAGCACTTGCAGAATATGAATGCTAACATTTCTAGAATGAGCCAGTGTTCCCATTGCTACAGGAATGGAATAGCTGAAAAACTACTATCATTACGGCTGAACCTCAGAAATTTGGAGATGCTCTTTGGCTCAATAACATCTTGAAAGTTGAATGTTTGTTTGAAATTCTGCCAGTTCTGTTTGATTTTCCCCCACTCTCTCCAGATGGTGCTGGAGGACTTCCTGAGAACAATCTTTTATCAATGCATTTTATTTTATCAATGCATGTCACAGCGGCTGCATGTGGTTCCAGATGGAGCCATGTGTCACAGATGTAGCTGTAAGAATGAATGCAGTCATTACAGGAAAAGGAAACTACACTTCTACTAATTCAGGACATTTCTCAGACTGAGGTTGAAGGCATCTCCATAACTTCTGTTTTTCCCAAGCCACACACTCTCACTGGGGTGCTCTGGAGGGCAAAGAAGGGGGGGGGGGGGGGGAGAGGTAGCTGTGCTACACTGGGCCTTTCAACATGTTTTTTTCTTCCTCTCTAGAGCCATTCAGTGCTGATGTATGGGTGATGATGTTTGTGATGCTGCTTATCATCTCTGCAGTGGCCGTCTTTGTCTTCGAGTACTTCAGCCCTGTGGGCTATAATCGGTGCCTTGCTGATGGCAGAGGTAAGGGGAGCCGCTCCTTGCCATGAACCTCTCTTGCTTCCAATCCCGGCACCAGCATTTCCTTTGTATTAACTGTGATGCAGATACAGCCCACTTTGAGCTGTGAGTTCAGACTGAAGAGGACAGGGAGGGAGGTAGAAAATGGCTCTGAAGAGAACAGATGTAGATAATAGATAATTTGCTTGGCTTGGGAGACTGAATGTGGCGTCTTTCATCTCTAAAGCACACACTAACGCCAATTTGTTTCTCATTGAGGGGAAATGGGTGCTGGTAACTGGTGCTGGCAGTGGCTGCAGCGCTGCTCTCTTTGAGGCAATCAGCGGGCTCTCTGTTGTCAATCTGCAGTGCTACGTCTCCCCAGAAAGCAGGCAGCTCTACTGGCCCCCCGGCATAGTGCTGTCCTCCAGAGCCCACATCTGTCAGCTGGGCACGTCCCTCCCCTGCTTGGCTCTCTGGCTTGCCAAGTCCAGCTGAGAAAGTGGAAAGCTTATTTCCCTGGGAGTGGGCGAAGAATTATCTTGTAAAGGCAGGAGGAAAGATGGGAACAAGTGAGTGACCTAACTCTGCGGTTCTAAACTTCAGAATACAGCCCAATGAGTTAAAGAGAGGATGGACAGACAGCCTGATAGACAGCATTTTTTGCCTTATTGGCAGGAAGACAATTAGCAAGTTGAACCTGCTGTCATCTCCTTATCTTTACCCCCTGACAAATCAGCACTTCAAACCTTTCTGGGACTTACTGGTCCCAAAATGGGACCAATGATGGGAGAGAGTCCAGAGTGATGGGAGGGAGACAGTTACTGGAAAATGCACTCATTTCCTCCCCAGTCTAGTACTTTGAGTGAATTCATACCATCAGACTAGAGGGAACTGAAAAAAAAAACACCACAAACAAACAAGCATTAATGGGAATGTAGGCAGAACCACATACACAGGGAAGTGGAGAACTCTTATCGCGGAACTGTGTAGGGCCTTCATGACAACTACTCTTAACCACACAGATGTTTGGATACAAGTAAATATTGTTAAACCCATGAGTCTCCTGGGAGGTGTTAATACAGATGTGTAACTGGAAGCAGTTCTTAGCACAGGTGTGCAGCCATGCAGTTATTAAGTTAGCTGAACTGCAGCTGCAGTATCAATATTTCTGAGTAATTAGGAGTGGTACTGCATGATCAGGCAGATATTATCACTGACAGATGTAACGTGAAGATGTAGAAAGCAGCTGCAGAGACTGCAGTGCCTGTTTGGTAATGAGCGCTCTTGCAAATGTTACTTTGGCTGCATTCAAGCTAGTCTACCTCGATTTTCTCTTTAAGGACACCCAAGGATTTCTTTCCAGGACAGGCAGGCATACCTTGGTCTTAGCCCCCAGTTATGTTGGTTTGTTTTTGTTGGTCTCTCAAAGTTTGAGAGCTCAGAAGGATTCGGATCCCTGGTGTGGACTGGAGACCCCCATTGCTGTCTTGGTTTATGGCTGACAAAACAACTGAGCAAGCAGATGGGGTGGTTAGTGGAGAAGGAATTTGTCAAGATTTCCTCACACTCCACAATTCCCACTAGTGTTTTGCAGGGCTTGTGCTCATGTCTTAGGGCAAGTCCACACCTTGCAGTACTGCACCTTACATATGCATGTGGCTTAGATATCTCACTCATTTGAGTAAAAAGGAATTTAAAACTACCACTCCAGAACGTAAAAAAGGCAAGGAGTGTCAAACCATGCTTCTTATAGTAACTTTGCCTCCCTGGCATCTAGAGGCTCCAGTTTTGCCAGGTGATGATTCTACTTAGAACTTGGCGTGCAGTTCCCAGAGTGAAAAATGAGTCCCTTGAACCTTTCAACTGCATTTAGAGTGCACACAGTTAGTGCTTTGAGATGATCCATAAGGTTCCCTGCTCAGCACTTTGGAGAGGAGCTATCAATAGACTTTCTTGCCTTTTGTTTCTGCGCTGGAGCCAACTGTAACCACAGGCAGCAGCACCAGGCTTCAGCCTACCCAAGGAAGGAGGTAAAACATATGGGATACTAAACCAAGGGGTTGCAGAGCCAGGGTAGCACCACTGGAAACGTGACAGGCACTACTTGAACTGTGCCAGAGGGCTCCAGTCCTAAGAGAATCTTCTCAGTGCCTGAAGTAGGATCCTTAGAGTAATTCCAGCTGCAGTCTCCCTGACAGCTTCTCTTGTGCTCAAGTTGAACAAATTTTGGTTTTGGTTCCCATTAATGGCACAAGTGTATGCTGGGGATCTGAGACTGCTGGGAGTCAGACAGGATTTCACAAAGTTTCAGGCATGGTGCTTCATGAGCAAATGTGGCTTTTGGGGTGTGAGTGAGTTTCTACTCTGAAAAGTGAGTTAAGGGGAAAGTATCAACTTTGTAAACGTTGTACTCACTCTTGAAGCTGCTGATTTTCTTGAGAGAGACTGAAGTATATGTCACATGTAGCTTAGATGCAGCACATGGAGAGAGGGAGTTGGTGCTTCTCTAGCTTGTGCATCATCAGAAGACTGGGTAACAAAATGCTCCTGCAGAGGTATTTGCAGAGCCTTGTTATTTCAGATAGTGCTGTTTCTTGCACTGGTCCAAGTACAGTGGTAGCCATATGTTGTACAGGTGTGTATTGAGAGTTCAAGAACAACATCACTGTTGAACTAGAATTGTTCATAATAGATATTATGAATTGAACTAGCTCAAACACCGTTGAGCTAGAAATGAGGATAGAGTGTTTCTAACCAAACTCTTTTTCTATTGACTGTACTTGAACTGAAATTTAATGTTTCAAATCCTGCATTTTCTAATCAGGTACATTATATAAGGCTTCACTGGAAATCTGTGAGATAGAATAAATACAGAAACCTGGGGATATTTTAAAAATTCACTTTTCAGGGTCATGGTTTGCTTAGATATAGTGTCTTGAACACATGGGTGCACAGCTGTGGATATTCATCTCATGTGGGAATATCACTGCTCTTAACTCTGAAGTCAAGGTGTGTATGTAAGGAGAAATGTATTCCTCTCACTTGTTTTGAGATACTCACTGTGGGGTCTTGTTTCTCAATCACTCTAGAGCCAGGAGGTCCCTCTTTCACCATTGGCAAAGCTATCTGGTTGCTGTGGGGGCTGGTGTTCAACAACTCTGTGCCAGTGCAGAATCCCAAGGGTACCACTAGCAAGATCATGGTGTCAGTGTGGGCCTTTTTTGCTGTCATCTTCCTGGCCAGCTACACTGCCAATCTGGCTGCCTTCATGATCCAAGAAGAATACGTGGACCAGGTGTCTGGCTTGAGCGACAAAAAGGTAATGGATCCACCCAAACCCCTAAAGCAGCCTTCTTCACAGAAGAGACTGCTCTACCCTTTCTCCTTTGCTTTTACTAGGAAAATGTTCAGGTTTTGTCAGTTGCAATGTTTCTGTAGTCCCTCATTTTAATAGCACAACTGCTCTTTTCTGGTATTCAATTGCATTTTTACACATTTTAAGCACTTCAGAAATGAATTATGGAAACCGAACTGAACTGTGTTTACTTGAATGATCCCAAACAACATTTTGATTGGCAGCAAGAAATGAATTAATGCTCCTTTGGAAGTGACGTGTATAATGGCTGTAACCTGTTTATTGAGGATGAAATAATTTGTCTGTGTGGGAACTGTGACCATTAGGCTAGCAAATATGACAGTTTATTCTGGGGACAAGTTCTGCCCATGGGGGTAAATCAGCTCGGCTTTGAGGATTTACTGTTGCTTGCATTTTAAGTTATACTGCCATTTTTTCAAGGCTTAGCAGAAGAGATCATTCCCTGTTCAGAATGTGTTTCACTGCCTTGTTTACATGCACTGAATTTTGTTCTCGCAGAACATTTGCTTTTGCTGGGCTTTGCAAACCGAGGATTTTGAGGAGATTGCTCATGCATGCAGGGTAGCACTGTCTGGCTCATGAGGGTCTGAAGCTGTGCACACTGCTTTATTTTTGTTTTGTTGCAAGGTTACTCACAAGGAATTGAGTTCTGTGAGGCTCGATTACCCATGCTGAATTTGTTACTCAGTCACTGGGGCTGCTTAACGGGTCATGTCATTGTAGGGCAACTAAAGGGCAACAGGGTACACACATCATTATTGAGGATGGCAGCAAGAAGGTGTTAGTTTGCTGCTGCTGGACTGGTTTTAGTTACTGTCTCTTGAGTCCCCCATGACAGTCTAGAAATAAATCGCGGCCAGGCCCCCTGTATATACCGTGTCCTGTGCTGCATGATGGAAATTCTGTAATGGATTCATTTTTAAGAGTTTTTTTCCTTTTTTTTTTTTTTTTTCCTGGAATGAAATATGACACAGAATAATATAATCCATGCAAAAGTGCTCCCGTTATTTGTTTTAATTCCAACCTCAATTTGTTCCACAGTGTCTCCACAATTGCAGCGTGTTGTGGAGGGGGGGTAAGAAGGAGGTTGTTTTTCTGACGGGCAGAGGTTGTAGCAGAGACACCTGAGAAGCTGTGGACTCCCTCAGACTGAAAGACACTGTTCAAAACCAGCCAGCCCTACCAGAGTTAACATTAGTTTGTCATCATTAGGTTTTCAACTGTTTGAGCTAAATGAGGTAGTTCATACCTGTGATCTATTGTTTCAGGCTGTGCCTAGGTTCATGGAGAGAGCTATGCTTTCATCCTCATGTATTTCAAAATACTTTCCATACCTGCAGAGATATGTGTGTGAAATACCAATTGAAAGTGGTAACTCCTGGAGCTTCATAGAGGCTTTGGATATAGGTCTCTAGTCCTATTTTGGTCAATATCACTGTAAGGTTGCCTGTGTGTATTGGATTGAGGTCATTTTCTTTTGCTTTTCTTTGCTTACATACCTCTGTTTGCTTTTGCTTACCTAAAGCACTTGCTGGGTGTCTTGGGGAAGAAAAAGACCACAGCACATACTCAGCTGATTGTGATGTGCCTCAAACACAGCTGCTAGTGCAAGTACAACATATGGGTAAAATTATGATCTACCACAGCATCTGGAACCAGATGAAAATTCACTGGTAAAAACTGAAGGCCAACTGCTGCCTCTGGAGAATAAAGACAGGTGGGAAAAGCTCTGTCCAAAAGGCTGAGTGAGCAACCTTGATCTGCTGGGCTCTTGGATTTCCACTCTGAACATGCAGAGGAGCCTTGCAGAATTTGAGACCAGCTATTCAGGTGCCCATTGCCTTGCTTCAGGATGCCCTAGTTGGGAAATTCACCTTTCTGATCTCCTCTCTTTCCCCATTTCAAAGCTTGCACACTGCACATACCCCAGAGATGGAGGTGTGTTGTGCTCTTCCTCCCTTTTCCTGCCAGCTTAAATTAGCTGCTTCAGATTTTCAAAGGAGGTCTCCTTGGATGCTGTGGGCCTTGCCCAGGAAGAGCTGCTCCAAGAGCTGCCTACAGCTGTTGACCTGCTGCTTCCCCACAAGAGCAGGCTGAAATGTTTCAGCTGTCTAAGAACTGGGATGGTATCTTGGCAGTGCCCCAGCATTTCCTTTCTAGTGAAAGACAGGAACTAACATCAAGGCTCTGATGTGCTGTGGGGATGCTTGAGCAGACCTGTCCGAGCTGGACTAGAGCAGAGACCTCTGCACCAGGGTGGTAGGTTGGATGGAGGGTACCTGGAGACTCGCCGTGCTGAGCTTCATAACCTCTGCTGCTCTTCTCCCCTGGCCCTGAGGGTGCACCGTGGTGATGTTCACCCTGCTCGGTGCCACCCGTTTGTGCTCAGCTGCCAAGAATTGACGCCAGAACTGACCCAGGAACCCAAATTCCCCCACATTAACCCTTGCAGCTGCTAAATAACAGATCAAACTGTGTCTCTTAAAGCCAGTGCAGGCATGGGCAGGTTCAGGGAGGAGAAACTTGCTCCTCCTGCACAGTGGTGCTGGCCCTGCATGTCCTGCAAGCAAAGAGCTGATGGCCTCTCCCTTCCAGCCATGCGCTCCTGGCTTGCCCTTCTCCTGCACTGATGCCAAACCATCACCTGTCACCTCTGCCAGGCCACCTTGTGCAGCAGCATGGCTGGATGTGGTCCCAGCTGCATTTGCCCAGGGGCTGCTGCAGCCACCACCCCTGCAAAAGCCTGGCCAGCAAGGTGGCCTGTCACAGGGTATCACGGCTAGCTCCCAGGTCTGGATCTTGTCTGTCTGTAATCAGGAGATGTAACCCAATTTCCTATAACCGGAGAGCTTCAGAAACATTAGAGAAACAAATGCCTGTGGTATTTTGGTCTAACGAAGGCAATAAATACAGGAAAGATTACATAAAATGAGCTAATGTGTGAAATAATCTAATAGCTATACATAATTTCCATTCATATACAGTAGTAATAGAATAAAAGCAAATGTGGACAGCCAGCAGGACATTTAAATAAAATAATTTAGAATGCAGTAGGTTAATAATAATAATAATAATAATAACAAAAAAGTATCCATGCCTATAAATTAGTTGAAAATGCCAAAGAAGCTAATAAAGTATCAAAATGGTAATTTCGTAATTGACATAAAAAGGAAAGAAATGGATTTGTGTATGCCTGCAAATTAGTATAGATTGCTGGAATTTCACATGTATTTGACTTATTTGTTTTTAAGAAGTTAAGGAAATGTTGAGACAATGGGTTTACTTCTATGCAGCATAGGTCAGCTAATTTTTCTGAATGAATACCTTTTATTTCAAAAAAAATAAATTTGGAGTTTAAACTGGACAATTTTTATTACTGAAAAAAATCTTGGGAGTGTGCAAGAAGGCAGAGAGAAATTCTGATTTTTCCCCAAGTAGATCATTTCAGTATACTTTTTAAAAAAACATTTTATTCGATATTTCTGATGTGTATTTTTTAATTTCTTATTTTCTAAAGGCACTAATCATAAAATTGACCTACACTTAAGAAAAAGGAAAAAAAAAAAAGATGTTTCTGTAATGAAGGAAGGGGATGGAAAGAGATAACTGAAAGACAAAGAAACACAGTATTCTGAGGTGGATTAAGCATTTCAGGTTGATACAAAGCAAAAATCTCGCTGAAGAAACTGCAAAAATGAATCTGCTTTATTCCTGCACTAATAGATGCTTGGCCATGAAACTGAAAAATGAATTATTTCCCACATTGTACTCTGCGGCACATTAAATGTAAATTATACAAGGATCCTAGATATCCAGAACACTTAAGCATGTGCTTAACTTTGCGCTCATGAGTGGTGATATTAAAGTCAATGGGCTATTATTCACATGATTGAAGTTAAATGCCTTTCTGAGCTTGCGGCTTTTGTACAACAAATACCTGCTCTGGAGAAGGCTAGGAGAAGTGCAGAGCAGACATAGCTGCCAGACAGAAATTTTTCCAAAGAGACCATAAGTGGGGCTCGGTCTTCAACCCAGAAAGGTGCATCAGAGGGAAGACTGTCTAAGTGTATGGCTTGGAGGCAGCACAAATCTTCCACAGGATTACACATTTACTGTGTATGGACAGTTGTGGTACTTTCACAGATTTCTGCATGACACAAAGGAAATTTTATGTGGCAATGTCCAATAGCAGAAAATATATAATACTCTCAATAGCAGTATGATTTTTACTGTCAGAAAACCTCTGTGGTGATTAAAAATTAGCTAGAAAAAAGTAAAACCATGCCATTTCCAGTGGAGACCATGCCCAGTCCTCTTGTGATAAATCAGAGCCTTTCTTCAAAATCCGTAGAGCCCTAGACTGAGACACATCCTACTTGGCCAAAAAATAAAGAAATAGTGTCCCCAAACCTTACACCATAAAGATGAATTTCTTTCCACAGTGCTTCTCTGGGGGTGACATTTTCCTGTAAATAAGTTGAACTGCATTCAGTCTTTTGTTTCTGTATGACCTTTATATATAACATTAGCGGTACCGACTAGTGGTTGATAGGACAAATGTTGGTTCATAGTGAAGTGCAAAAATTCAGACCTCTGAAAAGCTCAAATTTTATGCCTTAAAATCTGATGTTTTCTCTGTATCTATTTGTAAATCATCATATAAAAATAGTAAATAGTGCAGTATATGCAGTTTAATTGCATATTATTCTAAAATCTCCAAAGTAATAAATAAGTACAGCTTATAACGTTAGTAATACATCTTTCTAACCAGTGACTTACATTTACTGTGTACATAAATATGAACACAGATAATCTTTTATAATTGTAGATGGGTCCATTTATCATAGATATAATCATCCTTCATTCTTCAGCTTGGCATAGTCTTTATGTTTTTTGAAATCCTTTCAGCAAACCTCCATGTCCATGCTAAAAAGTGATTCAGTAGTTTTATGACTATAAATCTATAAATGTTTAAAGCCAGTGTAGTTTCAAGCGTGTGTTCCCCCCCAACCCTCCACTCCCTTCAGTTTTACTTTTGTTGTCATTCCCCCTCTTTTTTAAGCTCAGTGCTGTGTAGCATTGAGCAGCAAGGAGGCTGCGATATGCTTTAGCTCAGCCTCTCAGTATACTCTCTTTTTTGTCAATCAGGAGGGATTTAGCAGCAGTAAAAACTTGTAATGGGACTCTTCAGGATTAGTGGCAGTTTAAATGCAATTGGGAGCTTGAGCAGGTAGAATGCAAAGGGAGGAGATACACAAAGCAAGACCGTAGGCTGAGTCTATCCTTGCTGGAAAGGGAAGAGTGCAGCACAACCCTTCTGGCTTTGCTTGTGGTGCAGGTGGAGGCTGCTGGAGGAGGCAGGTCAGCTACATAGGCACAGAGCATTCCTTAGCTTCCGGCTTTTTCATTCCTCCTTGCATTTCCTGAGCCTCAGTCATGGCCAGCCCTTCCTTTTCATCCTCCTTCTCACCGCCTCTCGCAGCTTGCCCTTTGGAGATGCTGGGCAAACTTGGTTGCTTCTGTGCTAATTGCTTGGCAGCCTGGAAAACGTTGTCTTTGGAGAGTTGCATAACGGGAGGGGGGAGGGAAGCAAAGGATTGTCCTGCTTCTTGCATTGGTGTAAGTCAGCAGAGAAAGAGGCGATGAATATTTTTATTTATTATTTATACAGTGCCATAAATGTACTTGGCACTCTGCAGTCAAATAAAAGATAATGGCCCTGATGCCAGGATTTGGCAGCCTGAAAGGTGAGAGCTGGCCTTCTTCGTCTGAATGATCAGGAATGAAATCCTTGTGGGAAAGGGATGGAAGGATGAAATCTACATGATTTAAAAAAACAACAACAAACAACAACCCCCCAGCTCGCTGCAAATTTTATTGCTTTAGTCTAGCAACAAGTTGCCAAAGTGGGTGGGCTACTGTTTGTGCTTGAAAGATAAGAGGTTCTGAACTGCCTTTCTTAGTAAAGATGGCTGAAAACCAGAGTTCCTCCCTCCTCCACCAAACTACATAATTTGTTTCATAATTTGTTAACCAGCTGTCTCATGTGCAAACAAAGCAGATTTCAAATTCCTCTGTACTTAGCTGCCACCTCTCCTCTCAAGGTCTTTTTCATCAGTCAATTTTCTCCCTCTGAATGAACATGTACACTTCCAATGGTATTAACATAAGCGTGCTAACCAGCATCTTTCTGGCTCACTAATTTCTGTTTTGTGCTTGCCCGAGATTATTCAGAATGTGCCTTTTGCCCCATTGTGTCTGACTTCCAAAGAAACTGACTTCCAAGGATGAAATATATGACATGATTTGATGCTGGGAGAAACAGGTTATCTCCAGCTTTCATATGTGCAAGCAAAACTTGAGTGTCCTGTGGGTAATACCACATAGCCCACATAATTGTAACAGATATGACTGTGTGCATATCTGATACCACACCTACTAGTATTGGGGCTGTGCAAGGAGCTTTCATGTCTGGCTGGTGAAGCTCAGCGATTCTACTATAGGTGCTGTTTTCTGGTCAAGCTTGAGAGACACCTAACAGTGTGGCTGCCATGAAGCCTGTAGCCTGACAAATATGTCCTGAGGAAATTTTAAAACCTTGGTGTTATCTTTTGGCTGGAGAGGCTGCACAGGTTCCACGCAATGCTCACGCACTTGGCAGCTGGGTGGTACTGTCCCAGGAGATGCCTGTTTTTTCTGGCAGTGGGTGGACTCTGTCCATGTGTGGGTCTGATCCCTGAATGGAGGCCTACGCCTGGGGTGTCCATAAGACCTGGGCCAGCAGAAGGGCTGTGTGGTCCCAGCATGTGCGTATAGATCTGGCTGCAGAAGATGTGGGACCCCTTAAATGCCATCTGTGAGGCATCAGGCTGCCCTGCTTGAGGTTTGCAGTCTTCTGCTCTGTGCAGAAGCAGCACAGAGCAGGTCTGCACGGAGCAATGCAGCTAGCAACGAGGCTGCACAGTCCTACTGTGTGCACTGCTCTGGCAATAACTGCATGTGATGGAGGCTTCTTCCACCAATTGGGTTTCTGCTTTCATCTCAATTATTTTACAAGGGCAACTATTTTTAAAGCTGCTATATTTGAACTCCTTTCTTTTGCTTTCACCTGCCCCCGCCCCCCACACCTCTGCATTGTCCCTAGTTGCTCTGTTCCCTTCCCTGACCCACACGTGTTACTGTTTCACCACCAAACATTCATAGACATTTTTCTTCTTTTTGTGGGTCTGACCCACTCTACATCTTCTTTTAGAACTGGCTTTAATCTAATTCTTTGCCAAATTTGTTGCTGTCAGCTGCAGTAACTGATAACTCCTTTCTCAGACTTATCTAGAGGAATTCATGGGTGAAAGTGCTATGCAAAATAAGAAACATCACAGGGTGTTTAACAATACGATAAACAACAAAATGAAGGTCTGAGGAAGCACAAGGATTTTTTATGACCTTCCAAAACTAACTTACTGAGTTGTATTGGAGTTGTATTAGATTTGGATTTGATGCTGTTTGTTCCTTTTTTTTTTTTAATGTCAAGGACTGTTGTTTGACTGGTGAAGACAAGAAACACTGCGGTTTTAGGGCTGGTTTCTGTTTGGGGCCTGACAATCAGGAAGAGCTGATGAGGCCACCTATAAGGAGTCTCAGCCATTGCTGAGGAGGTGGAAAGTCATATTGCGAGGGAATACAGAAGATGAAGAAAATTGGAGCTAGGAGAAAAGGAAGGTCTGAAAATTTGTAGTCACTTGGAAGTGCCTATGAGTTCCACGTTGGGACTTAAAAAAATGTCAGTAATGTCAAAGCTTGGTGACTGTACAGAGGAGAGAAGGATGTTTTAGGAGTGAAGCTTGAGAAACATCTGTACAAGAGATTCATGAGTAATAGAAGAAAGAGCAGCACAGTCTCTTTAGTCTGCTGTCCTCACAGATTATTGTACCAGTGCTGTGATCTAGGTTTGAAGTGTGATTTTTTTGCCTATGCTGTTGTGCTGGCACACTCCTAGTTGGGATGCTGCTGTAGCAATATAAAAGTGCCCTGAACCAACATACCAATAGAGCAGCCACCTGGGAATCTGTAGAGCACTTCCTCTACCAGCACAGATGATGGGACACAATTAGGCGGAAGTGCCTATGTACATGGTCAAGCTGGATGATGAAAAGAATAAGGAAAAGCCCTGCAGATGGTGCTGGCAGTGATGACTGACATTCCAGAAACAAACTGGTCACCACCTGAATGCAGATCAGTACACAGTTACAGCTTTGAAGACTTTGCAAGCTGCAGATAACAAGAGTAAAGGACAGGGTGGAAAAGGTATAATATAGAGAGGCAAAGAGGAGAATAATAGTGAGCATTATCTCTTACTTTGCCTTTATTTCCTTGGCTTCGTGTTTCTGTGAGTTTTTAAAATGTAATGTTCTTTCAGCATCTTGGAGTCCTGATCAGATTGTTCTTGGTGCAGTGGAGGTTGGGAGCATGTCCACTGACCAAAGGCAAGTCAAGGAAAGCCAAACTGGATACAACCAAAGGACAGCAGCAAGAACAGATGGAGGTGTAGATAACACAGAAAACAAACAAACAAACAAACAAACAAAAAAAACTCTGAGAGAACTGGGCTTCTTTATCCTCTGTGTTGGAATATGGGGAAAAAATAGTTCAACGGTGTTCAAAAACATAAAAGTCACCTTCAGAGAGGAAAAGACTATTTCAATTTCCCTATCTGTGGTGAAGATCACAGAAAAATAGTGTACTTGGATTGCAGCAGGAAGGCTTTAGTTCAGACACTTGGATGAACTTCCCAATAGCAAAGCTGGGGTAGGTTGCCAAGGGAATGGGGAGTCTCCAAGGGTTGCCATCTTCCACAGAAGGCTGGATGAAGAGCTGTCAGGAATGGTGGTTTCTAGGAGAGTCCCACCAGAGAAAAAAAGGACAGAGCAGACAACTTCTCGAGGCCAATTCCAGCTCTGTGATTTGTGACATTGTTCATGGCATGGCTTGGGCAACAACAATGAAGTATTTGGGGAATATGAAAAGGACAAGGCTCCTTTCTTTGAGAGTCATCCATTAGCTATGAAGGGGTTCCTTTCTTGGCTGAAACAAAGGATAAAGAAACACAGCATCCTGTGCAAGATGTGCTGCCGCGGTCACAAGTAGTCTGTCAAGCCATAAATGTAGGGGAAAGAGCTACTTTGGAGTTAGACCTGAAAACCACTGACCTAGCCTTTAATTTTTAACAAGTTCTGGTCAAATATCCTGACTGGACTCTTAGGCAATGTAGAGAGGTTGTGCTAAAATTATGCACTTGAGCACGGACTATGCTTTTCTAGCCTTATGTCACTAAATCTTATGTTACAGTTCACTAATTAATGCCATCTTTTTTAGAGATATTTGGCCTGTGTCACAACAGATATCTGCTGGTTGTAAGCCTGCCAAAAGAGCAAGCAGATTGCTGCTTATAGGTGTCTGCGCAAAAGCTTGTGACTGATGCCCTGATGGGCAAGTTCAAGAGAATGGTGAGCATTTTGGGCTGTCTGCTACCCACATCTTTTGGCTACCTATGCTTTTGGTGGGAGAAGCTGTCCAAATGGTCCAGAGGCTAAATTTAGTTGTACAAATGCAGATGTCTAGAGCCAATACTGGAGTATTCAAAATACCCTCAGGTATCTGGCAGATCTGACTCTGGGGCTACAAGGGACCTGTTCCCTGGGTGAAATTCCCTAGGGCATTTCAAATAGCACTTACACACTAGGTCAAATAAACTGAACCCGGAGTATCTAACACGGGCTCAAGCTCTTTTGGATTTGAAGGTAACAGCAAAGCTGAACCTAGGGACCTTATTTTGGAGGGTCAGAGCTGTGGAGCTTCATGCAGGAGAAAATTTAATCAGAGGGTCTGGGCCTTACAAAGTGAAAGGAGCCACCACAGAGAAGCTGTGTAGGTATAAGATACTACACACACACACACACACACATACCCAGTTTTACCAGCTCATTGTGTTATGCAGCAGAGGATTATCTTTATTAAGAAGTGTAAAAGTGGATCGACAGATGAAAAAGAGCCTTTTTGCTGTAAGACCTGCTGAGTTTGGGAAACTGCATTCAGTGCTATTGGCAAACACTTTACAGTGTAAACAGGGTCTACATCAGGCAGATAAATAAGTGCAGATGCGCTTTTCTGTATGAACCATTTGGTGATAGACAATATCTTTAAAAAAAATTCTCATCAGATTAATTGTGGCCAATTAGCTATAACCCTTTCCCCTCATTCCTGAATCCCCTCCAATCCTGGCTGCCTGAATGGGAAGAGCTCCTATCACCTGTTTCATTATGCAGATTGATATTCGAACATCTGAGAACAATGCTGCTTTCTGCACGGCACGGCTCCAAATTGCTAATGAAACGTCTCTGCCAGACAAGTCACTTAAACCCGCTCCCACTGCTGCTGCCGACAGTGCTCACAGCAAGCTGCGAGGAGGGAGCAGGAAAGGGGCTCTCCACTCAGGGCGTGCTAATAGCCCCCAGCGTGTGTGTTTATGGCTCTCCAGAGCAGTGAGATCTCTGCCCTCTGACTCTGAAGAGTTACATTCACAAACCTGTGGTCTGATTTGGACTTAATCTTCCTTGATTTCAATTTATTGAGTGAGGGGTTGAGGAGGTGGGCAGCCTCCAGGCTCTGAACATTGTTACTGCCTGTCCCAGAGCTGCCTTCAGTCTTGCCCCTCAGGCATGCTCGGTGTCTGCTTCCCGCCCCCAGGTCAGATGAGGCAAGGACCCATCTGTAGCATCCGCCTCCCGCCTAAATTTAATGTGAAGCCAGCTGTCTAAGGGATCTTCTCTCACAGGTGAGAGGCTGTCACATCACCTCGTATATGATGGGAGCATCTCATGACTGAGATCCCATGGTAAGCAAGCAGGAGGCTGCAGATGAGGTGCACCTCTACCCAGGGCTCAGTGGGTGCAGGTCTGCAGGGGAGCCTTGCGGGTTCCCCCCTGAGCAGTATCCCCTTGAGGTCAGTAGGGCTGGGTGGCAGGACAGGTCCTTCTGCAGGCAGGTATGAAGTGGGGCTTCTACATGTACAGACCCTGTTTGCCACTCCCTGTGACTCTCTGCAGCCAGGTTTGCTCAGCAACCTGTGTGGTTGCTTCCCTTCCCTTCCCCTGCTATCACTGTATTTCTTGCAGAAGCCTCACATATCTCCTGTTTGCAGATGCCTGGGGCATGGTAACTATGACTTAGGGCCCTGACAGTGGTAATGATTACATGAAATTATGCAAGAGCTCCCTCATTAATCTAAATTCTGACCATTTCTGTCAATATCTGCAGTTAATTCCTTTATCAATATTTACTGAGACCTTGAGATTACTTCTACACAGGCTGTCTCTATGTAATGGCCCCGGCATTGTGCCTCAGCTCCTGCCTCACATCTCTCAGACTCCTTTTAGATCAGTGTGCCAAAGCACCCTGCTACCTGGTGCTGACACCCTTGATTCAGACCCACTCTCCCAGCCTTTGGAAGAAGCCATATGAGTGTCTCTCATTACTAAAATCTTGCACAGCAGTGCCAATGAACTTTCCTCCTTATGGGTCTTCTCCATTTCCTCCACAGAAGTTCCTCTGCCTTGTTGCCAGGAAAGGACACACTACATCCCTGGCTGTCCCATACATTTTCCCTTACATGCCTCCTTGCTCCTTCATTATGAGTTGAGTTGTGTGGGGCACAAGTGAGCTAAGGTAGATGCAGCAGTTTCTGTTTCTGGAGAGCTCTTAGCAGATCCCTCCATCCCTGGATGGAGCTGTGCCCAGCTACTGTCGAGCAGCAAATATCAGTAATTTTCAGCTGCCATTTCCTGATAGCAAGTTGCATGCAGGTGCCAGTATTAGTCTTCAGACATGGAAAAGTTAGCTGCTTTTTTACTGTCTCCATGGACTGTGGAGCCTACTGGGCATCAGTTGCTTTCAGCTTTGCAAACACAAATCCAGGAGGCTGGGGATGAGTACGTGTTCCCCTTAGACATTAAAGCTAAAGACCTATGGTGTAGGGCCCATGTGGATCCTTTCAGACTGTTTCCTGTCTCGTTCTTCACCACTCTATGGTTGAAATGTGTGTGCATGTGGGTGTGTGGAGAAGAATTTGCATTTGCAGATCTGGTCTGACTGAGGAATGAACAGGGAGTGAGGGGTGATAAGTGAATGTGTAGTACATGGGTTTGTAGAAGCCATCAGCCTGGCTTTCTTCTCTGGAAACACACTTTTCCGGTTGCCAGAAAAAGTCTTTTTCCTCAGGAGGAATGCTTTCATTTATTTATTGGTTGCCTGGAAGGTTAAAAATGAAATATAGGGCCTTTTGCCCCTGGCTGGTTTATACTAAGACGAGCCGTAATGAAGGATCGTTCAGAGATGTCATTTTCTGTATCACAGCTCTGCCTCAGTCTATAATCCTTTTTTACTCCATTTCATAGGCAAGCAATGGAAGCAGACAAAACTAGAGATTGCATCACAGGATGGAGGGAGGAGGTATAAACTGAATGTTGGATGGAGCCTACTTTTCTCTTAACACTTTTTGGGCTCATAGAGAGGCTCTCATAGCTGCTGCCCTTCCAAAGGGCATGCTGAAGCTGAAGGCACAGCAATATTTGTCAGGCTTGCCTGCTTGCCTTGCTGTCTTGCCTCTGCTGGAGGGCTCTGGGGAATGGGGACTCATCTGCCTTCAACTTTGGGTTCTGCAGCTTCTTGGGAAAAAGTTGCCACTTTTTCCAAAGTTGCCTACTTTAGAAAGTCATGTTTTAGCATTCCAGGGGAAAGACTGTGTTACCTTGTGCCTGATATGGCAATGCCCTTCTTGTGAGGGGTCCCCTAAGCTGCTGCTATAATCAGCATGGTACTAAAGAACAATTTTTTATGTTGCAGTGATTTTTCTCCCATCAAAGTTTGCTTTCAGTACAGGTTTTGATAGCTATGAATTTGTCTTCATCCCTTGAGAGTGTGACAAGGTTCTAAGAGGCACCTTACTGCCTGTTTTATGCTATGTGAAACCTTTTTTTCACTGATGTGCCAACACATGTTTCAAAAAACGGATTTGATATTTCCTACTGGCTTAAAGCAGTAGGACATGTGGTTTGTCTCACACACATATGCACATATGAGCCGGCCCATCTCTTCACACAAATTGGAGAGATGATTCCCTGCACAGCCAGATCAGTTAACTGATACAGAGAAGTAGGTGCAATAAATTCATTCTGGTGATGTGAACCATGCCTTCAGGTATCCACAGACACAGGTCCTAACTGGTCTGTTTCCTGAAATGCTGTGAATGAGATACACTGCTTTAGCAGATACTCTGCAGCTGGGTTAAGGAGGTTCAGACTGGCTTTGAGCAGAATTCAAGAACCAAGCCTGACTGCAAGCTTTTGAATCTACAGCTATAGACAGTAGCCAGATTTCCACCACAGAAGACAGCAGTGCATGACTGCACGTATTGATGTCTCTGGTGAACTGTTGCCATTAAATGGGTTTGGTCTGACTGTTAGCATGTTCTTAGCATGCTTCTTAAGATTACCCAAATAAGCAGTCTCAGATGAGAATGAAAACTAGCACTGTTAGATGCATCAAAAGATGAGGGGGGCTTCCCTCCATCTGAACTACCTGTGCATATTTTCATTTACTGCTTATTCAGTTCTTGGCTTACAATTCTGTGCTCCTTCCCGTCTGCTGGTTCTGAGGGTTTTAAGCAGTCTTGATAATTGACAGTCTAAATTTTACTGCTCATAAAACCCCAGAGAGCATTGATTATGACTTGAGTTAAGCAAGTGGCATATAAAATCTCACAGCCTTGCAGCCGTAGGGGAATGTTATGATGAATGTATTTCTTGGGAGCAGCAAAAGGTTTTGAGTATTCTGCCAGCTGTGTTCTGGGCATCAAACGCTACTAGTGACTTGCAACCACTGATAGGATTTCATTTGGGACATTTGCCCAAAAGTCTGAAAGCTGATACTTCATTTGGTGAAATGGGCGGGAGGTGTTTTGAGAGGCCTCTCTCCTCATTAATTGCTTTTCCACTTCAGTCAGAATCAGGAAGTGCAAACGCATCGATAAAACTGAAAAAGATACTTCTTAGAAACTAAATGACACTACGTGGATAAAATTCACATAGATTTTATTGAAAATCTTTCGTTGACTGTGTTCCAAAGCTGCTGTTACCTTTCTTTTCCTTTTCCCCTTTTCCTTTTATCTAACCTCCTTCTAATCTCTGATCACTGGCTATTTTATGTACTTTATCCAGAGTGGACAAAAGACCAGATTGCTCAGTTTTGTTTCTTGGTTCTTAGACACTAACAGGAGATGTTTGTCTTTGAAAACAATGAAGTATAGTATCTTCTCTCAATAATGTTTTCCACCTGATAGTAAAATAAACAGCTACCTTCTGTGTTGCAATGGACACAGGGTCTTTGGTGAGAGTGTGTTATCCCATGCAGATGATTGCTTCCTGCTGAAAGATTGTGAGAAATGTTCTTTTTCTGTTTCTCCAGTTCCAGAAACCCAATGACTTCTCACCCCCTTTCCGTTTTGGGACAGTTCCCAATGGCAGCACAGAAAGGAACATCCGCAACAACTACCCTGAAATGCACAGCTACATGGTGAAGTTCAATCAGAGAGGGGTGGATGATGCACTATTCTCACTGAAGACTGGGTGAGGCTTACTTCTTCCAAACTTACTAACACCAGAAATGTGACTTCTTATCATGCTTGTCTGGGAAAATTTTTGTGGGTTTTGGAAAGTGAACCTCCATTATCATTCCATGATTACAAGTGTAGCTAGACTGCACACACACAGGAGAGTATTCTTGTGATTCTTTTAGCCTTTTTGCCTTTTTTAAAATTCACATCTGTATAAGAGTTTCTGTTTTTGCTATACTTACAAGATTTTTGAAGAAAAAAAAAGAAAAAAAAAAAAAAAAGAGTTTCTGTACCTTGTGTATATTAGCCTTGTGTGTATTAGTCCCAAAGATCTTGCTTCAGCAAGCTCTTTCATGCTGATGGGCCCTTATGCATAAACACGAAAAGCTCACAGACCTCTGTGGGCAAAGTTCTTTTCAGAGCATTTGTGTTGTCATCTGGAAATTCCTTTATTTTCTCTCCTTCTGTGTATAAAAAACATTATGTTTAATCAGGATGCTGAAACAATCTTTAGACTAATCCCACTCCAGTGTATAGCTTATATAGTGTAATAGAAGGTGTGCTTGAAGCAAATAGTTTGCAAGTAGCCCTTCTCTCTGGAGTATTATAGTATTAAAAGCTGACCAAAATGTTGCTTGAATATTAAGGAACTATATAAAAAGGGGGTATTTCCTTGGGTAATTTGGGAACTGTGGGAAAAATCATTAGCAAAAAGTATCTTCAAACATCTCACTCTATTTTAATAGCAGTGAATCTGTAGAGGAGCTAACTTAAAACTCCAATTAGTCTTTGTAAGCCTTTGTCCCTTTTAATTAAAAGCCTCCTTTTAGAGCTGACCATTTTGGTTGTCAGAAATCAGCCCCAGTGAAAAAAACATTCTCTCTTACACCCATGTCACAGTGTTATGAGAGAGTTCATTCCAAAGCACGAATGAAGATGTTCAGCCAATTTAATTACTAGATTGACTGAATATTCCTAAACCTGTTTGCCAGGTTCAGAGGCACACAGCCCATTATAAATGATTGTACCATTTTTGGATACCGTCCTGGGAAGGTACATTTGCCAGTATAGTCATCATCCAGGAAATAAATATGCTCTGTCCTGGAAATACATAGATGAAATAGAGCTCGTCACTTGTGGTAGATGTCATCCTGGCTTCATATCCACTCTTGGACAAACTTCCCTACAGATATGCACTTAAACTGAGATAATCACCATCCTGGAAATATATGTTCAGGAGATGGACTGAAAAGATATTGTGGGTGTGAGAATGCGTGAGGTGGAAGGTCTTTGGTCTTTTACCAGAAAGAGCTTCATTTCAGGTCTAGTGGGAGGATTTACTCATTGGCTGTCTCTGGTTGTATGGAAGATGTAACCCCCTAATTCCCCACTCCCAAATCAATTTGTTGAGGTGAAAGGTGAAAGGAAGGTTCTCATCAGTCTGTTGTGCTGTCTGCCCATCCCAAACTATAAAGGGTATTTCTCTGTGTTGAAATAGACACTTGTGGTTTTCAGCTGAACAGTCTTTACAAAAGAGCTACTTAGCATGGTAAGCCATGGTACAGCTGTTATCATGGCCATTTGACATTGGTAAATATCTGGTAGAGCTTTTCACAGTAACTGAGGAGTTAAATATGGTGTCCTGGCTACATTTAATTTGAAAAAAATATATTTTGCTCAGTTAAGTCATCCAGCACTTTGAATTGGAGAAAATCTTTTCTTTACTTCAGGCCCTACTTTGCTATCTAATATTGATAAATTTTATAAAGTATTTAAGGTTCCTTTCAGATGAAAGGCAGTACAGAAATATAAGCTATTCTTAGGACTATAGATCCGTTGGACTTTTTCTTCATTCATCTTTATCTTGTGCTATGTTTGTCTTCCAAATTTCCTTTCAGAGCAGAAATGACAATTATCAAAGAATCAGAGAGAAATAGGCAATCGTCATTTATAATCTATCTTCACCTGGAAAAAGATTCTAGCCTGAGAGCTGAATTAACTCTAAGGAAGGTGAAGATGCCAACCTGTTGTACTCTATGTAGAAGAGGTTAATTTTGCCTTAATTAGATGAGAACACCTTTGCACTAATAGATACTATCTTTCCTGTGCTAAAACATCTTTTGTTTTTTGTACCTGTGCAGGAAGTTGGATGCTTTCATATATGATGCAGCAGTGCTGAACTACATGGCTGGCAGAGATGAAGGCTGCAAGCTGGTGACGATTGGGAGTGGGAAAGTGTTTGCCTCCACTGGCTATGGCATTGCCATCCAAAAGGACTCAGGCTGGAAGCGTCAGGTTGATCTTGCCATTCTACAACTTTTTGGAGATGGTAAGTGACAGGAAAAAGAGGAGTTGCAGTTTTCCTAAGAAATATCAAGCCTTGCATATATGGAGTAGAAGTTCTGTCTCCCTAGATCTGGTGTTTCAGATCTGAGCTGAGAACAGGAGATTATTGACAAGGGTTTGTTGGAGACATTGCACCAGAAATGTGCGGGAAGTCACCTGTTTTTATATTGTTGATGCAGAATGATATCAAAAGCATTAGGGGTTTCACAGAATCAGCTCTGATGTGTGTTTGAACAATATCTTGTGAGAAGAGTGTCTTGTGAAAACAAGTTTTCTTTTGTGAATTTTTCACTAGCTATGACCAAACCCACAAATGATACTGGACTTCCCATGGTTGCCCCATGCTTCATAGTTCTAGGCATGACCAAGCCATGCAGAGTTTAGAAAATAATAGACTAATTATTTATTGATGAAAAAGTTAACTCAGATTTCCCCAAATCTCAAAAAACAACTAACCAACCAACCAACCAAGGAAGCTCTTGAGACTCAGAAGAACATTTTGGAATTAATTTTTAATCAGAACAGTGTAGTTACCTCATTCATCTCATTATTTACAGAGAAAGAGCTGTTATTAAAAAAATTATTCATGGGGTAATTAATTTCTTTTTAATAAATATTTACCTGGCTTTCCCTTTCCATTCCATATTACACCTTTCTGGGTTCTTTTTTAATAAATTAAATTCACAGTTTACTTTATATATCAGTATTGCTTCCTTCCTTCCTTCCTTCCTTCCTTCCTTCCTTCCTTCCTTCCTTCCTTCCTTCCTTCCTTCCTTCCTTCCTTCCTTCCTTCCTTCCTTTCTTCCTTTCTTCCTTTCTTCCTTTCTTCCTTTCTTCCTTTCTTCCTTTCTTTTTTTTCCCCTGAAGCCTGACAATAACATATGGTATAATAATATAATAAATACGTAAAGAACATAGCTTTTATATACTTCTGCAGACTATTGATCACCTGACGGATAGGGTGTCTAAACTGTCTAATATGTATTATTTCAGAAAAAGACATGGGGTCTTCATAAAGCTTTTAAGAGTGTACTATGATGCCGTATAAATATATGGATCTTTTTTTCCCTGACACCGGACTGGAGGTTGAAATAACTTCTCTAGCAGCATGAAAAGAATTGCTGACCTGTAAAATTAGTTTGTTTCTGAATGTCTCAGTATTAGCATGTGTATTCATGTGTGCTTCTCTCTCTCCTCATGAAATACCATAATGGGAGTAAGTGGGGTATGAAATTAGACTACAGAACATTTGTTCCTAGTTGATATAAATTAATAATATTTTTGATTGGTCAACGGGCTTGGAAGTGTCAAATTTTGGCAAAACTGAAGGGAAGAAAACCAGGTAAAAATGCAAAAATATTTTGGAGAACATAGCACCTCATTTTAATGAGCTATGGATATGATGAAAACACATTCAAAATCAGTCATTTTCATGTAAAAAAAATCAACATTTTGAACTTTGAGACGGCAATGTTTTCATTTAGAAGTGACTCATTTCTGTCTACTATTATCAGTCACTGATTTTCCCTTCATTGACCTAATATGAAAATGGAAGTTTGTGAGGCAAAGTCTTCAGTCATCTGGTGGACAACTTATTCAGGGTCTTACAGTAGACTTTTGGCAAGTGGTAGCTGTGTCATGCAGAACAGATTTTTGTGCCTAATATCAGACTGTGGAAAAATCCTGTTGCCTTCCCAGTGACTAATTGCACCTGCCCCTATCAGAAGAGCAGTTGGGATATTTCACAGATGTAACAAATGTGGAAAAAGAGCATGGCCACCAGAAATTACCTTAAATCAGCTTCTTGTATTCAGCCTACCTCAGATTGAGCTCCTTAGCCATTGCAGGGTGGGTTAACCTGTTTCTTTCCATCTCATGTCTTTACAGGGGAGATGGAGGAGCTGGAAGCACTGTGGCTCACTGGCATTTGTCACAACGAGAAGAATGAGGTTATGAGCAGCCAGCTGGATATAGATAATATGGCAGGTGTCTTCTACATGCTCGGAGCAGCTATGGCCCTCAGTCTCATCACCTTCATCTGTGAACATCTCTTCTACTGGCAATTCCGCCACTGCTTCATGGGTGTCTGCTCTGGCAAGCCTGGCGTGGTCTTCTCCATCAGCAGGGTAAGTGCCATTAGCTAGCACAGTGGAAAAGGGTCAGGCTTTATTCAGACAGTCCTAGGTCCTGGAGATAGGGAAATCCACCCAGGCTGTCTAACACACAGGTGGTACAGAGTGATGGTCTGCAATGTAAAGGCTGGTGTCTTTCCTGTGTTAACGTTGCAAAAGTATTTACTGTTTTTCTCTGACATTTCTGGTATCTGCCTCATTGTAGTAGCAGAAATGGAAATTTCACATGGAAATGAAAATGCAATATAAAGAGAAGTCAACTGTAATTGTCTGCTCCTCCAATGTGAGTTGTAAGCAGACCAAATTTAGGGACAATAGGTCAATTAACAGTGGATAATGATTAGAAATTCAGGAGCTTTTCATTCTCCCCTATATTACAGCTGTTCACCTGAACTTGTGTTAACTAGAACTGTGCTACTGGTGGCAGCCAGAAGTACCAAACCACAAGCCATCTGCTAAACTATGCAAAAATCCTTCCAGCGAGGATGACCACGCAAACTTAGCAATTGCTCTATGCAAATCTGCCCTAGGGAATACTATTTACATTTAAAGCAGATTCTAGTATTTTCTGAGTCATCTTCCTGCTATTATTGTCGGTAGCAGCAACCCATTTGGAGCTTCGTTTTCTTCTTTCTGTCACTGGTCTGTTCTCTTGATGCATTCTGAAGTGAGGTCAAGTCTTGGCATGTTTGATCTTGGTATCTGTTGTAGCAGAATTAACTTTGTACTAGGAGTATATAATTGCTGCATAGCATATTGTTTAGGAGAAATGACAAGCCTTTTGCATGCAGGGACATATCTCTCTTCTATACCATTAGTTTTTAACCTGTTTTAGTCTGGAAATGAGATGTGGGACTGTGCTTGGTGATCCTTAGCTGAATACAGATCCTTTCATTCTGGGGTTATCTGTTAGACTTGGCCCAGGTTGATGAAAAGTCTGAAAAGCGTTAATCATCTGCTAGCTGCTGAGAAACCATGGTAACATGATGTGGTGGTGTCCATTTCACAATTGACATTAATCAGCAGGCTCTGTTTGGTAGGCCAGGTAACAAATGAGCCCCTTTCCTTCAGCTCCTTGGGGTAGTCCTTGCAAACCGTCTATCACAGATGAAGTGATCTTTTGTATGAAGTGAGCTAGTGGGGAAGGTGGAGGAATCAGGCACTTCTGCTGTCTGATTTAAGGTTGAATCAAGAACTTTCACTTTCAGGGATGTTAATTTGGAGGCTGTTATCACTGTTAAATTTAATACAATGCAATTAAAAATTCTATTGTACCTTGCTCAACCAGATGCAAAAGAACCATATACCTGTTCAGCAGTTCTGCTCTTTCTCTGTTTCCTTTTCTAATCTGTACTGGTGATTAATGTAGCTAAGTTTATGGCAAATGAAGCTGTTTCCTTTTTAAGATAGCTCCTGTCTTGTTGATTCACTGATGCCCAGATGAATTTCAAGGGGCAAAATAGACCTTCTTCCTCTTGTCTACACAGAATCCTTTGTCTAGATGCTTTCATTCCCAAGTATATTATTTTCCCCCATTTGCAATTCTGTGTTACACCTACTGAATTTGAGTAACTCTTACGGATTCTAGCAGTTATTGCTGCATCCAGATATGACATGAAGCAAAGGAGAGGAAGATAAATGGAGGAAAAGGAAAAAAAATGTGAGGGGCAAGAAAGAGAGGCAGAGCAGCTAGGGTTAGTGGAACTGATCTAGCTTCATTTCATTTGAGTGTTTCATGATGGAAGGCTGACAGGTGTACGCTACATAAATGTGCTGTATATGCACAGGGTGCTTCTGAGCCCACAACCCCTTTTGTGTATTTGTAGCAGGACCACTCACCTTCATGCTTTCTCTCATTTCAGGGTATCTACAGCTGCATCCACGGTGTGGCCATTGAGGAACGCCAGTCAGCAATGAACTCCCCCACGGCGACTATGAACAACACCCATTCCAACATCCTCCGCCTGCTTCGGACAGCCAAGAACATGGCCAACCTTTCAGGGGTCAATGGCTCACCTCAGAGTGCCCTGGACTTTATCCGCCGTGAGTCATCAGTTTACGATATCTCTGAGCACCGCCGCAGCTTCACACACTCAGACTGCAAGTCCTACAACAACCCCCCCTGTGAGGAAAATCTCTTTAGTGACTATATTAGTGAGGTAGAGAGGACCTTTGGCAACCTCCAGCTGAAGGACAGCAATGTATATCAGGACCACTACCATCACCACCACCGCCCCCATAGCATTGGCAGCACCAGCTCCATCGATGGGCTCTATGACTGTGACAACCCACCCTTCAATGCCCAGTCGCGGTCCATTGGGAAGAAGCCATTGGACCTGGGGTTACCCCCTGCCAAGCACAGCCAGCTGGGTGACCTCTATGGCAAGTTTTCCTTCAAGAGTGACCGCTATGGGGGCAGCGGAGCCCATGATGACCTGATCCGCTCGGATGTCTCTGACATTTCCACTCACACAGTCACCTATGGCAACATCGAAGGCAATGCAGCCAAGCGGCGGAAGCAGCAGTACAAGGACAGCTTGAAGAAACGTCCAGCCTCTGCCAAGTCCCGGCGGGAGTTTGATGAGATAGAGTTGGCCTACCGCCGACGACCACCCCGCTCGCCCGACCACAAGCGCTACTTCAGGGACAAGGAAGGGCTACGGGACTTCTACCTGGATCAGTTTCGAGCCAAGGAAAATTCTCCGCACTGGGAACATGTGGACCTGACGGATATCTACAAAGAGCGGGGAGATGAATTTAAGCGTGACACAGGAGGAGGAGGGGGTGGATCCTGCACAAACAGGGCCCACCATAAGCATGGCTCGGGTGAGTTTGGTGGAAGCAATGAGCACAAGCATGGTGTTGTAAGTGGGGTCCCGGCGCCATGGGAGAAGAACCTGACCAACCTAGACTGGGAGGACCGGCCTGGGACTAATTTCTGTCGTAGTTGCCCTTCCAAGGTGCACAACTACACACCGTCAGTGGTGGGGCAGAACTCCACCCGCCAGGCTTGCATCCGGTGTGAGGCCTGCAAGAAAGCGGGCAACCTGTATGACATCAGTGAGGACAACTCACTCCAAGAGCTGGACCAGCCATCTGCCCCTGTGCCCGTGGCCACCAGTGCCACCTCCTCCTCCAAATATCCTCAGAGCCCTTCCAATTCTGCCTCCAAGGTGCAGAAGAAGAACCGCAACAAGCTCCGCCGGCAGCACTCCTACGACACCTTTGTGGACCTGCAGAAGGATGACTCAGCCCTGGCCCCTCGCAGCGTCAGCCTCAAGGACAAGGGCCGCTTTTTGGAGGGGAGCCCCTACGCCCACATGTTTGAGATGCCAGCCAGTGAGACCACCTTTGCCAACAACAAGTCCTCAGTGCCCGCCACCAGCTACCACCACCACAACAACCCCGGCAGCAGCGGGGGATACATGCTCAGCAAGTCGCTCTACCCTGACCGGGTCACCCAAAACCCTTTCATCCCCACTTTTGGGGATGACCAATGCTTGCTCCACGGCAGCAAATCTTATTTCTTCAGGCAGCCTGTGGTGGCAGGAGGGCCCAAAGCCAGGCCAGACTTCCGAGCCATCGTCACCACCAACAAGCCGGTGGTCTCAGCCCTTCATGGGGCTGTGCCAGCCCGTTTCCAGAAGGACATCTGTATAGGGAACCAGTCCAACCCCTGTGTGCCTAACAACAAAAACCCCAGGGCTTTCAATGGCTCCAGCAACGGGCATGTTTATGAGAAACTCTCCAGTATTGAGTCTGACGTTTGAGTGAGAGGGGAAGAGCGCGGGGAGGGACTGGGGGTGGATATGGAGCATGGGAGGGTGGGGTGGGATCACTCCCATTGGCTACTCTCCCTGGTTGTCCTTAGTTTGTGGGATACTGGAGTTCTGAGTAGTGCAGCACTGGTGACAAGTGCCACCTCTTTGGTTTCCCCTCTTCCTCCTCCTCTTTCCCACCCTTCCCCTTTTATCTCTTTTTCCATGTTCTCGCTCCTCCCATTCTCCTCCATTCCTGGCCATTGCACTTTACAGTGACGTCGGAGTTGGATATCCTCGCTCATGATTTCAGGAGGGGGAGAAGAAGGCAGGGAAGGGGTGGGGTGAGGGGGAGCAGCAGTGACTCTAGTATTTCACTTTTGCTGGCTCCCAGCAGAGAAAGGCATGTGCACGCACAAACGTGTGTGGCAGGAGGAGACAGCAGAAGCAGTGTAATGGACATGCAGGAACATATGCTTGCTCAGGCAACTCTTCCTAAAACTGCCTAGAAAAGAGTAATGTTTGAAGACATGGAGAAAGTGAAGGAGGAAAAACATGATTAACTTGATGATGCACTTATATGTTAGGTATACTGAGGTTCTCGTTAACATTATTTTGTGAAGACTATGGGGGTTTAGGGCTGAAATATATATATATATATTTGCGTATATGCTGAGAAATTTTACTCTAAAATTTTGAATTGTTTGCTGGGGGTGTGGGGGGAGGGAGAGAAGATATGTCTGCAGGTCTGGTTAGTGGTTTCACTATGGCTATTACAGCCACTGAATCTGTGGCAGACCATTGGGATAGTTGGAAAGGAAGTGGGGTCTGAGTCTGGACAAGCAACCCTGGAGTCAGGGAGGCTTCTGGGAGCTTTGACAGAGGATGCAGGTTTGCACTGAAATGAAAGGAGTTTGGAGAAAGGAGTGGAAAGCTGGGTTGTTATGAATTGCTCACTAGTTGTGGCTTATTTCAAGGGTGGGAGCAGTATATCATATGGGTTAGCCTATACGCGAGTATATACAATAATCTTATACTTGAAATGTCTGTGGAGAAAGCAAAATAAACCCACAATCCTATAAGGTGTCTGGATAACAAACAGTGGAACACAGCTAAAGAGTAGGGAAAGGTGGGGAGTTTTGTCACTCTCACTTGAGGGGACACCAACCTTGTTTTGGCATGTCCTTTCAGCAAGGAGAGCAGGACAAGAAAGGTTTTCATCCTTCTGCCCTCCCTACCCTTGGCCAGCAGGATGGAACAAAAGGAACAGAGTGCCCTCTGCCAACGGTGGCATGGTGCTGGAGAAAGAAAAAAAAAACACCATGAAAGGGTGCATGTGGTGGCGGTGGTGCTGGTGGACTGTTTTGATGCCTCCTTGGACATGTGGAAGTGGGAAGAGGGTGTGCACACCCATGGGAAATACATATGTATATTTACTATTGAATGTACAAGGGAAGTACATGGCTTGTCTTCCTGGCAAGGGGTGTGCTTGAATAAATGCCAGAGAGCACAGAAACTTGTGCTGAGGGCTGAAGACAAGACGTGCAAGGCTGAGATGTGTGTGTACATGTACGTGTGCCTCTGTGTGCAAGAGAGATACTAGCACAAGTGCAAAGCTGGAATAGCCTAGGGTTTCCCATCCCTGCAGTTGTAGTGACAGCTTTCCTGGTGCACCTAGTATCAATAAGAGTGATTTTTTCTTTCCATTGTATCATTTTAGATGCAAGTTAAACTAAAGGAAAGGGAGCAATGGTAGGAGTGAGAAGTTGAACTCCCCCTTCATATGTCTTCTTTTTCCTGAGGTGGGGGCATGGGCCAACATGTCCCATCCCGAGAGATGTGGCAAAGTCCCTCCTGTTTCTCCTGGGTCTGTCCCAATGTCACAATTACCATGGCTCACCAGGGGGAGGGTCAAGAGAGCCCTGCACTAAGGACATGGGGACATTTCAGGGGACTGACTCTGAATGGAGATGGCAGCCCCTTTATGAGCCACATTTCTTGGAGCTGAAAGCCACCTCTCTCGCATTTGTCACCACACCCTGGTTGATTTTATCTTTCTCTTTTTAAGCCAATAGAAGGCCTTTTATTTATTTACCTATTTATTTTATTTATTTTTTAAAGCTGGGGTGGGGGGAGAGTGGGATTTGCCTGTAAAGTCAAAGAGTGTGAGGAGAGGGTGGGCAGGATTGGTGAGGGGAACATTTTCTTAGATTTCACTGAGGAAATTGAAAGAGGGAAGAGGGGGAGAGTGTTTGTAATGCCACCCCTTAATCTTTGGGGTAAGGGAACTTCTTATTCTTTCCCTCTTCTCTCATTACAAGGACAAAAAGGAGAAAAAAAAAAAAAAAGAAAAAAAAAAAAGAAACCAAACAAATTACCAGAGCGATCTGCAATCCAGAACACATGGCAGCTTGTCAGACGCCTCTGACAGCGGCCACCAAGAAGGCGTTCCTTTCATTTGTAAATATTTCTTTTTTATTGCGTTTTTGTATAAATTGGTGTTTCTCTTCTCGTGAATATTCAGGTCGTGGGGTGGGAGGGAGGGGAGTTTGTTTCCGTTCTGTTTGTTTTCTACAACTTTTCAGGCTGCGTTTTTGGAAGCGGTTTACGCGGGTCGAGGCCGTATGAATGAGGGAGAGAGAGCGAGCGAGAGAGAGCGAGAGAGAGGAAAATCCTGTGTGTATTGTGTTCCCCCAAGGCCCCCCGTATCGCCCAGTCACCTTATCTTCATGAATGGAAGACGCCGGAACGTCACTTCAAGCCTTGCCAGCAGGGTTTCATGTTTTGATGGGAACACCCCCAATTCCTTTTTGCATATAAACTCTCTGTACCAGCATCTCTCTGTGGAGTTTGGGCCTCAAGGCACTACGCTGTCTTGATAGTGGTGGGGTGAACCATCAAGTTGGCCGCTCAGGTTGGACCATCACTTGACATTAAGAGACTTCTCCAATGCTACTTTGGTTTAGAAATCTTGGACCTGGGAAAGCTTGTGAGAATTTCTGGTATTTCCTAAGGGCTTGGGGGGGAGCTTGACAGCTGGCAAGGGCAGCTAATCTCGTTGGTGGTTATTTCAGTACTTTACATCCCTCCCCACCTGGAACAAGGAAACCTGGAGGGTGGCTCTGCAGGGAAATTAAGCCGAAAACAAACCAAAAAGAAGTTAACGGAACTTTTTTCAAATCTCTTCTCAAAGGTTCTGATTTTTGTGTTCTGGGGTGAAAGTTGGTTCGTATTTTCTCCGAACTGGTCTGTCCCTTGTTCCACTGATTGGCAAATGATAGTTTGCCAAACTCATTATCTAGTGTTGATACTGTGTAGCACTGTTAACACTGGGAGTGCTCTGCAAATATTAACTGTGCCACAAACCACTCAAATGAATGCTCTAGGGCAACCAGAAAAGAAGAACTGGAAATTCTGGACTGAACCACTGGTCTAACTACAGGAGTCTGGTATTTTGCCTTCTCCCACAATAAATTAGGCCACGTGTCCATCAGGTTAATTCTTTCTCTATAAGTGATCTTTTCTGGTTGCTTTGTTTATTTTAGTTCTGACAGGTCAACAAGCTTTGGGACAGAGGTGAAGGGGAGGGGAAGGGAGGGGCAGGGGGAGGGTGTAATTCATAATCCAGAAAATAAATCAATGATGTTATTAAACTCTGATTATATATTTAGAAATTTAGATTTGGTGTATTTTCATTCTAAGCATTCAAGTGAATCAATCAGGTAATATTAGCAGCAGGTATCATCTATACTAGAATACCACCCATGTGCTGTTTATTACCTGTCCTGAAAAGAATGGGATTTCATACCAGAGCCTGACAATATTCCATATCCCCTACTTTGCCATTTCTCTCTCTCTCCTGTAGAAACACCAGAATTTTCTGGGGTAGTGGCTGGGAACATTTCCCCTTTATGAAAGTTTCTGCACACAAGAATAATGATCAAAAACTATTGTGTCCTCTACAGTTTGTTGACCTCTACTGTATATTTACAGCCAGCCTCCTGGGAAAGATTAGGTGTCTTTGGCAATGTTTCTGACATTTGCCTCCTCAATCTAGCCCCAGGCATGTCTCCCTGAGAGGTATTTCATGAGCCATGTTCTTCTGAAGTGGTACTGGAGTGTATGTACTCAGCTGAAGGAAGATGTGTATGAAGGAGATGGAGGAAATATTCCAAAAATATCAGAGATGTGTCATGCACAGTGGAAAGCAGCTGGCAGGCAGAACTTGCAGCCGTGGATCTCCACATCATAAACCTTCTTGGAGTATTCACACCAGCTTTTTACTGTAGCGCAACACAACACATGCTGGTGTAGCAGTCCTCTGTCTCCCATCATGCCTTCCAGTGAGGGCACTATCAGAACTTGCCATGTCACATCATAAATAGGAAAGAAAAGCTACAGTCAGGACTTGTTGTCTGTCAAGACAATGAAGCACACCGGCCCCACCTCCTTGGCAAAAACTCATCCTGTTCCCTCTGAAATCCAGCATGCGCTGTCAGAACTCTCCAGGTGAGAACCCCAGTGGGTTCAAAATGCTCAGCAATATGCAAGTATGAACTTTGCCCTTAGGGAATTGGTATTTTGACGTCTAGTGCATGGGGGAAGGAAGGCTCCTTTATGTTGTCCTGAAGGATTTGGTGGAGGAGTTAAGAGTTGCCAAGCTGGCCCTCTTTGCTTATGACTTCTTCAGTAATGCATGCTGATGTTGAACTCCTCACTCCAAGAAGACTCTAGCATCCATTTTGAAAAAAGCCCCTTTTGTACCTTCAAATCAGGATTGTTTCTCACAGCAACATTGCCAGCAAAAGAGAGGGGGAGACAGAGAATGTATATGATGGTAGTGACAGGTTAGAGTGATCAGAGATACCTCAGGGATCTTTATAGGCAAGTCTTTGCTTTAGAGCTTTCTATCAAATGTGGCATATCCTCCCACCTCCATTGCTTATCAACAGATGGAAGCAAGCCTGGGAACACAGCCAATGATCAGACTTAGGCCTTTCACACATCCTCCACTCCAGTCAAGCAACCTTTGATGAGCTCTTCCCATGGAGAAGGGTGGGAGGTTGCACTTCCCCGTGTATTTTTGGTTGCCAAAAAAAAAATAAAAAAGAAAAAGGGGAGGGCATAAATATGATGAGTGTTGATGAAGGGACTTCGTGCTGACTCTTTGCGCCACTGCTCTAAGGAATTATACTTCACCCTTCCTGCTCAATCCAAGCTGGCAGAGGGTAGGGTCTGATTATGCTGCCTCTCTGTGGCATATGCCTGGCTCATAACCCGAGCCCCTGGGAGCTGTGTGCAAGAAAGGAGCTGGATTGCTGGCAACAAATGGGGACAGACTCCAAGCCACGATCCCCGCACCCACTCTTTCCCATAAGTGCTTCCCTGCTGCTGAACACACCTGGCGTGTCCACCTGGAACACACCTACCATGCTGCTGGATGCTGCAGGGCACATCGAGATAGTAACTAGTGGGACCCGATTGTTGTCCCCACAAGGGCTTATTTTCAATTTGCAGCCAAATAGATTTCCAAGCCATAGACCCTTGCTGCATTCACCCACCTATACTCCCTGTGTCTCCCTCCCTCCTTTCCCCTCAAAGGCAAGCTGGGGCGCTGACTGTCTCACTGGCAATATGAATGCTATTGCTTCATCCTCATCACAGGCTCTCTGGATCTCCCTGGGGCTGACTGCAGACAGACCTGGGTGTCTGCCATTAGAACAGCAACAACAACAACAAAAAAACTTAGCAATTGGCTTTGAGTTCTTTATTCATATCTTCAGCATCCCCGAATTCCTCTCCTAGCCATGCCATTTGAGTGAATTCTGGCACCCTTCTGTCATTGCTGACAACATAACTGACACAGCATGAATCTGCTTGTGTAAAAAAAGGCGGTGAAACTGTATCTCAGAGACCAGGACTCAGGTCTGTCAATGCCAAGGGTACAGTCTCCTGGGTGCTGAGGTAAAGGAAGGTCTCTGCAACGTGTTAGTAGCTACAGATCTCTTAACCTGCTGGCCTCCTGCCATTCAAAGCTCACAGCAAGCGCTGGTATGCACTCCAACAGGTCAGATGAATTCCTTGCTGTGGGACAGGGGTTCCTCTGGGCATGTGTACACATACAAAACATACTGGGGAAATGAAATACACATGAACAAGCCCAGCACAGCAGGAAGCTGTGAGGCTTGTGCGCTCGTACGCACATAAACACACATATATATGGTACATTGCAGTACACTTAATGACTCTGTCCCACAATGTGTTTTTGCCAAGTAGGAACAACGTGACCTTTCCTAAAGTTCTTCTGGTAGTTATTTAATTTATGTATTCACTTTGTGACTTTTACATATCTGCTTTCTTGACTGCAGCATTATTGTGTAAATATATGTGTATATATGTACAGAAACTAACTCAAGCAATTATATTCAGGTGGGGAAAAGGGTGGTTTTTATATCTGTACAGTATTTCCTTATTAAATAATGGCATGGGGGGGTGGGAAAGTTAACTTCTAAATTGTGGTTTTATTGGTCTGTGGTGTTTGAAGTTGTTTCAGTGGTTGCTTTTGCTGGTTCGGAAAGTTTATCTGGATGTTATATGTGTGTGCCAAGAAAGGGTCCCCAAACAGGGGAGGTTTGGGATTGGTGAGGGGTGGTGGGTAGCAGAGGGTGTTAATAATTTCCTGTAATAAAAGCAGTGTTGATTGCTAGGGACTGTTTGTGTGAGGCACAGGGCTGTTTCCTTCTCTATGTGCTTTGCTCTTTGATTACTTTCTCTTCCCTGGTCCCTATTGTCTTCCCTTTGGGATGTCAGCAGACTACATTTGTTACTACAGGGATCTCTGGGCCTTCATCTCCTCCTGACCAACTCTTCCATCTCCTTCTTTTCGTGGCCTTTCCAATACCTGTGGGAGGGGAGGTGGCACCATCTCGGACCCTTTGTGCCAGTCTTACCCACTTTACTTCCTCTGCTTTAGGTACTCTTTTTCATTCTTCTGAGCAGAACCTCATTTTCAGGTGTTCTGATCTCTTCAGCAGTTTACTGCATCATCTCCCCAGCCTTCTATATACTTATTTCCCATTTTACTCATGTTGATTTTTCAATTTCATCTCTATGCCTCTTCCCTCGGAGTGACTTATACCAGCTGTTCACCCACTGTGTTCCTCTTCTGTCTTGTCGCTCTGTTGTCTTCATTGGACTGTGCAATGCTGTGCGGAAGAGTAAAGGCCAGGCCTCTTCTTATCTCCTGGAAAATTCTAGCCCTGACCAGGATTTTAGATGGTGATATTTGGTAGTTATTTTTGACTTTTCTGTCAGTTTTACTGAGATGGAGTTCTGCTCTTACTTGCTCAAGAAATAAGAAACAACCAGTCTGGCAAATTAATTAGGGCAAGAAAGTAAACAAATTGTCTTTTCTGAGAAAGCCAAGTGAGAGAATATCCTTTCCTTCCTTGATGGCTGACTGGTGAGTTTATAGCAGGGGGAGTTATAGTTTTATCCAATCCAGTTTGACCCATATCAGGGTCAGTGGAGTCATTCCCTTTTACTCTACATCAATGAAGTAAGGCTTCTGGAAAGAAGTATGCTATTTTTTTAGAAGCACAGGGCTCCCTTCCTTTACTGACTAGACACCTAAACTTCTAAATTACTACATGATGTTCTGCCATTGCAAACCTGGGAGTGAGTGCCAGTAGTATTTTGTCCCTTTCTGTTTGGCAACTTGACACCAGATAACTAGGGTTTGTGGTCTAGCACCAGGAAAGAGAGCGATGGGGTATGACATGGTGAATATGCAGAAACAGAACCAGTGTGAAACAGGTAGGGGCTCTAGGCAGATGCCAAGACACCTCCTTCCTTGCTTTTTGGACAACTTGCATTGGTCCTTATTGAATCTCCATCAACCAACCATCCTCTGCAGGCTGGGACTGCCATGCATGCTGCCAGCTGCTCATCTGTGAAGACATTTGGGTCTGCTGGTCACAGTCTGAGAAAGGGTCAGTCAGCCTTGCTGTGCATGTGCATGTACTGCCATGTGCCATGGTCTCTGAGGGTTCAAACTGTACTGTGTGCAAGTATATGGGCAGTGAAAGGAGCAATGGAAAGAGACAGCATACCCAGAGGTTATCCGGAGCAGTAGCCTTTTCCCAGCTGGTTCTGCCAACTCTTGATCACCATGCACCTCTGGTTTCTGGGTGGGAGGAGCCACTACAACCACGTGGGAATGGTGCTCTACTCAGAAGAGTGAGCAGCGTGGACGTCCCCCTCATGTACCTCTGCTGTGACCTTGGCATGGCTGTCCCAGCATGGTCCACAGTGGGCTGTGTACTTGTGAATACATGACTGCAAATACCCGTCAGTCTGGGAGAAGGTGTTAAGTCTGAGACTGTGCATCTGAGTGACTCCTGGCAGAACTCTAAACATAAATAAAGTCAGAAATCACTGGCTTGTCTGGTGCTACACCAACAATGTGCATCTGTATGGCAGCCATCTCCTTAGGAGTACATCCTATAAAATTAGCTTTCGGCCAAAACATTGAGTTGCCTTTGTCACTGTCACTAGGTTCCTTTCTGTGTTACCGCTGCTTATTCAATGTGCCATAAACATGACATACCTGCAGCATCTGCAGGGTGTCTGGAGAGAGCACATATATTGCTTGGGACTTCTATCTAGATCCATGGGCAGTGGCTGGTAAGTCCCATGTCACCCAAAAAAAGTTTATACCTGCCCCTGAACAGACAAAAATTAACTAAGGGGTAAGATGATAGCTTTGTGCTTTCTCCCTCTCTTTTCCTTCCAGGCCTTGGAACCAGATCCATCAACACAGGCCAGTAACTGTGAAATTCAAACTTCTCAAAACTACATGAGGGTTTAGATGCCTAGAATGTCCTTTGTGGATTCTCTTGCTTGTGTGGGCCTCTTCCTGCAATACATTTTGCCAGGACTCCTCTCCCAGGAACTCACCATGCTTGAACATAGCTTTGAGGGGTTCCCTCTGCTTGGGATCATCATGTGTATGTTGCATGCCTATTGCTACTTGTCTGTATTTCTTGCATGTGTCTATTTGTGGGGAGCAAGGGTGGGTTTGTATTTGTATGTGTATTTATGCAGCCTGCGCACATTTGTATGTGTGATGCCACAGCCTGTATGTGTGCTTAGGTGTGTGTACGCATGTTTTGAGCCAAGCAAAAAGTATTTGAAGCCGTATGCTGCTAAAGCCAGGTGATGGGCACCCATAGGTACCATGGCAGCCCTGTTGTTGCTCTTGCTTACCTGGTAGGCCCTGGCATGGCTGCTTTGTTAGGAGTCTGGAGGACCAGTCTGCATCAGTGACAAGGCTGGGACACAGACGTCCTGAAGATGGTTTGAATACAGCACCAGAAACTTATTCCATACTTTCATTCACGTCTGTGCTGAATCCACTGTGCCACATTTTCAAACCATTGTGCCACACTCATTACCTACTTAGGCCTTAACTGGCAAGTGGAGCAGGAAGACAATCCTGAATTGACTGGTAAAGTCTTTCAAGAGACATCTGGTCAATCCTTCCCTGTGACTCAAACAAGAGGCTTCCTTGCCTGTCTTTTTGCTGCTTTCCAGGGCAGTGCAAGCACTGTAAGTCCACTTGCAAGAAAGCACTATCCTGTCCTTTCTTGCTTTTGGATCAGACACAAGCTGAGCTGTGTTAGCCTGATCTCCCATGCCCGTTATATAGAAGACCTTTACCACTGCTTCTTGGATCTGGGATCTTGCAAATCCCCAGTTCTCTTCAGAGGAGATGGTAAATAGGAAGGGTGGGAGGGAGTGAATCTTCTGCAGCCATCGTTCATCCCATTCATTTCACAGAGAGATCTCTACACTAGTAGCACCAGAGAGAACAACCTGTTAGGAGGGCCCTACAGTGCCAACCAGTACAGTGCTTTGGCCAAACTGCTGGACAAGACACTGCTGTCCTCTGTTTGCAGCCAGAAAAGACAATCAGGACCTGTTGAAGAGATGCCATGATTAATCAGATGAGGGAGGAGCAACACCTAGTGACTAGTGCCCTCATCATATACACCATCTTAAGTCTGCTTAACCAGCCCATTAATGTTGGTGTCACTGGGCCTCTTTGATGGCTTCTTTTTATGTATATATATAAGATGTAACACAATAATCTTTGGAATCCAGTGACTCCTTCAATCAGACCACATCCATTCACCTCTTTTGCTTTCTACCATGTTCAACCGTTCTTTCCATCACATTGTATCCTGTGCTCTGCCAGGCTTGTGTTTTATGGAAGAGAAGATATACATGTATGTGTGTATGAGTATATGTACGTGTGTATTTTATGTATTATTACTATTATCAACATGCTATACACCTAAAAGCTCCTAGCAAGCTGGAGCCTTCAAGAGGTGCTGTAGGAAATGACTTTCCCACTAGACAACGGTCAGAGTGGACCTTAGCAAAGAAAGCTGTTAGCTTTGAAGGCCTCTTTGCCTGTCCAGTTGCTTTTCTTCTCTTTGGAGCAGGCTCTCTCTCACATGCGGTCAGAAATGCAGCAAACTGCTCTTTTTAGCTTTGCATTTTCAAAGTTTCTAATGTGGAAATAATGTCTTTGTTGATTAGTTGTTGATTTCTTTCATTTATTTGTTTGTTTTCTGCAGTCCTTTTAGTGGGAGCAGGGAGGTGTTTTCAGCAATACAACTTTCCGAGACCTCAGTTCTGTGCAGTTATTGTTTGTATGGTTCAGCTGTGTTTGGGGTCTTTCCTTTGTATGTGTTTTTCCTGAAAGGCAGGGCTATCTTGAAACGTCTCTTTGCCAGTGACCAAAGCACCATCTGTATTTGGAGGAAAGGGCTGGTCTATAGAGGAGGCAGTAGCCTTTTGGGAAGTAGCTTTTCACTGACTTCCCTATGGAGTCACAGAAGGCAAACTGTTATGCACAGATGTTTGTTTGTTTGTTTTTTATTTGTTTTTCTTTTTCTTGCTACTCCCTCTCTTTTCCTTCATTTTCTTCTTTTTCTTGATTTTTCTCTGAAAAAAATGTGCGTTACTTCAGTGAGCTTTGGCCATTGCCCCCAAGGCTGCTGTGAGGTGGGGAAAAGGTGGGGAGAAAGTGGAGAGGGAATCTGACCCCTGGGTCCCTCCCTCCAGAGGCTACATGGAATTGCCCCTGTGAGGAGGGAGAGAGGCCCTTTTGGGTGGTTTCTGTGGTGATTCCTTGGGCAGGGGCCTTGTGGCTGTTGAGGGACCTGACCCAAAATCCATTGGTGCCCAAGAGAGAACCCTTGCTTTCATGGGACTCTGGTCTCACGCCAAGAGGGTAAGCTGGGGAAAGACTCTCACCCACCCATGTGTGGGCAGGAGGAGGGGAAAAGAGGACAAACAGGCAGAAAAGAGGCCGACTGATCTGGAGTGGCCTGAGCCACCCCCTCACTGCCCTTTTTTTCCTCCTCCCCACACAGGCCTCCCCAGGCCAGAGTGGGAGCAAGGCCATGGAGACAGGTCAATAACCCTGCCCAGGCCGGAGCTGTCCAGCATTGCCTCCCCTTAGATATCTGCAACTGGACAGGGCTGCCCCTCAGCTTGGACAATGCCATTCAGGGAGGAACAAAGTCACACAGGCCATGAAGTAGGAGTTAAAGGTGGGGCATGTGTATCTGCCCAGAACTCGATGCCATGCCACCTAACAGAAAGCCCGGCACCTTCATCCTTTGGCACGTGGAAGTGGCTGAGAGCTGTAGTGTAGGACTGCTGTGTCTGCTAGGGTTGGGGCAGGTAGCGTCTCTAAAGCTGGCACTGGTCAGCTTTGGCTGTATTTGATTTCTAACTTATGTACATTTACTTTTGAGAGCATGTTTGATCAGCTCAGTCTATCAACCAAAAGGAAAAGAAATACTCACCTCTAGTGTAAGTCTTCTACTGCCCAACACGGCTACCTCCTCTTCTCTTAAGCTGTTAGTATCTTGTGGTGAACTGGCCACCCATCAGGCTGTTGTGCACAGCAGATATTTCCCTATCCACTTCTGAGACCATCTTTGCCTAAATTTTGCCTCCTCCTCATCTCCTTTACACACACACATGCATGCGCGTGCACACACACACACACACACACATGCCCACCTCCAAACTCTCCACTGGTGAAAATCAGAGCCACAGAGACATGAGTGCCAAATTACTTTTTATTTCTCAAGTAAATGATTAAAAAAAAAAAAAGGTTTTGTTCTTTTTCATTTTGTTTTTTTTTTTTTTTTCTTTTTTTTTTTCTTTTTTACATATGCAAATGTAAAAGGGAACTGACAGTGAATTGGTGGTGGCGAGAGGAAATGGGATGTTTTGTAACCCTAGCTGCAGTAAAAAAAAAAAAAGAAATAAAAATAAATTAAAAATATTTAAAAAACACAAAAAGAAAAAAAAAAACTTGAACTATTTTGGAAATATTGTGAATAATTTTTGATATAAAACTAATTTTTATGTAGCATGAAAACCACCAAAATAAAATGATCAAGAACAAAAGCTGTGCAGAGGGTGTTTTTGTTTAGTTTTTGAGGGAAAAAAGGAAGAGAGAAGCAGTGTTATGTGAGAGAGGGATGATACTGCTATGGCTTTTATAGCAAGTTTAACAATATCTGATGTTTTTCTTCAATCTTGGTTACAGGAGTTTTGTGATTGTTAAAAGAAAAAAGAAAAAAAAATCACAACTCACATTTTATATGAAAAGAATATTTTATCTCTGCTGTGGAGAAAGTCTTGAAAATAAGAATGGAATTAATCCAAAAGACTCAAAAAACAAAAGGCAAATTAAAAATAATAATGAATGCTTTTGAGTGTTAACAGTGTTCATGATTCTTTTTCTGCTTTATTTGTCCTTTTTGAGCATTTGAGGTTGCAGTACTGCAGAGGCAAGTGTGAAGGAGGTCAGAGAGAAAGGAAAGGTTAACAAAGTTTTGAATTTTGCTCTGTGAAGCACAGGAGTTAAGCATGGAATTTTTTGTATCTCCTCCTGAGTAAGGGAAAATGGTACTGTCTTTTTGCAAGCTACGTTGGTACCGTTATTCATTCCTTTTAGAAAAAAAAAATCAAAATACAAGTGTAAAAGGAAGTAGTCTGCCTCTCCCAATTCCAAGCAAAACAGTTTGTTTTCTTAGCACTCTGGTCCCTTTTAGAAATTATGGGGATTGTCTGCTGCCCTGAAGGAAGTGGGGTGCTAGTGCTCTTTGGCTCCTGGGAGGCTCTGATGCTAGGTGCTAGAGCACTGGATGGGTAGCAGCCATCCCACCCTGCCAAGGAGCAAGAGATTAGTCCTTTGAATTGTCAGAGGACAGGAGATGCTGGTTTCTGGACTATCCCATGGAATCTGGTGGGTTTCTCTGTCCATTCTGTCTTAAAAACACTCCTTGACCTGTGTGAGTCAGAGCTGAATATGAATTTCATCTTCCATCCATCATGCTTTCATCTTCCACTTGATCATTAAAACACTTCACCATCAGCTACCAGGGGACCTTCTCTGTTACCTCTGTCCTTTCTGTCTGAGAGTCTTCTACACTGTGGGATGCTGTGCTAGTGTGCAGTGTGTGCTCACCAGCAAGAGAATGTGGTATGGGGTGAGAGCAGCACTGTGACTCTATGACCCCCAGGCTTTCTTGTGTCCTCCATCTGAGAGGTGCTCTATCACTCTCTCTTCTACAATCAGCAGGACGCTCCATGGAGGATGTGAGGAAGTGGACCATGAAAGGGACTGAGCATCTGAGGGACCTCAGCTTCAGCATGGAAAATGCATTCTGCACATCAGATCTGCTGGCCTGACAGCACATGGCTGGCCCTGGTAGTAGGAAAGGAAAAGTCACAGTGAAAATCTCAGCTTTGGGGACTTTCTTCAGGAAATACCTGCAGCAGAATGAGTGTAGTGGAGAAAAATAGGTAACATTGCCACACAGGTGGCTAGGAGTAAATATGTGGCCCGGAAACATGCATCTGGGTGGAATACTTTTTGAAAGCAATTGCCTGGAATTGGAGGGGAATAGAGCTGAAAACAAACAAACAAACAAAACCAAAACAAAACATTGGCAAATGCTGTGAAGACTCGGATTTCCAAGCATAATGTGTCAGAGTCTGGAACCAGGGCTTTGGCCATGTGTTATGCTAGCTGGAAGTTCAGCCAGGGGCCATTCTTGCACTCCAGCCTCTGCACTCACTCATGTTTCTTTCCCTAGAGTGCATCAGCAGGCTCATTCTCTTTCCTTAGACTCCAAGGGCTGGCTGTGCCAGTAGTGATGGAGTGGATAATTTCACCCTGATCTCACTCTGGGGGAAGCTTGCACTTTGCCCACCCTGTCTCTACACCTCACTGCTCAGATCTCCCAGGTTTTTAGAGGTAGACATTTTACAAGGCCAGAAGAAGGGCAAATATCCTTCCAGTACACACACATATGGCAAGGGCAGGAGTCCAGAGTTTTTGAGCACTCCAACCCTAGTTGTTCTCCTTGAAATATCTATATCTCTCTGTCTTTGTTAATGTGAGTGCTGCAAGGTTTGATAGCCCTCACAGATGATTTGCATGGTCCATCACAAAGCCAAGATTCTGTCAGTGGATAAGAGCTTTTCTATGTGTCTTTTCTGCCTTTGAACAAGGGACCTAGAAATTTAGTTAAAGATATCTGCAAGTATGCAAGTCCCACACCTATGTGATATTTGCTGATGTGTTTCACTCACTGGAATAAACAGGCTCAGAGCTCCTCTTTGGCCTTCCACAAGTAGGGACTTTTCCAAGTGGTAAATCCACTTCCACTGGCTCTGGTGGCCCTTTCCTCTGCCAAAATGTTCATTTTTCAGCTATTGCAGCTGAACCTTGCTGTGCTAAGACACAGGTGGAAGCATTCCATTTTGGGACTAAAGAGAGCTAGTTGTTATGAACCAGTCACTTCTGCTGGCTCTGCAGCTTCATATTGCTTAGGGACTAGCCGTTCAGATGCTCTCCTTTCTCCCCAAGCCACTTCAGGGCTCTCTGCATGCTGCAGTGACAGCCTGGTTTGCTGTCCCTGCTGACCTTCCCTTCTTTATATGCAGAGAGTAAAAGCTTCATGGCCGCTTTCTTATCTGAAGCATTAGATTAAAACTGGAGAAGCATGACGTTTTGGACCTGTCTCTGTGGCTCTCTGATTAGTTATCCTCGCTGAGGAGGCGAGAGACCAAGGTCTGCCAGCTGCAAGGTTAAGCTTTGGGTAAGCAATTGCCCTTCGGCTTCAGGTTGCTGCTGTGCTATTAGCAGAGGGGACATGCACTGAAATGTTAAATGACTTCCACCACATACTTGCCACTCTTTCAAGATTTGTGTGTAGACTTATGTCTAAGCAGAAAAGAGGAGGCTGGTTTACTTCTTGTCTATTTGCCTTGCCCCCAGAAGAAAATTTCCCCCCAAAAAAGAAGAAAGGTTCTTTCCTCATTTGAAACTCAGGCTATTGCATCTTTGTCTAAACTAGAGTATTGTTTTTCAGGGGTAGAATAAGGCAGATCTTTGGCTGGTATCCACACACAAGCATTGCGTATGTTTCTACAGCCTTTCACTGAAGGAAGAGTCCAGCTTCTGCTGAAAAGGGTAGGGGCATTTTCTGTGCCTCTTTGACCTTGAAGGATGAGCTGCAAGTCCAGAATCTTAAACATGTAGTGCTTGCATGGCTTGCACTGCATGCTGACTACACTGCTTGGTTAGATGGGGGGATGTATGGGGGCCAGCAGCACTGAGTGCAGAGAAGAAATCATTAGCTAATGCTTGTGCCATATTTTCAGCAAGGAGAGAAGGGTTTTTAGAAGCACTTGAGACATTAAAATAAACCCCATTTAATTGAAAGCCAAATGTGCTTAGCTGTTCAGATGCTTGCTAAAATTTCCACTACAAAATTTAAGAATGTTTATCCTTTCTAAAAAATGCCGTTATAAAGGAACTGCAGTATTCAACAGTCAGGTAGACTAACAGCTCTCCTAAGCCTACAAAACTGTGGTAATAATCTCAACCACCAACTCTCAGAGGGTGCGGGAGCTCCCTCCTCGACAGTTGGAAGTGGGTAGCACACTGGGGTAGCACACCAGAAAGGGGATGCACGTTGCATGCAAGCAGTGGCTGGTGGCTTCAGAGCTAATTTTGTGTTGCTCAAAATGACTCCATTGTTCCTAACAACAACAGTGTTGCTGCAGAATTGGATGGTGTTGGAATCAGTCATTAATCTGGCAAGTACCAAGTCAAGTGAGATGTTTTGCCAGGAAGGTGAAACCCTGACATAAAATTGATCAAAAACATTTAGGTGCTGCTTTCAAACAAGATTTGTCCCTTCGATGCTTTGCACTGCTGTAATCCTTACTTCAAAGAGTTTGCAGTTTTGATGCCAAACTAAAATACATTGATATTAGCATTTACAAGTTAATTGACAGATGCCATGGTTTACATATATTATGCAAATATCCTGAAATCTTGCATGTATTTGCATCTAATTTTCTTCAGATTAAATGAAACATGTACATATTACAGGGGAAATAATAGGAGAAATAACTGAGGGGAAATAGGGGAAATAACTGAGGCACCAAGAGATCTGATAAGCTAGGTGACTTAATGGGGCCTGTTGTATGAACTGTGGTAAAGCCAAGGGGCAGGGGGGAAAGACATCTAACATTTTCATGTACTACATTCATGGTTGCTGTTTGGAGAAAGCAATGCACAAAAGTGCACAAATTTATTTGGGATGCTGTTAGCAGCAGTGCAGGAAATTTGTGCTGGGAGACATGATTTTAGATGCTGGGACCTCAGCCTGAAGGGATAATCAGGGGTTCAGCCTGTTTTTGTGTTCTATTTGTTTGTGGGTTTTTTTTTTTTTTTTTTTTTTTTGAGAAAGAAATAGTCACTTTGCATCATTGTACAAACATCACCAACTGAGCTCCCTTCACATGACAAGGGAATGAGCATTTCATACTCAGGCAGGGGAACAGTGAGGAGGTGAGTGTGTAATCCATACAAAAGCAGCAGGCCACACATCAGACATCAGACTTGCCTGTCACCATTTCAGTACCTGGCATGATGTTGTCTTCTTCTTATTACCCCTCTGGAGGTCATGAAGGGAGGACAGTGCTATTTGCAAAGACATGCCCAAAGCAATCAGCTTCTGCTTCAGGTGAGTTTTGTGAGAAATCTTGCTATTCTGACAGTGTTCTGGTTTTCTAGCTTCTCTCCACTTCTTCCATTGAGCAAAGCCTTGAGGGTGCTATACCTCATCCCATTCTTGCCCAAAGAGAGGTTTTACTGGCTACATTTTTTTTTTTTTTTTAGTTAGTTAGTTCTACTCTTACAGGCAGAATAAGTAATGGAATGTATGGGCCTTACCCAGGGAAATGCTGGGCAGTACAGACTCTCTAGGATATGTGCAATGCATGGGGTCAGCCTCTTCTGCTACTCTGGGGTGACTTCTCTGAGTTGATCACGGAGGCTCTACCACGAATCAAAACACAACTCATGTTCGTTCCTTGGAAAGTCACACATCAAAATCTTAATGTACACCTCATGGGTAGTCCTGCACATCCCTCTTCTGCTTTTGTCAGGCTGCTACAAACTCTCAGCTTTTACAGGGAGGCTGTCAAAACATTGTATAGAAAATAATTTCCTTTTTCAGTTCCACCAATGTGCAGTAACACCTCAGGCTGTCATATTGGCGAGGCTTCATCAAGAACTTCTTTGCACCATGCACAGTGTTCATCCAACTTGCCAGCTCTCGATGAATTTTGTCCAAGACAGCCTGGTCTCTGAATAGTGACTGAACTTCCCAGACTGCTTCTTCTCCAGCTTTGCTTCCAAACTGTGCAGGATGCTTTGAAGTGAAAACAAATATGCAACTGGACAGAGGTTGACCAATCTTCCTTCCCTCTTCAAAGGCTAGGTTGATAAAAACAGTTTTCTTAAGGTTACAGTTCAGCTAAGTACAAGTTCCAGCCTCATAATCACACCAAAATTTTAGGTCTGTCTTGCCAGTGCCCCTTTAAATTATGCATACTCCTGCTTACACATTCACTGCCACTCTTCAAATATTCAAGGGTTCCTTACATTTAATTTCAGATGGTTTACTCTCTCCAGGGAGGAGGCAGTGTTTTAAAAAGAAATTGCTGATGGGAAAAGTAGAGCTTACATGACTTGCAGCAAGCAGCAATTTGTGTTCTTAAGAACATGCATGTCTTGGACATGTAAATTTTACTCATTTGCACTTCAAGGGTACATGTGACATACAACACTGCTTTCTCATCCAATAACATTATCTAAGCTTAATGGTTAATGTCAAGTTTTTATTAACATTTACAAGTGCATTGGGAGATTAATTTGTTTACTTGTATTATGCAAAACTGATTTAAGATCGTGGTTTGCATTTACACACATTTACATAGTGTTTCCTGATTAATACATTATAATACACACAAATCATGTGTAAATTGCAGGCTCACATCTGCAACATAAACTTCTTTTTGTGCAGTGTAATATTTGACTTGTCTGGCAAAACTTTTCCAGCAGGTTGCTGTTGGAGTCAGTATGTGGTGGGAAGGGAAGGAAGGACAGGGATCAGAGGTGGCTTTTCCATGGAGAAATCTTTCCTTAGCACCTGTTACTTGCCAATGCCCTGCAGCTGTGAAACAGAAGATGAGGATGCCAAGAACAGCTGGCAACAGGATGAGTTTCATGTAGTGCTGTGGCCCTGGGGTCAGGATGCTGTGAACAAGAAGCTTAGCTGACTTGAGGCTTGGAGTGATACGGGTGAGCAGCAACAGTAGGGAGGGAAAGGGCCAGGAAACGTTGCTGCCTGTAATGGCCTCATAACCTTGGCCCTGGTCCTCCTAAAGGGGCTCAGCTGGGTGCAGTGGAGACCCCAATGTGCTCTGCTCTGCTCCCCAGAGCACCTCTGGCTGGGGACAGAGGTGAGCGCTGAGGACAGCGCACAGCCGGCTGGCGTGGGGATGACCAGCGGAGGGTGCAGAGAGAAGGACAGCGATGACCACCAAGCACCTGGTGTGGGACTGAGACGGGGACCCAGAAAGGCAGCACCCTTGCGCTGAACACGGGGGCAAGGGGACACTGTGGGTATTTCCCCAGTGTAGCGTCTTCCTAAGGGAAAGCGCGGTCGAACTCAGGCTTGCCTCATCTCTCTGAGGCCCTAATCCTACTATCCTTCCTCCACCAGTCACCACCTTATCCTTCTCTTCCCTATACCCTCACCCCCCTCCGGTTCTTCTTTCTGTAAATAACTCTTTCTGATTTTGGACAAGCAGGGATCAACAGATTCTGGAGGGGGGGCGGGGAAGACACTTGTTTTGTTTTGTTTCGTTTTCCTTTCTCTCTTGAATTTTGGTGTTTGAACTTGAAAAAAAAATAATATATATAAATATATAAATATATATATTTAAGCAAATGGATTTCCTGAAAAACTATGAAAGGAGTTGATTTTCCCCCTCTTTGATTTCTCTTGTTTCTCATTGCGGTTTGTTTTTTGGGGAAGAGGGTTTTTGTGAACTGTTGAGATTTCCAGTTCAGCGTTGTTTAAAGGATGTGGAGGAAAAGAAAAAAAAAAAAAAAAGAAGAAAACAAACAAAAAAAACAACAAACAAACACATGAAAACCTTTGTGATGTACAAAATCTGTAAATAGTCAAAGATACTTTCTCTTTTCTAACAACAAATTATTTCTGTCACTTTATATTCAAAAATAAAGAAAACTACCACAGAATATCAGGGTTAAAAAAATCGGAACCCATACTCAGAACATTTTCGTTGTTGTCTTTGTTCATTTTACACTTGTACTGGAGAATGCCTGGGAATTTGCGCTGTGCCTGTGATGTAAAAGTCTGAAATGGGGTTGAGTTGAAGTTAGGCTACAATGTTACCTGAGAGGGGCTCTTCCCCTGGCATTCACAAGCAGCTGTAGATTGAGCCTTGTGTCTTGGGGTTACCTGGTGAGAGTGGATAAGGGAATAACATCTGGCATCTTTCCCAGTCAAGAAGCACAAACACATGCTGAGGAAGATGAATGGATGGCAGACTCCCTCCATGGGCTCTATCTCACTCTGCATTGCCTGGAAACTGGATGGGGGCTGAAGGCCAAAGGCCAGCATGAAGCTGTTGGTAAAACCACTAAACAAACTGTCGTATTTTGGAGCTGTCTTGAATGCCCCTTGTCAGGCCAGTAAGTGACAAGACACTGATACATATTCTTCATAAAACAAAGCCCAGGCTATAGAAGAGGACAGGGTGGCAAAGGGAACTGTCCAATAATGTCAGTTTGTGTTGGCACAAGCCACATGAATCAGGGCCCCTAAGACTGCAGGGAAGTTGGGGCAAGAGGTAAGAGCAGAGCTTTGCAGAGGTTGCTCTGGTCCAACCAATAGAAAAAGACAAGGAGGATATTTTTGAAGAAGTGCTAAGAATTATCTGTTTTTGAAAACACAGAACAGTGGGTCACCTTTAATGGCAAGAGGGTTGTGAGCCTTTAGGTATTTTTAGGGGAACTAAAAATAAATAAAATGGACCAGATGAGCTTCTCAGAGGTTGTTTGACTACCTATGGGGTGCAATTAAAAGGGTGGAACATGGCAGAAACACTCAGACATAGCAAGCCAGACTCAGTGTAAAAAGCAGTGCTCAGCTGAGGGAGCTTCTAACAACAGCTGATGGAAATTAAACGTTAGTAAATGCAGATAATTGATAAGGGGAGCAGAAAGTGAACCAGGAAAGAAAATCTATGGCTATTACATATAAAGGTAAAGAGTATTATATTTACATAAATACTCCAGATACCAGAAGAGGAGGGGGAGGTGTCAGTACTTTTATTTATTTATTTTCAATCTCAGCCCATATGTGCTAGCTACTAAGGCAGAGGTGTTCACCCTTGTATTTCTGAGTTCAAAACATCCCTATTTTGATGAGGAATCAAATTTATTTTCTTTTGACACTAGCTTAGATAGTGCAAAAATGAAATGTGATTGTTTGGGGCCAATTCAGCCAGAACCTGATATTTTTGTTTTCTTAACAGGTCAGGGACAGAGTTGCATTAATGCAGGACACGGTCAGCAAAACTGACTAAACTCCAACATATAACTGTAATATAGTATAGATCATTAAAGATTTAGTTCTTTCCTCAGGTTCCTCTGCCAAAGGAGAAGGAGTATTTCACTAGATTCCACTTGCAAGCCAGAATTAAATTCTTGTTGGAGGTGCAGGGGAAAAATAAACAGTTTTAAAGTTTCAAAAAGTTTCAATCTTTTATCTTTTCAAACAAGGCCAATTTTCCACCTTTTCAATATTCTTCATAGTATGCCCCCCCTCTTTTTTTTTGTTGTTACTGAAATTAATAATTGACAAGTTCTGCTTTGAAATAAGAAATGTCTGCCAATTTACATGTACAATTTCCAGTCTGAAAAAAAAATCACATTTGGGCCAAACCGCACACTTATAAACTACTAATAGAGTAAAAGCAATCCAGCAGGAAACTAAGTGGCACGCATAAATGAAAAGCAAAGATAATCATCCAAAGGGTCTTAAAAAATACTCTCCTCATTAAGTTTCATTTCTGTAAATATCATTGAAATAAAATCCAAGCAGAACTTAAACAGCTCAACTGGCAGCTCTTTAGCTGAAGCAAATAATTTTTTTTAGAAGTCGGGAGATGCTATCAGTGAATGAGATAGCAACCAAAAAAGTCAGGTTCTTTCTGAATCTCCTAGATGCACAGCAACAGACTGGAACTGGAAAAAGATATATTAGTTTTCCTCCTTTTTTGACTTTCACCTCCACCAGAATCTGGTAGCTCAGGAGTAGCTATGAAAAAAAAATGGGAAAAATGGGGAGATATAATCACATTAAAACTAACCTTATGATACTCAGGTTTCATAAGTATAAGTTTGTTCTGATGTTATCAGCCCATACTGTCACCTTTTGTTCTTCTAAATCCAAGGTTTACAGAAGAGATTTTAAACACAGCACAGTATGACAATGATAGGAAAAAGCTATTCGCTGCTACATCCAGTGCGTGCTATGCGTGCCACCTAGGTGAGCATGTACCTTCCTAACATTAGGTGTCTGGCAAGGGATGTCTCCAAGCTTTTTTCCATGCTCAGGGCAGAGCAGGAGACATTTCTCAAACATAAGCTATGCCTTGCCTAAAGCCAATGGCTGGGTTCAACTGTCCCCAGGTGAGCCTTTCTCTTGACAATTGCCAAGATAACTGAGACCAGTGTGAGCATGTGCATGTGTGTGTGTGTGTGTATGTGTGTGTATGTGGAGGGTCTCACCTAAGCATTAGGGCTTGAAATCTCAGGTATATGCTTAGGTTTTCAGTGAAACCAATTAGCATCAATACTCGGTCCAGCCAGTGGATTCTAGAGACTTTTTATATTATCTCAGATGCCACTTTTGGCTCAGACAAATCTCCCACTAAACTCATTGCTTGGGCAGGTCTCTGCTGGAAGCCTGGATCCATGGACACCTTTACTGGAAGACAGCTAAAGGTAGGCCAACCAAAGCTCACTTGTGGTATCTAAGTTAAGGTGGCAGAGATGGTAGGGGAGATATGGCTCCCTGGCAGATATGTTGCACTGAGTGCCAGACCATGAGGAGAAAGGGGATGAGATTTCTTTCTAGGACAAATTGTCTGCCATGGTATGGCTGAAAATGCCAGGGACATGGGAGGGGAGGGCTGAGTGATGTAAAAAGGGAGCAGGAGAAAGCATAATGAGTTCTACTGCCTGATGCATCGCTTGGCAGCCTGTATTCAACAGATCAATAAGTAGTAAAAGGAGTCAGAAAATAATGTGTGTGTTTGGAGAAAAAATGTAGCTGGAATCAAATATATATATGAGTGCAGTAGCTGACATTGTCTCAAATACAACAAGGAGATCTCTACACCTCTGTCCCAAAATATGGCTACTCTGCCATCCTCCAGGAGCTAATCCTGACACTCCTTGCTGTGCTGTCAATACGGCTGTGGCTGGAAGGAGCTTTGCTCCTGTGCCTGTCTTGGGGAACCACTCTCCTTTTCTGGGTACAGCATCTCTTGAGGGCATCCCCCAGCAAATACTGGCAAATGGACTTACTCCACTAGGAGTGGGGCAGGTTTCCTGACTCCTTCCCTCAGTGTGACTGGAACCCTCCATTTCCATAAGCACAACCTACTCAGACCTTTTCAGCATTCATCCCAAGGTATCCAGAAATGTGACTGCTCCAGTAAAGTTCCTGTGCCAGATGCCATGTTCTCCTGTGCAAGGTGTGGGGAATGAAACCACTCCATCATGTGCCATCAGTAAAATTCGTGGAGTGAGAGGGCCCCTTTCCATCCCAGGAGGACAAGTGAGAGTTTAGCAGGCAATTAAAATGTACTAGTGTCCTCCCCAACCTGTACTATCCTGGCCTGCCCTCTTCCTTGGCTGGCCTGCGGGATGTGAACCCTTCAGCCTTCATTATTCTCAAATTAGAAAGGCTTATTAGAGGACCCTACAGCAAAAGTCATTGCTGTGGTGCTTTGCACAGGGTAAAGCTTTAATGGGAGAGGGAAACTAGGATTCTACAGTTGGTGTAAGATGTGCTTAATGCTTTGAGCCAGGACTGAAAAAGCTGAATGAGGTCTGACAGACAGCTGTGAGGTTGTGTTTTCTCTTTTTTTCCCCCATTTTCTGACACGTGAGATGTAAAGAAAGCACTGTACAAATGGAAGGATTGCAGGTCCCCATGCATGTAAACTGCACAGGGGTGTTTGCCATATCTAAATCCTATGGAGCTATCTTCTCAGCTGGTGTAACATTAGCACAGATGTGTGCAAGAGCATGAAGGACAGCGGTGCTTGAAGATGACTGTTCAGTCAGAGACTGGATCTTGTGGTCAGCGGGGCCTTAGAAAAAATGCATTGAAATGCATGATGTCCCATGACAATCAGACCAGAGTGACCTAGAGAGGGGGTGCTGGCTTGCTCATGCTCTCAGAGGAAAGTTGCACTCAGCATTGTGTTCTCTGTCTCAATTAGATACGAGCATGTTCAAACATGATAACGTTGTGTAGTATAGAAAAAGACAGTGTCCTGGCCCAGTTCCAGCTTGTATAATTAATTTCTTCTTATCTAAAAATTCTACCTGTAATTTTGAATGGGTATAGCTGGATTTTTTTTTCCCAATCCTGACTTCAAACCACCAACTTCCTTTTTTTTTTTTTTCTTTTGACTTTTTAAATACATTTTCATTCCTTTATATACATGTGCATGCATATTTATATTCCTCTTTTTATCTTTTGTGTTGTTCCAGCAACAAAAGATGTAATTCATTTTTGTTAAATTATTGTATGATTGTGCAATGTACTATATAGGGCTATATGCAATAATACCTTCTAAGAAAATATAAAAGAAAGAATGTTCATCCATATATTGAAAACACCCTGAACTATCCAAACCTCTCATAGACTGACTTCTTATTACTGCACAGTGTTCCTTGCACCAACTATCTGAATGCTGCTCTTTATTCAGCAATCAGCCACATATACAGTACTGCATATTCATTTGGACATGTCCGAGCTCAGGAGATGCAATCACAGAAAGATTATTGTGTGAGACCTGTTCTTTGCAGACATATTCTTCAATTAACAATGTGGAGGAAAATGTCTGTCCCAAAAGTACCAAAAAGTTACTGCACAGTCCTTGTTCTAGGGCCTGACTGAAGGGCTGCTGTGCAGACTGTCTTAGTTAAACCCTGCCCAGGGGAACTGCCTGCTGTAATCCCTTTGGTAACTGTGGATAATCTCAGCAGCCCAGATCATAAAATCACAGAATCATTAAGGTTGGAAGAGACCTCCAAGATCATCTGGTCCAACCATACCCTTACCACCACCGTCACCCCCTAAACCATGTCCCTTCTCTGGACACACTCCAGGGCCTCGATGTCCTTCTTGTAGTGAGGCCTCACCAGAGCAGAGTACAGGAGGACAATCATCTATCTCCCTGGTCCTGCTGGCCACAATATTTCTGATACAGGCCAGGATGCCGTTGGCCTTCTTGGCCACCTGGGCACACTGCTGGCTCGTGTTCAAGTGAGCATTAACCAACACCCCCAGAGCCTTTTCCTCTGCACAGCTTTTCAGCCACTCTGCCCCAAGCCTGTAACATTGCACGGGGTTGTTGTTGCAAAGGTGCTCTGCCCGGCTCAGTACAGCAGTAGCACTGCATAGCTTATCTAGCCAACACTGAAACTGTCCACATTAGCACATCTGCTTTGTAAGTGATAGCATTAAACATTTTCCAGTGAAGGGAAGCCTTGTTTGACTGCATGACAACATGTGCCCAGAAAGCAGTGATTGCTTGCACTGCGAGGCTGTTCTCCCAGAGCAATTAGATGCATTTTTCTGTACATCCTTTTTCCACCTCTGTCTGATAACAGGCTGTGATATCCTGAGTGCTTGGGTACCACTGACTGTGAGAGCTTGGTGCATCTCAGTTGCAAGTGAAATGTTCTCTGCATGTGTGTCCTGTCACATGGGATTTGAATCTGAGCCTGCAGAATTACCAGTGACCCTTTTGCAAGCACAGGAGGTGCTTGGGCTTGCAGCTCAGCTAGCAGAGGGTATTTCCAATGGCACAGCAGCTCCTGCCAGCAGGCATCAGTGGCTGGGAGGGCTGTTCAATACAGCTGTAGGTTGCAGAAATAGCATCCATGCCTGGCTTCCTTAGCAAATAGACAGCCACAAGATCACAGCCCCACTGTGATGCCATTGCTGATGCTGGGAACAAAGAGGTTTAAGCAAGCCCTGTGTCCTCCTCTTTGTGGAGGAAGGAGGCTGCAGCTCTTGTCTTTATGTCCCCAGTGTTTCCCACACAGATGGGAGCTAGTGCTGCTTTTGGCCAGGCATGTCTCCCTACTCCCTCAGCTCAGTAAATGTGGTAATCTGAATGTGTGCTGTTGTAGGTGACTGGGTGTCTGAGCCAATTCCTCAGTCAGCAACACCTGTGTACCTAACGTGGCATTTTGACGGCTATCCAGCCCTTACCAACTAAGCTGTTTCAACACCCTGTCATCATGTGTTGCCAGGTGGTTGTAAAACAAGCAGAGGTGTGCCGATACAAACAGAAGGATAAACATGAGGAGGGAAAACAGGAGTGGTGTAATTAATGAGGAGTGTAGAAATCACTCCAGTGAAGGGCAATTCAAATGATCTGAAGCAAGAGGGGCTGGGGAGCTGTCAGGGGGTGAGTAAGGATCTGATACATGGAGAGACTAGGGATGCTGGAGACTGAAATGAAGGCAATAAACAGGTAGATGATGAACGATCAAGAACAGGCCAACAGACACTCCAAGTTAGCCTGGTATAAGAGAGGAAGTCTTAAAGGCAACATGCTTTCCCTTTTTATAGATTAAAAGGACTTACATTTCTCACCCTGCAATTAATCAGTCCCTGGGATTTGCTCGTTTCATACATCAAATATATATAATGCAACAGCTTTTGTGGAAAGCCAGGCAGAGTATTTATTCACAACAAAGCTCCTGGGCAATGCCCTCAGAGAGACTTACAGCTCTTCTCCCAATCGCTCCAGCTGGCTGGAGTTCTCATTGCTCAAAACAGCCCTCAGAGGGGAACAGCTTCATCAATTCCCACCTGTCCAGAGCAAAACCACTGTCACAGACCAGCACAAGGACTAGTAAATTTAAGGATTAGACATTTATATAGGAGTGCTGTGACCCAACAGGTAGTTTGAACTTGGTTGAAATTTAGCAAGCGTATGATTAAAAACATAAATTAATCCCTGGCAGGGATGGGAAGACATTAGAGGATTACACAATTATGAGTAGAATAAGGCTCCGGTAGGGGAGAGAAACTGCGACATCTCCAGTTGATTCATCTAAGGCCATAGCAAAGGCAAGCTGCACAAGTAGGAGGATCTGTGCTCTGAGGGATTGCCCAGGTTTGCTGGAGGGAGGTGGATGAGCCCAAGCAGCCACCTAAAGAAGTCTGACTGCTGTTAGTTACCCGCAACAAAAACCACAGCAGTTCTCTCATTGCCTTTTCACCACAAAGTCTGTGCATGGAGATGCCAGTGACCATAATGAGATTTGCTGCTGCTGACATTAGCAAGAGGATGCTCAGGGCACCCTTGGGTGCTGGAACACCCAGCAAAAAACATTCATGCTTCTTAGTTATTTCAGCCATGAAGAGGGAGGAAAGGTAGCTGGAAAAGGCAAATGTGTCTACTCCTTCTTGCCTCCATCTCACTGTCAGAGCCTCCCTTGTTTCCAATTTCTCTTTACAGTGATGGTTAAATAAGTCCTTGACAGTGGGTATGGCATGACCACAGGTTATCCTGCTGTGGAGTGGTCAGGGAGGTAGAGCAGCTGGTAGGGCATGGGTGCAGGGCTTGAGAAGGGATCTCTGCTCCGGGCTGCTAAGGCAGCTCTCCTTCCCTCCTGCAGCTGGTGGACTGTGTCTCTTCTGGCAGCCACGCTGTGCCAGCAGCTTTTCACCATGTCTGGTATGCAGAATTCATAGGGCGGGCCTTCCTGTCATCTGTGCTTGTACAGGGTCTAGCAGGTCTGTAGTAAGGTCGCCTCCAAAGGTGTATGCCATAGTATAAACACAGTGTAAGTAAGCCTCTTAAAAAAAAAAAAAAAAAAAAAAAAAAAAAGTGTTTTCACTACCTACATCACTTCTGTAAGTACTCGAGCAGGGACTCCATCTCCAGTGAAGCTCTTTTTCCAGAGAAAGAAAAGAGGAACTCTACAGGGTAGGCTAAATGCTCTTAGGAACAAGCAGCCATGCAAAACCACATGGGCACTCTTGAAAATTAATCCCAAATCAAAAGTAAACTCACAGAGTGGGTTAGCAGCTAGAGGCAGCCCTGCATGGGAATTCCCTGCTCTTGGGAGTAACAAGGAATCCGTCCTGCTGGCAGGATATAAATGCAATCAGTTGGTGAGTACCAAGGCTGTTTTTTGTCTTTGGATGGAGCTACATATTTGGTACTGGGACTCTTGTACTGTTCTTAGACCTAGAGTACATCTGCTTTGCTTTTTTAAACGCTGAGGCATTTAACATGAATAAAATATTTCACAGGGAACTATCACCTGGCAGTGCGTCCCACTGCTCCACTTTTCTTGTGACAGACCCAGAGGGAACATGAGCCATTTCCATGGCCTTCTGTGTCCTTGCAGCTGCAAGGACGTGACAGAGGGTTTGCATGTCTGCTCAAGGAGAGCTGCAAGCAGACTATTCTTGATGGCTGACTTTATCTACCATGTACATGAGTGATTTACTTGGTGCTTCAGTTTTAAAGGTAAAGAATCTATGGATGTGCAGGAGGCAGAACTAATGGGGAGAAATCGTATCTTTGCATAATCAGGTAGAGAGGGTGCAGAGAGGCCTTGAGACACACAAGTGCTTCAACATTATTGCTTTCAAACCCCCAGAAGTATATGTGTGAAATATGTCTGAAAATATGTCTGTTTTCAGCAGAGAAGAAGGCACAGTACTGTGGGAGTACAAGTGAGTGGCTCCTCAGTGCAACATATTTTGATCCCTGTTTGTTAATGTGCCATTCTATTAACTTAATAAAAGCAAACATATTGAATCTGAGAACATCAGAGATAAAATCCTGCTAGCAGACAAAAGTCAGACAGTGGGACCAAACTATTTGCATTTCTTCTGTCCACTTTGGCCACTTGGCTGGTTTTGGTAGCTGGCAAACCTTGTTCAGTTCCCTGAGGTATTGGGTTCCTTCTGCAAACACAGAATGGCATTAGCAATATTGTGTGTGTGTCCTGGAAAAGGAGGTGCAATTTTCTGTTTCTCTTATGTTGCAAGTTCTCTTCTGTTTCTCTTATGATGCAGCATCACAGACCTATAACGCAGATGTGTGTCGGAAAAGGTGTTTTATCAGTCAGCTTTTCCAATTTCTTTCCAAAACTATTTGCACTGCTCTTGAACCCTTGATCAAACTGTGATTTCTCCACTGGCAGGCTGTGTTTTAACCCAGACTCATGATCAGCCTTCTATTTCAAACACTATTGTTGTCATTTATCTTTATACAAACATGTCACAGTCACTTGTGCCACGTGGTGCCATTTAGTGGGTTATGACACATCTAATTCTTTCTCATTTTTCTAGCAAGTAGCAGTCTGACCATCTTTTTTAGAAAGGTTTTCTGTATGTCCTGGCACATAGGGTTTTGTTTATTTGTTTTTGTGGGGTTTGTTGTTGTCGTAGCAATGTCATTATTAATTAACCTTAGATCCAGAGCAACAGCTTACTTCATAGTAATGAAACCTTTTTTTTTTTTTTTTTTTTTTTTTTTTTTCATATTTCCTTCTTTTTTAACAGTACCTGGAGCATGAACAAAGAGTAATCTCTAGGACCTCTGTGGATCCTTTCTCAATTTGTCTTTAGACATTTTTCTAGATGCCACAGTTTGGCAGTTGTTCCAACAACCCCTTCTCTGATCTCACACTAGCTAACACCTTGGACTATTAATCTTGAAAAAGTCATCTTTGACAATGTATTTTTCATCCACAAAGCTTTTTCGCTTGCCAGTTCAGTTCACACAATCACAGAATGGTTGAGGTTGGAAGGGATGTCTGAAGGTCATACAACCCCCTGCTCAAGCAGAGTCACCTAGAGCAGGTTGCCCAGGACCACATCTAGGTGCACATGAAGATCTCCATGGATGAAGACTACATATCCCATCTGAGCAACCTGTGCCAATGGTCAGTCACCTTAGCAGTAAAGAAGTGTTTCCTGATATACAGAGGGAACCTCCTGTGTTCCAGTTTGTGTCAACTGTCTCTTATCTTGCCACTAGGCACCCCAGAGAAAAGCCTGGCTGTGTATTCTTTGTACCTTCCTTCCACTGATGAGATGACCACTGAGCCTTCTCTTATCCAGGCTGGAATGCACCAGCTCTCAGTCCCTCCTCATATGAGGAACAACTCAATATTGCAGCAACTCAATTGCAACAAAGCAGAAATACTTTGTTTAAGTATTAATTTATCCATTATTTATAGTCCTGCATTTTTAGCAGATTTTTTTCCCATTAGTAAAAACATTCCTGGATTTTTATCAACTGCCTTTCCCACAGAGGTTCTATTTAACTAATTCAGTCGTTTCTTTATGCTCTACTAAATACTCTTTTCTTAGCATGCAGTAAAGAAAAATTCATGAACTTCTGTTGATTTAAAGAAAGGGTAAAAAAGTAGTTTTGAGAAAATAAAGAAGTGATCCTTTTGCTGTGTGCCAAAGGGAGTTCTATTCCTCTGAGTAATATCTCGGGTCAAGCAGTGATGTCTTCACTGGCACATTGATCTGTAAACTAGGCCCAGGTGAGGTTTTTAACTCCAAACTCTAGTTGTGTAATTGGTCTTGGTAATGCAAAGATGTCAGGCTTAGTTTTGCAACATAAACCCCCTTGGTGGCTGTTTCAGAAAATTATTTTTATCAAAATAGGTCCTTGCTGTGATGTAGCTGTGCTTGGCTCAATCTCTGTCATGTTTCTTTTGCCTTTTTGTTTGTTTCTTTCTGTCAATCTCAAACCAGTTTGTGGTAAAGGCTGGTTTCAAAACAGTTATTTAAATCGTCAGCAGGGCTTTGTCCTTCAGAGACATTTTGTTAATTCATTTTACATTTCTGTCTGCTGGGAACAGTATTTTTCTCCAATGCTTTTCTAGCATGCACGGCACAGAGTCCTTGTGCCTGGATGCCTTTTCGTTGTGTTGAGATTGTCTCTGCTTTACTGCAAGTCAGTCTAGTCACTGCTGTTTGTCTGCCCCAATATTTGGCCTTTATACTGTGGCTTTTAAAATTAGATGTATGTTTGTTCCTGCAGCGTTTGCTTGTGCTTCCTTCTGGGCAGTTAGGAACTGTTAGCAGTTTTCAGCCAGAGCATTATAAACATTTATTTCTCACAAGTGCTGCTGTGATCATTGCTACAAACACATCTTAGCTGAGAGGGGTAACATCAAAAACAAGGCAGCTCAGGCCCGGCAGTCATCTGATCCTGTCCATTGAGGCACACAGCTCTCACTGCCACCACAAGCATTCACGGTCACTTCAAGGTCAAGTGGTCAAGTCCACTTCTTGAAATAACTGCTGTTTTGGCGCATTAATTATGACACAATCCACTTTTAAAAGACTTCAGATCAGATTTGTATAATGTTGTTTTATTTCCCCCCTTTATTCTCTAACAGGGTGATCAATGTATAGACTGCCAGCTAGATTCTGGTAGAAACAGGGCATCTTTCCCAAGTGACTTTCTTGTCCAAATCAGAAAGTTCTCAATGATTTTTGCTTTGCTGGTTGCAGCTGCTGTTGAACTGTAATCCTGCCAGATGCACACACTTGGACTGATCTTTAATTTACAGCATTTTACAATGCCTATGCATTTTCAGATGAGATCTAAACTGCAGGCCTCCGCTGCCTCTCAGCCTGCCAGATCTCACCTCTGTCCACATAGTTACATTCACATAGTCTCCATGATATAAGGAGAAGTTGGAAATGGGACAACTTTGCTATTATGTCCACCAGTACAGGGATCAAATGCTTGACTCCAGATCTGCTTTCATGAGCTGGAGAGTTGCACTAGGCTCTAGCATGTCATGTCTTCTGCACAGTGGCACACAGACTGGTGATCCCCAACTTTCCAGTGGTTTACACCAGCTCCCTCATCTCTACCCTTCTCTTTCAGGAAGAGAGATGACCTGTCCTCCATGTGGCAAGGCAATGACAAGAACTGCACATGTGCACTTCTGAAGTAGTTCCCCTACTGTGATGTGAAACAGTAATACAAATGTGTAAATCCCAGAGTGTGAACCATCTAAAAGCCCAGTTCTTTCTGGGGTTCACCTATTACATGACTCTCCCAACTTCTGAGCCTTTCAGCATCTATGTATACCTACAACCACCTTAGACTGTCTATCTCTCCTCTCTCTGACACTACTCAGGGCAGCTTGTGGGCTGTCACCTCTGTGGCTGGCTGCAGAACTCAGAGATGGAAAAGGCAGGATTTAATCACCCGCTTGCATGAAAAGCTGCTATAGCTGTGACCTGCAGTTCTCCTCTGCTGGCAGATTTCAAAAGCTGCAAAGCATCAAATAAGGGCAACTCTGCTGTCTGCAGCATTACATGCTGCAGCAGTTTGGACAAGTTTGGGCCACCAGTGCTGTGCTGCGTTATAACACTTCTTGCTATCAGCAGCAGTGTGAAGGAGTAAGTCCCTAGGTGACCTGCCTTCTTGTATCATTGTACGTGCTGGCACATGGGAGCACTGATTCAGTGCTGGTGGAGGTGGTGCAGGGCACCAGAGGCTGTTATTCAGGCAGGAATACAGTCTTCTTAGGCTTGAGGTTCTCCTTACACCATGGCTGCCCCATTGCTGCACAGGGCTGAGCAGATCAGTGCTGCTTGCAGGAGGAGGTACTGTTACAGTGAAGACATCATAAATAAATAAATAAATAAAATTAGCTCAAATGTTAACAATCAGAAGAAATGTGTAATCTCTGGGCAGGAAGAGAAATGTTGGGTGGGATGAGCTAGACAGATGGAAGTGATTCTGGAGCTCTTACACCACAGTGTGAGGGGGTCCTGTAGCCTCCCTTCTGTGGTGCCACCAACCCACTGATGCAGCAGTGCCTGAGCTTTCTATCTCTATCAACAACTTTCACTGAATAAAAGGCTGTTTGGGAATGGATATCCTCTTTGCTTCTGGCAACCATGCTCTTCCAGCCAAGCCCTGGTGGCTTTTGCTGCCCTCTCTCACCCACAAATCTGGGGGGCTGGCCTTTACCTTGCTAGTAATACTCAGTCTGTGGGTCTGCTACAGACTAACCCCACAGCAGTAGGTATGGGGCAAACCCTCCAGGGACTAACCTGTGGAGTCAGGTAAGGCAGGCCTGTACCTCAGGCCCCAGCTTAAGGCCTTCTGCAGCACCCAGGGGTTTCTGAACAGTCTCCTGCATGGTCCCTAGCAGGAGATGATCTGTGTGAATTTTATTTGTCATTTTCCTTGTTGCAAGAGTAAAAACATGTTATAGTGTAGGACTTGCATACTGCATAAGGTTTACATGGCAAAAGCTTGGTAGCTCAGTAAGCAGAACCCAGCAGCTGCCCCATGTCAGATCAGAGCTCCAGCTACCACACATTTCATGTACTAGAGTTGTTTTGAAATCTGCCGTGGACCTTGTTAGTGATTGATTGTTCAAGCCACTAGCAATGCCATTGCCCATGGCACAAGTGCTATCCTGAACAGATCTCACAGACTGATGAGCAAAGCACAAAGCAAAGCTTGAAAGCCAGGGAAGAGAGCTCAAACCTAGGAAGAAAGGGACTGCGAGAAAAGGGCTTTACTGGAGAGTTATGAGAAGATAATGGAATTGGGTAAACCAAATATGGCCGTAGAGAAAAGGTCTGGGATGGACAAAGAAGGAATAACTCTGCCTGTAGCTCATTTGTGTGCTGACATGCCCTTTGAACATGTCTGAGAGGTTAGCTCCTCACCACAGTCCGAGGAGCAGGAACAGAGATGACCAACAGTGCTTAGCATCCTTCTACCCTCCATGCATGCCATTGCTATGACCTGCATGTAGTCCTGCAGAGCTCAGCCCTTCCTGGTGCAGTGGCTCACACAATGCCTCCCCTGCCAGCATGCCTTTGCCTTGAGGGATCTTGCTAGTTGGGTCAGACAGGCAGCTCCTGTGCATAGAGATTGTGCTGAAAGAGGGATTTTGGCTCTCACCCAGAGCATGGCTCACTTTTGAGTCTAAAAATGTGTAACTAAACATAAATAAACAGCATTCCCTTCCTTACTCTGCTTATTAGCATCTAGGTGCCTTCAGGAGAAGCCAGTTAAAGTCCTTGCAAGACACTGGCAACAGGACAAATAGGCTGGCTCTAGAGAAGCAGCCCAGGTACTGCTGTGCTCCTTCAGAGCTCCCTCCTCCCTCTACTCCTCTATTTATCTTTGTGAGTTACAACTGAGGGCTCTGAAAATGAAGGCACACAGTGGTATCAGAAGACAGAAAACGTATTTCCTTTTGGAGAAAGAGGAGGGTCCAAGTCATGGATCTAAAACCCACGAAGATGGTTGCCGCTCCTGAAACTTCTCCTGTGCTGTAACGTCTCCCAGGATCTGGAAGGCTTTGTGGCTTGATGAGTTTATCTGACAGAGTGTTTTTTTTTTATTAGAAAATGCTGATTCATGAGGCTCTTGCTGTTTGTCAGAGTACACTGATCCACAGATCCCAATCCAAACAAACATGGGGCTCAGTCATATTAAATATCTGTTTAATGGGACAGGAAAATAGCAAGAAGACAACTACCATACTGCCCCTCACGTGGGCTTCCAGGCTTGTACCCTGGAGTCCAGAAGCTGTAGCCAGGATAGAATTTTATTATTATTATTATTATTTTGGCTTCCAAAGTTGTAGCTATCCCATAGGCATTTTCAAAATTAAACATTTTGAATGTTTCATTTGGTGGAGCCACATGGGCTTCAAACCGTGGAGCCAGAGGAGTTTCAGAGCTCATTGCTGCCTCCTGTGAATGTTGCTACCACTTACTGTGTCCCTGCAACATGCTGCGTGCTGGCTCCTCGCCTCATGAGGTGCAGGGTGGGAAGGGATCATTATACATCTGGCAGTGGTCCCCATCTACATGCTTTGCATTCAGGGTTACAGGGGGGAAGGCAGTTAAAACTGATGGTATCTTGCAGATGAGATAAATATCAAGGGAGGAAAGATTCCTTAGCCTGACTGAAGGCATAGAAATGGCAATAATTTAGGAATAAAACTCTGGTAGTTGTGAGCTGGCTCTGCTTGGGTGTGGAAATAAACACCTTGTCCAGCACTCAAATGGGAGAGGACACACAAAGTCATAAGGGATGTAGGAACCAAGCAAAAGGGCCGTTGCTGGAAACACTTGGGGGTTGTTTGGCTGCAAAACCTGTGTGACTCAGACAGACTCTGCTGAACTGATGGGTGGGAAATGGGGGGAAACCAGCAGTGGACAGGGTGCAGAATAGCTGCAAACACCTGCACAGAAAGCCCTTCTTCCCCAGATTCCAGAGCCTCTGGCTGGCTGTAGGTGTTTCTGCCCGTGGAGGTTTATCACAGGCAGCCCCCCCGTCAGTCATGTTCAGCTCTGACATGCCAGAGCAGCATCAGGGCAGTGAGCAGGGATGGGCAGCAGCAGCTCTGTGGTGACTTGTGAAATGCCTTAGCTGTTCCCAGCAGTTCTGGGGCATGATCAATAATTGAAGAGCTCCGGGAGGTTTGCTGGCTTGTGGTTCTCCAACAATTAGGGCTAAAAGGCTCCACTTATTAACAACTGGCTTGCTTAAATAGCAGCTCCCATCAAGTGTGTTGGCTGTGTGCTCATCTGAGTGCTGGGAAACTTGAGCACTGTCTGGGCCATTGCACTGTCCTTTGAGGGTACCTCTCTGTGGCCCCTGTGCTTCCTCCGCTGCCCCTGCTCCCCTCCAGCCCCCAGCTGGGGGACATCGATCCCTGCCCACTGCCTCCTGCTCCCATTGACGCCTGTGCATGCACAGACCCACAGTGCTTACCCCTCCTGGTAATGTGCTCACTCTCTGTGCATCAATTAGGCTGCTTTTTTGAGGAAAAGTGGATTTCACATTCAGTGCTGGCACTAGAGGGATGGTGTGTTGGGTCTTGATAGAAGAGATGATGTGCTGGATTTTTCTTTCTTTTCCCCCAGCACTCCTGAGAAACGCTCATGTGGTGCTTGTACTGCTCCAAATGAACATTTTCCCACTTTTGGACTTCACAGAAGCTTTGCACATTTTCTTCTTTTTCTTAGCATTTCAGAGCTTCCTCTCTCAGCCAAAAAGATATATCCTAACTAACTGAAAAATATATCCTATCGTTTAGAGTAAAACTTCTACCAGAAGAACTTGCTGAATACTTGAATGGGAGATCCCAACATGAGGGGAGATGTGGGGTGAAGCTGGGAGGAATGAAGCTGTGTCTCTGTCAGGTTTGCTGCAAGAAGGATCCGAGGAGGGAAGTTCTGGTTGCCAGTCTTTGCACAACTTTGCAAAGTACAGTGTGCTCTGTGCCTGGCTATCATCATGTCCCGTGGGCTCCAATGCTCTTCATTCCCACAGCAGGCTCCTTCTTTCATTGTGTGCACTGTGCACTTCCTTCTCCAGTGCTTCAGAGGGTGTTTAGTCCTACTAGGGCTGGATGGAGGGGTATTTCAAGTAGGATTGCCAGTGCTCAAGAAGTATCCAGTCTCAATGGTACTCTGGTTTCCCTGCTTTTCTGGCTGGACATAGCCCTCGGTGCCATGCATTCTGCAGCGTGCTGCTGGTATGTCTCCAATGCTGGCATGAGATGAGGTGCCTGAATATGAGGAGCCCTGACTCCCAGGCAGCCCTCTGCCAGCTCCTGCTCCTCCACTTCTCCCTGTGCTGCATCCTCAGCCTCTCCTGCCTGCAAGGGGTGTTTTGGCTTGTCCTGCACTCTCAGGCCCCAGGGAACAGAAAGGGAACTGAAGTTTATTGATAGAACTTGTGAAGGATTTCTTTTTCTCTCCTTGAGCTGCAGGGAGAGAGGGAGAGAGAAAGACAGAAAGGTCAAATTATCCTCTCTGGCTCTACTGATAACATTTCATTCATCTGTGGACAAGATGAATGTACTTAGTATCCTTCAGGCAGTCTGGCACAAAGTCTTCTGCCTCTTAGTTCCAAACCAGACTCCCTAATTCCTTTGCTCTGAACACCAGTCCCTGGGACTTTGTGAAGTGATGCATCTGGGGTTTAGAGTCAGTCATGATTTATATCTCTGCTGCCATCTTCTGCAATTCCTTTGGGCAATGGAGCTTGTTTGTGGGCCCAGTTTGAATTTCTTGTGCTGTGCTTGTGCTTTTAGTCTGGGTGCTGCAGGTGAGGTGCTTCCAAAGATGGCACGTGCTCACAGAAGGCAACAGCTGAAAGATAATGGGGCAGAGAAGCCATGTGCTGTGGACAGGATAGGAAGCAAGCAGTGTCATTTGGTCTATGTTTATTTTTCAGTATGTTTACTTTTGTACTTTATTTGGAGTAGAAGTTACAGACTGCAACCAGGGCCTTACAGATAGCAGTAACATCAGAGACTGCTGAGAGTTGTTGAAGTAAGCTTCCTAGCCTTGCGTAGGATTTTACTAAAGTGCTAGGCTTGGGCTCTGGTGATTTCAGGAAATCTCAGGAGGCTTTTGGAAAGTAAGCTTCTAGATCTGGTGTTTTCAAAACAAGAACTAAAACTTTCTTAAGCACATCCAAAATGAATGGCCTCAATCTGCCTTGTTTCAATGGAGGGCTGCTGTGATTGCAGTGCTAACAACTCATGCATATTGGACCATGATTTTTTTTCTGAATGGTTTAGAGGGGGAAAATAGGACACCTATAATCTACCCCTAGCACGTGTGTCCTGCATAGATGAGATGATGTGAACTGGAAAGGAAGCTGAGATGCAATAATTCAGGCTGGCATGTGGCCAGACCTTGGACAACACACATAATTTGCAGAGAATCCCCATGGACACCTTTATGCAAAGAAACCTGGCATGTATTATTCCCCCTGAAAAGCAGATTTCCCCCTGCCCTATCCTAGCAGTGAAATTTTCCTTCATCCCTAATGGGCCGTCAGGGTTCTTTCCAGGTCCTGTCTGAATCGTGCCATTTGCAGCCACTGCCCAGACTACTGTATCTGCACAGGAGATGGAGAGGAAATTTATGCAGGAGAGAAATTATTTTCCAGCTTTGTAAGCTTGTTTTTATGTGGTCAGCACATGTGCTCACACACATGAAAAACTGACAGCTTTCTGCAACTGGAACTAATTGCATTTTTGTCGGCAGTCTCTGAGGAGATGCCAGAGATGGAGCAAGCCAGCTTCTTCCCTCAGAGAGCAATGCTGAAGAACTGGGGGAAGGAATCTGCTTCATGAAACCCTGCAATACAGGGTTTCACTCTCCAACATAAACACACAAATATTCCCCCCTGGAAATCAGCAAGATCACTTAAATGTAGAAGAGGGAGGGGGCTCCTGAGACATCGCTATTCACTTGCATGTGGTTCCTGTTAAACAGGACTCTCTGAGTCACCCAGAAAAGAAGATATTTTTCCTAAGAGCATCTTCCTAGTTTCTCTGTGAATTACCTTTCTGGCACCATATCATGGCACAGCTCTCCTTGCCTGCACCCTGCACCTAGCTGCCAGTCAGACAGAGAAAAGGCAAATGATTGCTTTAATTGTCCTTTCTTCAGGTTGTGTTTTTGGGCTATTTTCCTCAGCAATAGACCCTTCTGCAGCCTTCATGGGCCAAGTTTAGCAGACCCCAACGAACAGAGAAATGAGGAAGATGTGGCTGGACAGACAGGAACAGTACCTCCTGCTTGGCACTGAGACTATTTTTCTGATGGGATAAACAAACTGAGTTTTCTCATGGAGGAAATGGAAACTGCCTGTTTTTTTGTTTTTTTCCCTTCAGTGGAGGGTGGTGGTGGTCCTGTGTGCCTGCAGGGTGATGAGCCCCTGCTTTCCACAGCTGCCTGTTTGGTGGGGTTCTGCTGGGCCTTGGGAGGAAAGCACCCGAGCTCTTGATCGGAAACCAAGACAGCCCCCCAGGCTCGCTTTGGGGTGAGCGAGGTGATGGAAGAGGTCCTGTACCTGCAGCAGGCAAAGTGTGCACATCTTCACAAGTATATCAGTTTTAGCAAAAGGCCCGTGACACTGATATCCCATAGAAAATGTACGAGGCTATTCATCACTGCCACTTTAGCTATGCCTTGGCCTGGGAACTGGAGCCTTTCAAAGCCAGTGGTGGTTTTCTCTCTCTAAGGATAGACGTCTACCACAGTGTCAGGCTTCCCTTAAAGCCATGGGGGAGGAAGAGCATGTTTCAACTCTTCCTTATGTACCTATGTCAAATATATCAGAAGAATCACAGTGTAAATGTACCTGTCTCTCCCTTGACTGCAGATGGGTCTAGCTCCATTTCCTATGTTATCCTTTTACCTGTATTTTGACATCAAAAATTAGAGGACATTAATCCCACCTGGGTATCTAACTTCCTTCTCTCATCAGAAGTGGAACTCTTACTATCTCTATTGCCCTCTTCTCGAAATGACAACATGACCTTTGCCTGCTAAGGAAGAAGCTTTGTAGGCAAAATGTCCCAGGCCTAACTTTTATATATGCACATTGAATTAATAGCTAGCCTCTGCAAATGGTACAGAGCCTGGAGCTGGTGACAACAAAGTCATCTAGGGGGGAGAAAAAAATCAACCTTCCTTCATGCCAACTGGGAGCTTTTTCTGGAGACTGGGCCAGCCTGGAGGGTTGTAGGTATTTTTTCCTGCCTCTGTTGGGAGCTCCTGGCAATCCAAGGTGTAATTGCCTTTGAGGTTTCACCATAGCAGCTGAAATCCTTTGTGATATGATTTTCCTTTAAAACAAGACTAAATAATATCTATCTGTGGCTGAAGGCATTGTGAGGTATCACTATTTTCTTTCAATATACCAATAAATGGTACAAGAACTGTCTATCTGTAGTGAGGGATAAAGACTTGGGAAGACAGTAATCTGGAGATGCTCTCCTAGTTCTTTGGTTGTCTTTTTTTTTTTTTTTTTTTCTTGTCAAAGTCAATGTGGGGTCAAGCTCAAAGGAGATGCCCAGCACTCCTACAAGAGGCCAGCAGTGATGCTGCCTCTTATAAATTCTCTGGATGTGTCCTGAACAGCTCTGTGTCACTCTTCTGAAGAACTTCTGAAGCAGTCTCCAGTTCTTGATAATGCTGGTTAAATCTCTCATATATTGCATTATGCCTCCCAATAAACTGAGCATCAAAGGCTTTCTTCCTCTTCTTATAATACATTTTTTCTTCCTTCCTTCCTGGGAAAGTCCACAGTGTTTCCATCACTACCTGGGGCCAAGAGCTCACTTGGAAGTTGCATGTCTCCCCAGATGAGCCCTGAGACCTGCTGTTCCCTGAAGTGCCCATGCCTTCCCAGCCAGCTAATCCAGCTTTCTGGGACTCTGCCATTAAATTTCCGGAAGGCCGAACTTTTTAAAAGAACAGCAGGTATTGTCACAGTTACTAAAAGAACAAGTTATTATGTATAACCAGGAGCTTTCTAAGATAATTGCATAGAGCTGTGTGGTCTCCTTGATGGCTTCCTACAAGCAGGGATGGATGATCTGAGGTGGCCAGTCTGCCTAACACTTTTCATCTCGGGTCAAAACCTGCTGCTAATAGCCACCTAATCCACATTACCTACCTATCTGGGAGTGGTGATGGGGATGGGACCACTGTGAATAATACACACCTTTTCACTTTGATCTTTGACAGTGCTGATGGTTGAGTTGGTACATGAAACTCAGGCAGAGGGAAAAGGTTCATACATAGATGTTCAAGATGAATGCAGAGAAGCCTCCTCGCTTGGGGTAATCCACCCCTGCTTAGATCTGTCCTTTAGCAAGAACTACGTGTGCAAGTCTCACTGTGGAAGAGCAAGCCCTCTCTACCCACACCAATTTCTCTCTTTCCTCATCAGGATCTGTTCCTGTTTCCCTTGTCTTACCATGACCTTGTTCTTCTTTGTCTACATTTATTTTTAGTAATGGATACTTGGTACACCTTTCTCCATCCTTTTTTTCTCCTTACTGTTCTAACACAACTTCTGGGTTGAGTTCTACATCTGCATCATCTCTCCATACTTTCCTTTGCTGTATATGCTGTGGCCTGCTTTATCTATCTATCTTATCTATCTATCTATCTATCTATCTATCTATCTATTTATCCATCCTTGTGTGGGATATTCTTTTTCCACTCAACATATATAGCGAAGTTGCTCTCTTTCTCTTTATCCCTGCATGTTTCTTGATCAATTCACTCTCAGGGTGTTGCAGTCAGGTTGCTGTTGCCTGGTGGGCACTGAAGAGCACAAAATCCTAAGGCAAAACATCTGTTGCCAGGATGATCTGCTAGACAGAGGCATAGCTGTGTCCTACTGCTTCTCTCTGACCTGCATTCCTATCAAGCGCTGAGAGCATCACAAATATTGGTTCCTGTCCACATTCCCTTGGGAAGCAGGTGCCCATGGGGCAAATAAATACAGTCCTTTCAAATTCTTCCTATCAAGGATAAACATATTTCTTTGGCCTTTTTCCCTGCTGCTGTATGAGCTGGTCTTAGCAGTATCTCTTCCTAAACTACAAGTGTGCAAAGGGAGGAACCACCCATATTGTTTGAGGAACCTTCCTGAGCAATGCTTGCTGTGTGGATGGTGCTGGATGTGCAAGGGAAGGGCGTGGGCACTTCCCTCCAACGTTCAAACCATGTTTTCCCCACTGTCAGACAGACCGGGACAGCAACTCTGCCTAATTAATCTGCATCGAAAGAATTTCTGTCTCCAAGCAGCATGTTCTGTATTTACCTTATCACAAAGTCTTGTACTTTTTTTTTTTTTTTTTTTTTTTTTTTTTTTTTTTAATTACAGGCCTTTTTCAAGGGAATTAATTTATTGGGTATGGGAAAGGGAAGAAGAGAATTCTTTGAAGAACAGGTAGGAAGTTTAGGCCAAATAATTTCATATTGTGGTAGTTAGGGTCAGTACAGATCTGAAAAACTAGGCAGAGTCTTCTGCTTGCTCTTCTGCAGGAGACACTGGAGAAAACCAAGATTTGAAGTTCGTGACTGCCTCTACAGCTCCTCCCAAAGACCTCAACACCACGTTTACAACCATCCTGGCCATGGCCTTTTCCCTGCCAGGAGAAGAGCAGGCTGCTCTACTTTTCTGGAGATGCATGGAACCACCAAATGTGCCGCTTGTCTGCACTGTCTACAGCTTGTCTGCAGGGCAGGGAAGAAACACAGCATGGTGGGATGGGGAGCATGCCACACTCATGTTGCCCCAGAAGTCTGTGTGTCTGCAGTGCCAGCATGCTGGGGCTGTCTCTGGAAATGACAAGAGAGCAGAGAGTGAAGGCTTCATCTCCAAGCTAGCACTTCATCCCTGACATTGAGCCAGCAGGCTGCAAAGAGGTTAAAACTCACCCTACATCCCTGCCTTGCTCTGGAAAGCCCAAACCAACCATCTGCGTCTCTCTTCCATTCATCCTGTCTGATGGATTTATCCCTTACAGAATCCCAGCTTTCCTGATACACTTTGAAAATTTTCATCAAGTTTCAGAGAGGCTTTATCGAGGATTTGTGCTATCTTCAAATATACTCTTCATTTGCTCTGCAATTTTCAGCTTCATAATGAAGCAGGGGAAAAGCCTCCTCTCTCTTTTCTGCCTTATCGCTTTACCGGCCAAAGAGCAGCAGCAGGATGAGAGTTGGTTATTTCCTTCCCCTGATCTATTCTTTTCCTCCTACTTGTCATACAGTGAATTTAAACAACCGGCATTTGGAGAGAAATCAACACCAACTTGCTCAAGCCAAGGGGAAACAGTGACAGGTATGCTTAACCCTGCTGCCGGCTCTTTCCCAGTGTGCTGCTGTGGTGTCAGCCTCTGCAGCTCTGCTGGCTGTGCAGGGCATCATCCAGAGGCAAAGGAGGGAGACAAATTCCCTTAGATAATCCCTGGGTGCTGTGGAAAAAAGGGGCAGTGGTGCCTCTTTTCCCTTGGAGACCACAGTGATTCCTATTGTCTCTGGTATTGGACTGATAGTGGACGATAGTGCTCTAAGCTCTCCTCTGCCACGTCCATCCCCACGCTGGTTTCCTGGGAGTGTCCTGCTCACCAAGCAAGGGGTCGTTGTATTCCTAAGGGCCTTCCATCACTTGTAACTAAGGGACATTTTGCACTCAGAGATGTTCAAACCGTGTTGGGGCTGGAAAGAAGGTGGAAAGAGAGGGATGGTACTCAGGCATTATCCAATTCCTCCTGCTGGAATCAGGTGAGAAAGCCAGATCAGATGCTCCACCTGATGTGCTCTTAGCACCTTCTGAATCATAAGGGGCTCTTTTACTTTTGGTCAGAAAATAAAACCTTAAAAAATATGTAGGGGAAACATGTTTATTTGTCTACACAGGACAAGAAGCTCCCTCCCTCCTCCCCTGCATCACAGCAACACCCTGCTCCCCCGGGGGACTCGCCTCCCCGTGCTGACCAGCCCTGCTGCGGTGAGATCTGACAAGATCGGAGTCAAGGTGGTTTGGCTGCTGGCAGAATAATTCTTCCTTTTATGGAATTCTTCTGCTTCTCCCCCGACAACGGCCTTCAGATCCCTGCTTAGTAACAGAGGAGGCTTTTCTCCTTCTCCGAAGCCCTCACAACAACAGTCTCACCCACGTAGAAACCATCTTGCCTTCTGCAGGGAGCCACCCCTCCCAGGTCTCTGCTGCACAGAGGACCCAGATGTCGGAGAGGTAGAAGGGCTGTGGGCAAGGAAGACATCCTTCCAGTCTCCTTTACTGGTGGCTGCTCAGGGCACAAGTGTAAGGGCAGAGGTGTGAATCTGTTGAGCAGGACAGGAAAAGGTTTTGTGAAGACCCTTGATCGCTAGGATACAATATTTTGTTGCTGCTCATAGGCTGTGGCAGGATTTGATGGTAGCTACTGTTAGGATTAAAGGTTGTTTGCAGACTGTGCCAGCGGTATGTACACCATCAGCTATCTCTATGCTCACTAAGCCAAGGAGGATTCAGTTTCCCATCTGGCAGCATCTTCACCCTATTTGTTCTTTCCCACTACAGTGACGCTCCCCATCAATCAGGCAGCTTCTTCCCTCAGGCTGAGTGGAGATTTTATCCTATAGGTTCAGACTTTTGCATTTAAACACCCTCCCCTCCGCCCCCACCCCAAAATAAAGCTCACTATATATATGTATATATATATATATATAAATATATATATAAAACTGTTAAGGGATGTGCCCTGCCTACGTAGGACTGGAAAAGCTGTTGTGACTTCAGTTGAATGAAATCATAGATGAGCTGGGGGAAACCAGGACAAAGGAGCAGATGTGATTCTGCAGAACCTCAGCCCTGCTGAGTCTCCCTGGCAGGGGTCTGCCCTTGGAGCAGGAGTTACAGCCAGGCTGTGAGGCATGGAGATGAAGGGGGTCTCTGGCATTGGAAGGGTATGAGTACGGGTACTACAGACAGTAGATCTGGAGACTGCTGTGCCCTGCAAGGCTCAGATCAGGAGACTGTTCAGTTCTGATTTGCTGCACCAGTGAAAATAGAGATTGGCTGCGAGACCCTGCCAAAGGTACAGGCTGCCAGTCTGCTTGCTGGGAGCACTGGTCCAGGAATTGGTTCTGAGCTTCAGGGGATAGGAGCGAGGCAGGATTAGAGGTGCCAGGGTTTGGGGAGGCAATGTGGCTCTCTAATCTGATGCAGACAGATTTAGCTTTAGCATCAACTTGGAGATGAGGCAGCATGTACTAATTCATCAGCAACTGTGGGATTTTCTTTCATGTTGCTTGTATTCGAGCTCTGGCAAGATCAGAGCTTGCGGGGGAAGGGTGCCTTGTGCTTAGGTAGGGCTGCTCCCTGGAGCTCGGATGAGGAGTAGCTAGGCTGATCCGTTCTGCTGGTTGACTTGTCCTCCAGGCCAAACAGAAAACTCTGGAGATCCAAGTTTCTATTTATTTGGCAGCGGCGTTTGTTTTGCCAGTTCCCCTCCCACACATTACTGCCTGCACGGATGTCCTCTTCCAGCTGTGGGAACAGCAACCACTGGGATGCAAAGGCAGTTTGGTAACACGGCATCACCGCTGGAGAGTCCCTATCAAAAAATGCCTCCAGGGCAGAGGTCAGCACCTCTGTACAACGCTCTTATGGGACTCTGTATGATGTAACATTTCGCGAAGTGCCTGCTCAGATAACTTTGAATATCGCTGTGTGAGAGTTACCCTTGAATTTTTCTGGGATAGTGTTTCTGTGCCCCTTCAGGTGGAACTAGACAGACCCTTTGCACACAGGTCACCAAACAGGCATTCACCATGAAAATGATTGCTCTGTACGACCGTGTCCTAGGGTGGCTTGTAACAGTGGCTCCAGGAGGAAGGCTCAGTGTCAAGTGTGGTAATGCTCTTCTGCTTTTTGCTGGAGCTTCCAGGGAGCTCACTGGATATTTCCTCATGTGACACTGAACATGTCACCATTGTGCATGTGCATGCCAACCCTCCTAACAAGCAGCTCAGAGAATCACTTTGTCCTTTTGCCCTGCTAATTCAGACCCAAGCCCACAATCTCACTGTAGCTCTACCCCAAGGATGACTGCCTTAAATTGTTCCTTCCTCTTGAGCAACACATGGCTTGAAACAATGTCAAGCATTACCTGCCAGTTATTCAGCCACCTGTTACTCAGCTGTTCATGATTGAATGGACTGTCAAAGAAATCTCTCTCATCTTTATCCAGTTCTGCATATTGACATCCCTTGTCCTCACTGAAATGCAGGAAACCTGGTCTGCAGAGTGTGGTTGATGCTGGCACTCCAAATCTGAGCCAATTACTAAGTACCAGAGAAAACACAGGTGGACTGAATTCAGATCTCAGTGCTGCATACTTCCGCACATGTACTTACTCTTCGCATTTGAGGCTCTACATGCACTAGTACCTGATTCTGGTCCACATCTGGATTGTAACATCCCTCAGAGGGGATATTGCAGATATATTGTGCCAGCAGGATGGGTATATGGTCCTTTTCACTTTGGGGCTATAGAATAAGTGGATTTTGTATTCCAGATTTTTCACTTCCATCATATAGGATACATATGGGGAAACCTGAGAGATGACAAAGGGTATTTTAACTGTATAGGCAGGTTGGATCAAAACCCCTTGTTCCTTTCTCAGTGTATAAAAACAAAGGGAATGGATTATTAAATGCAGTGTAAACTCGAGATGAAAAAAAAAAAAAAGTAGATTATGGTGGAAAGAAAAGAGCAATTAGGTGATGAAGCTCAGATATCCAAAGAAAGAGGTCTGGAACATTCAGGAAAAAAAAAAAAAAAAAAAAAAAAAAGCTGTGTTATATTTTCCCTGATCCTTTCTGAAACCCCAGGCTTCTTGGAAAAGTTTGCAGTTTAAAAAAAAAGTTTACATTAAAAATAATTACATTTAAAAAGTTACATTAAAAATAAATCTTTCCTATTGTGCCATGACCCAGGATTACTCCTGAATGGTTTCATTCTGTACAAAGCAAGCTTGATGGAAGCAATTCATTGGGTTTCTCATAAGGCCTAGACTTGTTTCATCTAATGTTAGGTACTTAACTATTACACTCAATTAAATGCTATAGGACCATCTTACAGTTAATGGGGAGGGCAGGCAAGTGAATTGCCTTCTCTCCCTTTTTACTATTGACTGCAAAGCGAGGCAGTGTGACAAGGTTTCTAACTCTGGGAGGTGAATTTGGCTTCAGATGCCTCCTCTGTGGATGTGTGATTGCAAAAGGAGGGAGAGGGTGGCTGGCAAAGGTACTGAAAAGAGAGAGTGTTTAGGAATTTATTTTTTTTTCTGAAGCATTCAAGTGACTTGCTGGGGGACCAGGAAAGCCTGCCAGGTGGCCCATGCACTGGTGCCTGCAGCAGGCAGGAGGGTGCCAGATACCAGGGGCTATCAGCCCTTCTGCAGTGTTTCAAGGTATTTCGCTCTGGCACTCAGAAGGCCTTTGAAAATGCCCTGATTCATTCAGAAACAACCCTAGATATTTTGTCTGTGGCAGGAAGAAAGGGAAGGGATCTGGCTCCCAGAGCTGACCCCAAGCAGCTCCTCTCAGAGTTGTCCCTCTTGCATGCAGCATGCACTGTGCTGTCAGTCAGTGAGGAGCAGGGGGAAGGGGAGGGCTGCAGGAGCTCACAACTTCCTCGCTTCTCTCTCTCTCTTTCTATCTTCCTTTCTCTCCCGTTCTCTCTGTCTCTTTCTTTTTTCCTTTCAGTCCCTTTTCCCCATTGGCACCAAAATAATGTCTTGTCTCTGAGCAACATACATGGTGTATAATTTACACCCTATAAATAGATCACCGTTATTAACCTATGTATATATATAAGGGATGCACACATTTTATTCCTTTTCCAAGTACTAACAAAACCATTTTAGACTGAGAGAAACTGCTTGCCCTGTGAGATGTGTGATGCCCAGCTGAACGGCCGGGTCTCTCTCTCCTGAGATTCCTCATTCAACTCACTCCACCCCATCTCTTCATCCCTTGCTTCCCTCCAGGTTTTCCTTTCCCCAGCCCTTGCCCCCGACCTCGGTGTCCCCTCCCTGCCATCTGGAGCCACCACCTGTCTCCCTGCCTTTGCCCCACTGCTGTGCTTTCTGCTCCTTTCCCCTGTGCTCCCAGCTGGTTGCTCCAACCCTGGCCAACCCTGAGCAAAGCTCCTATTTAACCAGAAAAAAAAGAAAGTGAATATGAGAAAGAGAACAAAACTCAGACACAGAAGAAAGCAGACAGATTGTCCACAGCTATCTGGGGGCTTGGTGGCTCACCCGGAAGGCAACAGAGAAAAATAAAAGGCTGTGCACCCTTCTCTAAGTCACCTGCAGCTCTGTGCAGCCCAGCCATGGGTGGTGGGAGAGGAGGACATGGGTGCCCACCCAGTCCCATTGCAGGACACGTGCTGGGTGCACTGGCACAGCTGCAGGGAGGCGACTTGAAAGGCCAGGCCAAGGCGGGTGCACCAGCACAACACGGGGCTGTGTGGTCCTTGGAGATTTGGGTTATTTTTTATTTTAAATAATTTACTGGAGATTTACAAGGTTTTCACTATAAGAATATTGAGAAAGGGTGGTCTTTCTATGTTCTATGAATATATTTTATTATACAGTTAAATATTGATCTAAGTTACAGGATCTGGCATGTTGGAGTATAGGTCTGAGCAACCTTCCTGGGCTCTTGTATTTTAATGCAGAAAAAAGAAAAAAAAAATCTCATATAATAGCTTCCAGAAGTAGCATATTGAGTCACTGCCAATGTGGACAGTGGGGCTCCTTCTTGTCTCCACCCACAAACACATTGGCACGTGTTCCAAAGGGAGGGAGGAAACCAGTCCTGAAGCCAGGACCTTCATCCTTGTAAGAGGCCACGTTGAATGATCCTGCTGCTGGGTACAGGCAAGGCGAGAGAGCTGGAGGGCTCCTACCTCTTCCTGATGCCCAGAGCACTGGAGCTCAGGCATGCACCTTTTTTACACTGTGACCCAAGTCTCCAAAATGCATCAAGAGCTATGGGGAGCTTCAGTGGAACCTGTTCAAAAGGACTGTGAAAAAATACATTAACAACAAATTAAAAAAATATATAAAATAAAAGGTCTGAAATGCCAAGCAACTACAGTGGCAGCTCAACAGGGACTGGTCTGGATTCCCATCTGGAGATCAGCCTAGATATACCCTTTTCTCAGATATCCTAAGATCGTTCTGGCCTTTTGGCTTGGTATAGATTTATTGCCTTTTACATTTAGACAACTGCCTCAGCTTTCAAATGTCAGCCTTGGCTCCTCTATTGTGCTTAGTGAGAAAGAGTTTCAATAAATCTTGCGAGAAAAAAAAAGAAAGCAATAATGCCCCGGTTCAGAGAAGTGTCCTGTCTATGACAAGCTTAGGCATGCCTTTAACAATTTAGCGATGTGTGTTCATGTGCTGGGTTGTATGTTTGTGATCCGCTTGCGTTTCTGCCTTTCGGATGCCAGAGAAAACTCATCCAGCAGTGTTATATGTCATGCATCACTTTCACTCAGAGTGGCTGCTTTATTTGACTAAGAGCAGATACCAATGCACAGTAGAGATACCACGATACCTTCTATTACTGCTCATAGCTAGGCCGCAGTAAATAATTGTGTGGATGCTAATAGCTCAGCACGGATGGGAGATAAAGCATCTCAGTTGTCATCAGCACGGAGTTGCACCTTCACAGCTACAACTTCCCACTGGCCAGAGAAAATTGAAGCAGCCAAGAAAACTTACTGTGCTATTGCTTCACTGCCATCAGTTGTAACTGAGCTTGTGCTAGGGTTATCAGACTAGGTAGCTTGCAAAAGAGCAATTATTTAAACAAAAGCAAGTGGACTGAGTAAGTGCTAGACTTCTGCAGCATAATCTTCAGTGGTTGTTTGGACCCCCAGTGCTGCGTACCATCCACTGGATAGAAAACTGTGCCATTTGTTGAAATGAAATGGCTCCCATGGCCTGTGTAAAACACCCCTCGCTGGTGTGTGCCCATCTGCCCATCTGCTTATCTGTGTGTGAGCCCGTCCAGGTATGTCCTCAATGTCCCGCTGACACGTGACAAGTAGATAAAACCCATTTGAAAAATACAATTAGCTGGTCAAAAACAAGAGAACTTTGCTGCCTGGAAGCAGGAAAAGTAAACCAATGGGAGTTCTGATGTTCCAGATGAGCTATTTTGCTTCTGAAGTCTTCAGGCCATGCATGGAGATCATTAACATTCCTGGGTGACACGTTGACAAATGCAGAATTGACAAATTCCAGCCTTGAGGCTTGGTTGTATATCATAGAAGTGACATTCAGGTGGGAGCAAGGAGGAACAGGGGCTTTGGGGTGTGACTTGCCCATGCAAAGTGAAGGCTTCTGATGGGACCCAGCTGTAAAATGTAGCAGTGCCTTAACATCTCCCCTGCACTTAAGTTGTCCAAATGGTTCTGGAGCTGAAGTGGACCAAGGACTACCCTGTGCTGTAGGCTGCAAGTGGCAGCTTTTGGTGACGCTCTCTAAAAAGCAGCACCCCCAAGTATGATGAGACTCTGCAGTGAGGATAGGACCATCTCCTCTCTGCACTGGGGGGAAGGGTCCCTGAGTGCATGTGGGGCTGGGAGTCTCCCAGCTCTCCTGGGCTGTTTGGAAGGGGTGTACTGGCACAGAGTCTGAATGCAAGACAGTGGTGCCAAAGTTCCTCTGGCTAGCCACTGAAACACTGCCACCACCTGTTTAAAAGTAAAGCTTAAGGGAGTTGCATGCTTTTGCAGTCCTGTGAACGGAGTAGGATCCCTATGGGTTTGCTAAGGAAAAAAGGAGGAGAAAGAGACAAGGTGTTAGGAGAGGCAGGAAGGGATGCAAAAGAAAACCAAGAGAAGGAGAAGAGAAGAAAACATTATGGAAACAGAGGATTAAAAAAAAAAAAAAAAAAGGGAAGAAAGAAAGAAAGAAAGAACAAGGTGAGAAGGAGACAAAGGGAGAAACAAGTTTGCTTGGGTTTTGGATTGCTTTTTATCCCCCTTCTTGCTGCACCCAATAAATCCTGTTTTTAAAGTGGTTTCTTTCCCAGCAAGAGCGGTGAAATTATGGGAAAAAATGTCAGTATGGGTTCTCAGCACACCCCACTGGTGCCACGATGTGCTTCTCACCTTTTCCTCCTGCCCCAAGAAAAATTCTTGGCCAGAGCTGGACAATGAAGAGCTGGCATTCCTTTTTTTGTTTGTCTCATCAGCAGAAAATCTGGATGCCTCTCCAGAGCTCATCTGAACCCACTCAGTTCTCTTTTGCATGACAATTTTTTTTTCTGAAATTAGTCTGATGAGAGTGCTTGACTGACACCCTGGGAGACTGACACTTCCCTTCCATCACCCCGTCAGATACAGCACCAGCAGCAGCAGAGCAAGCATCCCACCAACACCTCTCCACTTGGCTGGCCATTTCCAGCAGAGGGAAGGGAATTCAGTCTCTGTCCTAATGCGACCTTTGCCTTCTGGGACAAGGTTGCCAGCAAAAGGGAAATTAGATTCAGTTTTTGGGTGCCCATGGTAAGGCACAGCACCAAGAGGAACATCAGAGCATTGTAGTGAAAGCGTTTTGTGACTAAATGTGTGGGCTGCAGGGGAAAGGCTCTTGTGCCTTGTCATCCCTGTTTGTTTAATACTTTGACCCAGGGTAGAAATAGTTGAACTTGAGCTAAACAGAGATCTATCTCTGTACTGTGCCCATTTCTTACTGCAAACAGTCACATGGGTAGATTTCCAGCCAAGACAGAGAGCTCATAAATTACTGAGACATCAATAAATGACTCAATGATTTTAGAGTGACTAAAATGAAACATATCTTATTTATGTTAATGAAAATGACTGACATCCCCAGTGCCTGTCATCTTGAAGAATCGCTAAGTGCTTTGCAAACTACGTACACAGCAATCATTCAGCCACAGCTAAAACGCAGCTACCTCTGGGCTGGACTGTGACAGATGCTTAATAATGTCTGGAAACCCAGTAAAAGCATGTACAGAAGGAAGCAAAAAAAATGCTTTGCATGGAAACCAGTAGGGAGAATTTGAGGTGGTCAGCGTGTGACAGCAGTCTGCAGTCTGATGAGATGTTGAGCTCTTGTTGAGCTGTGCCTAGCACTGAAATCCGGAGAATTTGCCATTGGGAAGCTAGGGAATGCTGTCCATCACCACTGGGGGTAGTGTGTCCGCTTGTGAGGAGGCGCATGCTGACTTTATGTATGTAATGATGGCAGCTTTACATTCAGATGAAGCTGAGCAAATATCAGTCTGCCTGTGCAAAATGCTTGGTTTGTACAGGCAGATCTGCAATTGCAAATGCCACTGCAGAAATGCACGTGCCTCTGGGCTCTGTTTCTACAAACCTGAATGATCCAGCACAGGCAGGCATTTGCCTTTCCTTGTCATTCAAAGCCAGCACATTGCATATCTTCCCTGCATGCTGTTACTCAGAGCCGTGAAGCAAAGTGATAGAAAACTGAAGGCTTTTCCACATAATTCAAAAGTCATATTTATTGGTTTGCTTTCAAGTCACCACTGCAAGCACCATGTTAGTAAAGCTATAGATTATTGCAAGGTTAAATGAAGGATGATGCTTGGTGTATGTGCATGAATTGCATTGCAGGTGCTGGGTTGTAAATACTCCTCAGTTTTGCAGTCCTGTCATTTAAAGCCATTTAGAGGTGTTCATGTTAGACCAGTTATGCCCCTAATTATGAAGGAGAGAGAGGTTCAGGAGATGTAAATGACTGCAGCACTGCCCGAGTCAAGGCAGATGGGCCATTTTACATCAGCAGAGCACAGTTGGAGGATGGACATGTCAAAGGATATGAACCAGGACACCAGTCCAAGAATAATCCCTCTTCTGGGATAAATGGAAATTCATGCAGAGAAGTAAAAAGGACTTTGTGACTGCTATAGGGAACTCAAACACATAGGTCACAGTGCCACAGAGGCTGCTTCTGAGCCATAGTAGACCACTGGCACAGCTATCCCCATCGATAGACTCATCTTCCCCAGAAGCCCCTGCAGCACAAGGACCAGGAATACACCCTCTAGAGTAAGGCAAGAAACTACCCCCACCTTGTCCTCTCCCAGAGAAATGGGTCAAGGGAACAGCTCTGTCAGTGGTTTTTGCCTTTTGATGCTGTGAGTAGAGCAATGGTTGTTCCTCTGGCACCATGCTGAGGCAAAGGAGGGTCCACCAGAACTAAACATCTTCTCAAGGAGAGAGATGCAACTATGTCCCCTAAATGACTTGTCTGCTGCAGAACAGCTCTGGATAGATGCATACAGTTGCTTTAAAGCAAGCTCCCTCCTTCTTGTATGCTAATGCCTTTTGCTCAGCAAATGCTCTCTAGAGCATGCAAAATACGGAGGGGTGCAGATGGTGATGCAAATAACAGGGGTGTTAGTGTGTGTAGTCTATCTACTGTGCCTGTGTTTCCCTAGCTCCGTGCTATGTGCCTGGCCAGCCCCTGACCCATTCCCCCTGCCCTGGCACACACGTATCTCACATCTCTGTGTTGTAACAGGCTCCCGAAGCACGGCTGCACTCCGCTTGTACCCCGCCTGCATTACAAGTCCAGAGGAGTCCGTGATGCAGAACAGGCAGGGCTGCTAGGCAGGAGCGGGAAAAGGAGAAAAGGGAGGGGGAGGAGAGGCCACACCGCCCCAGCTGCCATCCTCAGCCATTGATTTGCAGCTCTGGCGATGCACAGGCTTCACCTTCCACACGTTTATCACCTTTATTTATTAGTCTGCCCAAAATGATTGCAGAGGAGATGACCGGGCACTGCTAATAATTAACATGGCCAAATGAAGGCAGAGCCAAGTAGGAATAGGAGGGATTTAGGGAGGCAGGGGATCAGGGGAAGAGAAATGTCAATCCAAAGAGCAGAGTGCCAGGGTCTCTTAGGCACCCTATTCTGCCCCACCACCCAAGCTGTCTGCAAACACCCAGGAAGAGTCACCCTGCTGTCTCTTTCCTGGCTCAAAGCTGAACAGCTTTAGCTCTGCAGGTATTGCAGTGGGAAAACAAGCTCTTGCCAAATTTTTTTGGCTGCAAGTGTTCTAGAATCCCTCCCTCGGCTTCTCAGATGAGGCTAGTGTCACACTTCCAGCATCCTGGCTGCACTGAGTTGCCACATCTATGAGTTAGATTAGATACCAATGGATTTTTTACGCATGGGAATGCTGACACCTGAAAAGCACCCTGACACTCATTCTGCTCTGGATTAAACACGGTTGTCTGGCACTTCAAGTCCCAGCTTAAAGAAAGCAGCTGTAAGTGAGATGGGCCAGGAGCTTTAGACTGTAAAGATCAAATTGCCTAATGAGGGGTGTGAATGAGATAGGAAGGAAGATGACAATTATGGGTCTATAAACTTCAGTAAATAAGGGCTTAAATTGAGCTAGTGCCAACTCCTATGGGAATTAGGTAAAATCCTGTCTTGTCCTTTCCCAGATGATTTCATTCAACCCCATGCAACCTGGAGGGCTGACCCACAAATCATTCCCTGTGGGCTGTCATTTCTAGATAAAGCTTGGCTTGGGGAGACTCAATAAAGACTAGCAGAAAAGCATTCTCTTTTTGGCCAAAGAGCAATGATTGCTTTCAGTAACAGTGCTTTTGTACTCATTTACTCCTGGCTTACACTAGTGTTCACAAGGGCAGAATTGGGATGTGAGCACTGGTTCCAGTACAGCCCGTCTTAGCAAGGGATGGATTGAGCATGGTGTGCTTGCTCTGCACTCAGGAAGCCTCTTCCCTCCTCCATCCCTCCAAGCTAGCAAGGTGCTGTTGGTTGTCCTTTGAGGGCGCCACAGGAGCAATCCTCCTCAGCCAGAGACTGTTCAGCTACTGCATCTGAGCTGTAGCACGGCCTTTAAATTATAGCCAGTGTACTTATTTCTGCATAGCTTATAGGGGCCAGATAAGTATTGCTCGACTGCACCCACTGGGCTGAGATCTGTGTTTTCTGCATCACCTGGAGGTGTCCAGCCAAGGGGGCCCTTGCTTGGCATCTCTTGCTTGCACTTGGGGTTCGGGTCTGCAAGCTTTTCCTGCTGTTTGGACATTAACTCGCTGAAAAGCCTGGAGAAGGCAGTAAGGCAGGTGGCAAGGGGAGGGATTTGTGCTGGAGTGAGAGGATAGTATATATTTTAAGACCACAGGGAAGCTGTAGGGCATATGACCTTTAGTAATCTCCCTGCTTTCAGGCTCCTTTCTTCCCCATTGAGAGCTTCTCTCAACTGTTCCCCAGGGTATTTTGAGCGTTGCTATTATATATAATTGCACAAAAGAAGAATTCTCTGGCCCATGAAAGGAATAAGAGGGATAAACTAATTAATTCCAGGCCACAGAAGTGGAAAAGAAAGCAAATACTCGGCAATTAATCAGGGGCAGCTGAGCCCTTCTCTCCTATCAGATATGGCGGGAAGTGCTAATTGCACAAGATAAGCCACACAGTGGGATGCACCAAGCTGCCTTCTGAGCGAGGGGGAAAAATAAAATATGAGGTTGGCAGTGCCTGGAGGAGAAGGAGGGGGAGCAGCGGGCACTATCGCTCACTGCAGCCAGAGAGTGGTGTGGTGTGAGGGACCTGGGATTTGGGAAGGGCTGGGGAGCCAAGGGGGTAGGCTTATCTGGGTGAAATTCTTGAAATTCTTGCCAGTCTCCTCTCTTAATCTGGAGAAGCCTTCGCATCTGGGGAAATAGTGTCCAGTAGTGGCTTGGGGGACTGGGAAAAGCCTTTTAGCACCTGGTGCTTCCTCCTTGCTTTCACCTTGCCTGAGCCTGACCAGTAGGCCTCTGACACAGGACACAGGTTGCCTCCTCAGACACAGGGCTTCAAAGAGCACCCACAAGGCAGGGGTGGCTCCCCTGGGCAAAGGCTGTGTCCTGGGACCTCTGCAAGCTGGGACTCAGGAGCCCTTCTAGCTGCACCTCCTCCTGTCTGCCTATACGCCAGATGATCACAAAGGGCCGCAGCGCTTCCACTTGGAGGCCTGTGCGCAAACACCACCTCTTTGATGTTCCTCACTCAGCGCTCAGAGCCCAATTATGCACCGAGACAAACAGGCATCAGTTTGCTCCTTGGAGGATGGAAAGAAAAGCGCAGCTCCCGAAATGTTATGGGTTGTTGTTGGTTTTCTTCTTCCAAGTACTCAGATCCCCTGGGGACAGGTCTTTTACACTAGGTCTGGAGGGAATTGATTACCAAGTTGTTATGCGTGCGTTATTCCTGCCAGCGCCCCCAAAAGCTGGACATGTGCAGTGGTGCCTGAGATGGCAGAATTCACCACGGAAAACTACATTTATAAGCCCCCCAATGACAGTGTAAATGTGAAATAACTGCTTTTTAGCTTCAGGAGCCACAGATTTACGTCTGTGCTAAGAGCAGCTTGGCTCGCCTCTATAATTCAAAGTATATTATAGGAAGCTTCCTGCTCGTTCACCGCATTTCTGCATCTTGCTGGGGAGCTGGGCGAGTGGGTGCTGCTCAGGCAGATCCCTGCCCTGCTGCTGCCTGTGCCCCTGCGCAGAGTCAAACATGAGCTGGCAGCTGCTGCAGCAGCCCTTGCATGTCACTGCCCCATCCCCATCCCTCCCAGGATTTCAGCAAATTTGCATTCCTTCTGCTCTGAAGATGAACTGCAGGCTGCTGCTCCAACAAACCTTCATTTGGGGGAGCAGAATTCATCAATATTTCACGCTGAAGGAGAAGAGAAATATGTATGTGTGCATATATATATGTAGGGAAGGAAAAGGTTAGTGCAGTGAAAAAAAGCAGATAAAGCTAAGGAAGGAAGGAGGGAGGGAGTGTTACAGGAACTGTTCCTGCATTTATTTGACCTCTCTTACACTATACATAATCCTAGGGAAGGAAAAATCCACGTGGTATTGAAGAATCCCTGTTTAATCATTCTTTTATTTGTAGACATCAATGCTGGCAGTAATTTCATGATAGCCAGGCAGAGACTGCGGATCTAGATAGGGGAGAGGGAGGAGGAGAGACAGAACAAATGACATGGGGAGAACAAGAGGCAGCGTGAGCAAGTAAAACACGTGTGCACATGGACTGGGGGATTTTCGGCAGCAAGTCTCCTTTCGCTAAAGCCCCTGCAGCCCTTACTCAGCATAATGCGGCCAGTCGAGTGCATACGATGCTTTTAAAAGTCTCAGGCAGCTCTTTCATTAAAAACTTGACCGCGAGGCTGGGTTATAAATAATTTGATATTAAACACACACGTCAAAGAAAAGGGTGGGGAGGGAGGGAGGGAGATTGTTTCCAAGCCACAGAATAATTATTCGGGTGTATAATTTTAGCTTCAAGCTTCTCAGGGATGAAGAGGCAGCACAGGGTGAGGGGCTGGTGAAGAGTAATGGTTTCAATATCAGGCTAGGATGCGTTGGTGCTGGCTGAAGCACAAGGTGGGGCTGCCAGCTGGCTGAGGTGCTCCTGCGTAATGCATGGGCAGAGGCTCTGCTGCCCAAGTTCTATAGGATGTGCTTGAAAATAGGTGTTTGGGCTTTCACTCAGTGCCACGAATATGCATTTTGTGCCCTTGCACCCACCCTGAACACACACGGAACTAACATCTGCCTCTAGCATACGTGTATGCATCTACATGCTACTGCTGCTAAAGGAGACTCTTCCAGCCAGGAGTGCTGATGCCCAGGGCTGTGCATCACAAGAGGGTTTCTGTGGGGTCCAACACAGCATGTGCAGAAGGGCTACCTACTGCTGTTGCTTTAGGTTGAGAGCCCCCAAGGCTGTCACAGCTTCTCCTTTGCCCCGGGCATATGTGCTCACCCACACACCACCCATTTTCAGAGGTTCCTTCATGCCTAGGGCACTGGTCTGTCCCCTGTGTGCAGCCCCATGGTGCACATATGTACTTCTCTTCATTCCCCAGGGCAGGGCTCCTCTTAGCCCATGCCATCCATTGCCATCTTGGCTCCATGCTTGCCTCAGTGCTGCTTCATGTACCAGCTCTGAGCTTTTCTTCACCCTCTTTCCCCCAGGCCAACCTCTCTGGCACTGCAAGAGCCAGAAGCCTCAGCCCCAAAGGAGGGACCAAAACCCCTCCAAGGCTGGGCAGGCTGTGGCTTGGGTGACCTCCCCTGGAGATGGCACCGAACTGCGTCTACCTTGTGCTAAGAAAAAGGGCCCTAGCTGGAGGCTCGGTTCCTTTTTGGGTTCTTGGTGCTCTGTTTTGTCCCAAAAGCACATAAACCAGGGGTTCCCAGTGCACCCTATGCAGACCTGCACCTCAGCATGTGATGCACATGAGCCCCTCAGTTCTCTCATGAGCTATCTCAGTTCTCTCATTTCAGCCCTGCAGGGTTTGAAACTCCTGTCATGCCTAAACCTCCTTAGTTGTATTGGGGACTGGCCACATCACCTATCAGGAGAGAAAGGTTCTTGGTCTGACCTGGGGATCTCCCAGCCATGGTGCAACCAGGCTCTGTCCCATCTCTGCCCTGGGACATAACTGCTCTGTCTGTGTAGATTCCTCCTTGTCTCCCACCACCGCAGTAGATGAGCCATGGAGAAAGCCAGGCTACAAGTGTTAAAACCCCTCCTGGGAGCCAGAGCCACAGTGTGAGTCTGTGGGGAAGGAGACAGGCAGCTAGGATGATGAGCAGCATTTGACTTCAGCTGGAGGAGGGAGAAAACGCCACAGGATTTGAAGATAGCATCCACTGTGGTACTCTCCAAGAGGGTTTTGTGTCACCAGCATGTACAGAGCAGATGATGTGGTGTCACCCTGCCTTTTCATCCTGGTCCCCACCAGATGAGGTTGCTGCAGCGTTGCATCTCCCCTATACCAGATGGGGCTTCTTGCGGGGAACAGCTCCCAGCCACGTTCTGTCCACTGCCTCCCAGCCGTTTGAGCAGCTGCTTTCTCCTGTGCAGCCCAGAGCACTGGGTGCACGGTTACCTTAGAAACTGCTTTTTCTCTTCCTCCTCCTGTGGCTTTGCACAAGTTACGCAGTGGGTAGCAGGAGGCATGCAGGCTTCAGCCTCAGGCTGGAGAAAAGACCCAGTGCTCTGCAGAGTGGTTTTATCCCCACGAGTGAGGGGGTTCCCAGCTCTTCTGACTGGGTGAAAGGCCCTGATGTTCTGCTGACAGTGTTCTGAGGTGGCAATGTGGAGAAGGAGGATGATCTTTGGGGTGACTGACACAATGTTAGGTTGTGGATGCTCTTGTTTCAAAGGCAAGCATTTATAGCTTGGGGCAGGCATTTTTAACCAAATTTGGATTCACTGAATAAATAAATACACTACACTTTACATGAAATAAACCTGACTCATACATTTTCCAACATGGAAACACTTTCCTCTCTTGTCTGAAAGCACTGAGGCTGTAAGATGGTACTTGGGAAGGGCTCAGATTTGCTCTCTCAAAATGGCATTGGGAAATCTGGGACTGAGTAAGGTATTCAGTCCTTATTACCTCTTGACAGTCTGTTTCTTAAACCCCTTTTTAGGGGGAGGCAATAGCAATAGGTCTCACCCTCTAAAGTAGGCTCATGAATCTCTGGATGGTTTATAGGCAGGAGAAAGAATCCATATCAGGCTACTAATGAATAGCTAAAGGCATTCTCAGCAGGAGAGAAAAAAGGAATGAAAACCAGTGAACACTTGATCTACATTCCTCACTAATTTCATACTGGAGTCACCTTATCGTTTTTACAAAATGGATGAATAAGTAAAGAGAGCTGAAGTTCATCTTCTTCTGTACTGACATTCTTGTTCTACATCCATCTAAAACCTAGGCCCAATAGCAAGTGTTTATTACCATCACTTTTTATTTATTTATTTATTTATTTTTATTTTCCAAGTGGCTCATTCACTCATGGGCTTGGGAATAGGTGTCAGCAGATTTTGAGGAGGGACAAGCAGGGTGGTGTTATTTTCTGGAGTGCCTCTTGACGTGTACGGACAGCTTGTGGTAGGCAAACTGCAGGGAGGCAAGCATTACACCGGGGAATGGCTTTTCCTTGGGTGCTCTGTGGATGCAGCGGAGCTGTTTGTTTTTGCAGTGTGGGATTTTGTGTTTGCTTTGTGGGTGTTCTTACCCCAGTCCCCTTAAGCAGATTTCTGCTTCTCCATCTTAGCTGCGTGTGGCTTCAATTATGCTGAGTGTTTGTGTGTCTGTGTGCAGGGAAAGGCTCCGAATCATTACTGTGAAATGTGTTTGATCTCCTCTCGCCTTCCCATTTGAAATGGAAATTGCTGCATTCGTCGGTTTGTCAGGTCCCCAAGTAATCATCCCACCAGATCCTCCAGCAGCCTCCCTCCCCCTCTGCCACTCGGGAGACCTAATGTCCAGCCCACTCCACCTCAGCGAGAGGCTTCTTTGCCTTTCTGCCAGTGTCATTTTGATCTGTCTGATAGTTTCTTCTTGCTCTACTCATTGCCAATGAGTTCCTCTATTCAGTGATCCCCCCCCCCTTTTTTTTTGTGCTCCTTCTGCCCTTCAGGGCTTGCTTAGCTCTGACACCCCTCAGAGCAGAAAGACTCGCAATTTCCTTCCTTTAGGCTGTGAATACTCCTCAGGGCTGAGTGAAGGAATAAGAGAACACATAAGTCCTTCTACTGAGGTCTTCTCTTTCCCTGCATCGTGTGGGTGGGAGGGGAGGGTTAGTCAGCCATCTGGAGGGCACCCAGTGAGGCAATGGCAGAGAGCAGCAGCGGGGAGGTAGGAATGGCTACCAGGCATCAGTAGTGTGGGACACTGAGGTACTGTGTTCACTCCAGGATGCCGAAGCTAGTGCAGATAAATGCAGGTAAGTATTTGAAGAACGAACCCGATCCCCAGACTTGCTGCTGTTGGTGTGCTCAGGGTGGAAGGTCTAATCCAGCTCATGAACCTCACATTCCCATGTCCATCCCATTCCTCCCATGGGGAAGCTCTGCCAAGGGGTGTGCATTGCCCACTCCTCCTCCGCCCACTCTGGTGTGTGGCTGCACAGACAGCCCAGGACCTCTACCCTTGACATTGACCTTTGATTCCTGCCTCTCACTTGCTATCATGGACTTCTCTTAAGAGCTTCCAGCAGTATACTGCTGTGTTCATCTCCAGTAGGGACACTTCTGGTGTGACAGGATGCAGGTGGTTCCTTGACCACCTTGGATGAAGGTGGTGGTTGATCATTCATCTTCTTCTGTGCCTTTCTGTCTTTCAGCCAGAAACTGGCACCAGCAGACCCTGAAGGCAGACCAGGCCAATTACTTTATTCTTCTAGCTCAGGAGCATGGAGAAGATGCTTTTCTGTGTTAATCTCTCCCCCTCAGGCAACCTTTCAAAAGAGTCCTCCTGCCACAGCTGCAAGCCAAGAGCAGAGAATGGGTTTGGGGAGCAGCGAATTAGAGCTCAGTTTCTCCCTTTAACATTTTATGAAAGAAGGAACTGTCATGATATTTGAAAACATCTAATATGAAACAGTTTCTCAGTTTCTGTAGGAGTGTGCAATCCTTTATCCCCCTCTGACCCTGGTGTCATCTCCTTCCCATCCCATTCACCTCTTTGCTTGTCCCTCACTAATATGTTCCCCTTCTTTCTCCTTGCAGCTGTCACCCCTTCGCCAGCTGGGGCTGTGTTCTGCAGTATCCACGGCTCCTATGGCGAGGGAGAGACCAGGGGATGGTGCACAGGCACCCCGAGGTCCCCATGGCAGTTGGCCTCAGCTCTGCAGCAGGTCCCTGTGCAGGGTTTCCTTGGGCAGGTGTGAGATCACATCTCCCTGTGTCACCTCCACATCAGCAGAGGGGAGCAGCAGCAGGCAGTGCCCTGGGCTTGCAGGCAGAGAGGACGTGGTGCCACCAGCCATCAGCCCCATATTCACCTCCACAGAACATAATTAACGCTGCTGAGGCATGCTCCCTTATCTGAAAGGCTGAAGAAAAATGAGCTGCGGGAAGGGAGAGAGGAGAGAGAGGGAAAAAAAAAAATAAAAAATCCCTCCCCCTGATTTTTGTTTGGCAGCAAGGCAAGCAGCAGACAGACAGCCCAGCATCCTATGGTCCTGGCAGCCCACCCACCCCGTGCTGCATCCCCAGCACTTCTTACAGCCAGGTAGGGTCAGACCCTGATGCCCCTCAGGGGAACAAGGCCAGGTTTGGAGGGTGGGCTGCTGCCCGGTGAAGCATAGTACAACTGCAGCCTCTTCCTGCTGGGAGGCTCTGGCTGCCTGTGTCATTCTCTTTCAGGGACCTCCCCTCCCTCTCTTCCTCCCTTCCAGGACAGCCCCTTCTTTCCTAGGACAGGAGAACCTGTGATACTTGTTACAGGGGACATGAGTTATACAGTTCTCTGAGGAGCACCAGGTGTGGAGATGTTCATGCATGGGTCCTGTCTCCTGCTAACCTCTTCCTGTCTCCTCCTGTCTCCTGCTCTTTATTTCAGGTCTTTGTTTCCCGATCCAAGGACCCCTGAAGCCACAGGGCACCTTCAGTAGCCCCAGGGCCTGGCTGCCTGGCCAGTTCTGTCCCTGTGATGATGAAGCATGACTGGGGAACAGAACAAGGGAAGGGAGGTTGGACTATTTCTGTGGCCGCGTCTTTCACCAGAGCACCTCTTGGCAATGCCTACTGCTCTTGGGGGTTTTCAGAAAATGCTGGGAAGTGGAGGAGTTGCTTTGGTGGGTGTCCACCATTTGATTTCAAGATGCTCAGCCTCTATTTTTGTATATGTTGTCCCCCTTACACATTTGTTCCTCATGGAGGCATTAGATCAGCCTTGGTGTGAGACACTGTAAGATCTGCCATGTGTGTGTTGGGACTTGGACAATCTGGAACTGTTTCCAGCTTTACAACAGGTACCATGTGGGACCCCAGAGGAATTATTTACTCCTTCCAGGTCCAAAGCTCCACAGCTATAAAACTGGCTAAAACTGCAGAGAGGGAAGGATATATGTCATCAGACCTTTGGTGCTCCTGATGGCCCAGGCTATGTGTCATGGGAAGAGAGAATAACTCAGATCTTTCTTGGGGTCATTTCTGCCTCTACCACCTCCCCAGACCTTTTTTTTTTGTGTGTTCCCTTTTCCTTCTCCCATTCTCCTCCTTTTCCTAGCAGCTCTGTCTCTTTACCAGTCTCCACAGCTCTGTGAAGGCAGAGCTTTGGCTGCCCCTTAGCCCACATCTGCTCACCTGGGTGCTGCTCCCTCCCTGGGAGGCTGTGACCTCTGCCATGGGGCTGCCTCTAGCTCATTGCAGTCATGAGCATGTGTCTGCTCTCAGCCTCTCTGGGCTGCACTCTTTCAGGCAGGGTTATTCATTCACGCCCCTAATTAGGCAGGAAGAGTCCAGGCATAGCTCAGCATAGAGGTGGCAAGGAACTGACATTTCCCCCACACAGTCCGCTTTTGTGCACCTTTTGGTGTTCAGTGGGAGAGCAAAGGTGTGACCTGACTGCCAAGCTCAGCCCTTTTCCAGCAATGGGGATGTTCACCTACTTTACATGTAAAAATCTGCATACTGCAGTGCACACAGTGTTGCTTCACTTGCAAGAAGCTTTCCTACTTGGGATGCGCTCCAACTTTTCTGGCTTCCTGATGTAACTGTGTCATTGTACACAAGGATCTACCGCCCATTTCTAGCAAAGTCACTGGCCTACAGATGGTTTATCTTCTTTTTGAAAGACTATGGTCATTTGGCTTCCCTTTTCCGTAGTTTTGCATGCTCTTTCTGTTGGTTTCCTCCTCCAGTGGCAGCATGGGGTGCTGGTCGTCTCTTCTCCACCATGCCTGCTACAGGATGGGGCTGAGCACCTGAACGGCTGAGCCTCAGCCGTGGCACTCTGGGTTGTGGCACTGTGTGCCTCTCCGGGAGGTCATCAGCCAGCGAGTGCCTCTCTCTGCTCCTGCATTCGCTGTGTCACGCTTCTCAGCTGGATTCACAGCAGCCTGCTTCGGGCTGCTCCTCCAGTCCAAACCAGGCCTGATAATTGATGCAGTAATCCTCTGGATTCCCTCATTAACAGCCGTTAATGGCCAGCATGTTAGCAATGAGCACTGTGAGCAGGACCAATTCAATTAAGCCTCTAATAAACCCATTGTAAACGGCAATAACCACAGAGTTCAAAGGCAGGATTACGGAAACTTTTCGCAATGGTTTGTGACAGCAGACAGGGTGTAGGACTGTCTCTGATTAATTGGCTGCAAAGGGCTGAATGACTTTCTCAGAAACCCTTTGCACCACAGGCTGGCTGGCAGGAGAGGACCACCAGAGGAAGGTGGCAGGAGAGACTGTAATTGCTGCATAAACTCCACATCTTCTGTCCTGCTCCCAAGCCAGGCAACACCGGGCTCCAATATACCCATTACCCTACCCTTTCTCATTCAGCCACGGGCCCAAACTGATTTGCCCAATCCCAATGTCTTTATCTTCCCATCTCTACACTCCAATGACACTTGCATCGTGTCCTCTGGTAGTCGTGTCCCTTCGCTCCCAGGTCTTCATCCCTCTTTGCCAGCACAGCAAGACTCGGTGCTGGCTGGCAGCTCCCTTCGTTACAGCTGGGCGGTTGTAGATAGTGGAGAACAGAGGTGACTCTGTGAATTATTCAAGAGCACATCATGGTTTCCTTGCACACTTAATTTGAAATGATTTGGTGTGTGATTTCTATAGATAATTTGTGACCTGTCACTCATCCAGAAAGACTTTGCATTGAGCAAGGCTAGGCAGAACTGCTTCACTGAAAACTTCATCTTGAAGGCTGGGGGTTTTGTTTGTCTGTTGTCTTCCTATTCCCTGGATAAAAGTTGAATGAATTTTGTGAAATTCTTGTTGAGAGGATGTAGGAAAAGAAAACTTCAAGATGAAAAATATTTAAATTCAGAAAATGCTGGAATCACATTTGAAAATATGATTTTTGAATATAGATTCTTCACTTCTTTTTTTCACATTATTTTTTGATGTGAAGATTACATGTGCTGACATCATAGTACATTTAAAAGCTATAAAAGGTAATATAAAACTGGAAAATGAAATCAAATTGAAATATGAGAACTGAAAACATAATTTTGAAATGTTTAAATAATTGAAACATTACCAAGTTCTACTTTTTGAGAACCATTGGCATATTCATTTCAATTTCTAATTGTTGTAATTAATTTCATTCAGTGTTTGAGCTGATTAGACTGGACAGGTAGGTCACTTAATAGGTCTTTGTTCTCTTGTTGGATGTAATTCCTGGAATCAGGTTTCTCATGCAAATTCTGGCTACAGTAAGTCTGAAATCTCTCTTCTCATGTCTCCTGTAGGACTCATTTAAACGTTGCTGCTTCTGCAAACACATGCACGAGTGAACTGATTTCCCTGAAACCTGGTGAAAATGACCATAGATAGGGTACTAATGTGCAAGATGATTTTGTAATTGAAATGAACGATTCCAGCTGAGTATCACTTGCCTTTATTTATTTATTTTTTCATGTTTTCCTTTGGTTTTACCACCACCTGGTTCACCTCCAGACTTTGCAACACCTTGTGGTGGATACTTCTTACGTGAACTGAGAGTCAGAGCTCAGCCACACATGGAGACAGCCCAGGGCCACATGCACCACATGCTTGCACCTGGGCAATCCGCTGGCTCACAACCATGTTTGCTGAAGCAGAAGATCACATCTGAATTTGTGAGGTTTAAAAAGTAGGGTTTTCCCAGCTGGCCTAAAGGTGAGTTGAGCAGGAGGAGCTGTTAGCAATGTAGAAGAGTAGATGGGCTTGATCTGCAATTAATCTCAAGTGCTTCTGAATCAATTCAACACTTGCCCATGCTAGCTCAGGGATCACAATACCTGTGATAGGCATGGGATGGGAATGCCTTATCATGCAGTTTTCCTTTCTGGTGTGATAGTACAGTCTCCTTCCATGAATAACTCCCAGTATCTAGAGAGAGGTAGGAAGAGCTGTTAGCTCTTGGTGATCCTGCGCTGGGTGGGATTTCTGAGGTAATGGCTTTCTGCAATGTGTTCCCAGAAGAATTCATCTACCATGCTTCTGACTCAGCCCAGGAGTAACAGCAATCTGCTATCCTCTGCTGGTAATGCCATGAAGAACACTTTTAAGTTAAGAGTCCCTTTTTATTATCATATGTAACAAACAAGAAAAAAAGAGAAGAGAGGAAAGGAAAGAAAGAAAGCAGGTCCAAGTCTGGCACTGGGGGCCTTGGTTCCACTCATTACAACACTTATAGCCATGTGTAATTCTCCTTACTTCACTCATATGCGAAAGTGAATCTCTCAGTCTCTCATACATGTATGCTCTCTTATCCTCTTTCTTTGTCTTCTCCTGATGCTCTCAGAGACATCTGTCTGTACTCAGTCACTCTTGCTGCACGTTTCTTTAAATTGATATTGGAAAATCTTCCAGACTGTTAGAGTCACCTTTGTCAGAGGAATTCCTGGGGATATAGCCCCCATATGATGCAACTGAGAGTTGCTAAATTAACAAAAGAGCAACTAAAAATATGATTCTTTGTTCCTTGTAGAAATCTTGTTTTACCAGCAAATATTTTTAAGGAACTCTATAAAAATATGTGCTTGTACATTTGAGGTCTTCAATTTTATTTTTTGTCAAATAAGACTGAATTTATGAATATGGTTATCTGTGTGTGTCTCATTAGGAATCTGCACTAATCTGAATTAACTTGTGTGCTAGCTACTCTGCCACCTTGGAGATCCTAAAAGGGTATGCACTATTTGAACTAATTTCACCAAATTGGTTTAATTCTTGTTTGTCTCTTAGTCACAATCCAAAGCCCTATCCATAATACACAGGAGGGAGGGCTGCAGTGGTAAGAGAAGTACTGTTTGGGTTGGAAAAGCCCAGCTTGCCTTGCTCACCCCAGGAGGATGGTTTGGATGCTGCACACCAGTATCAGAAATCAGGGCAAAATGCATCAGAGGGCCAGGCAGGAGAGGGCAAAGCATGAGGAAGCATTTCTTTCTTAAATTATACCCTTGTAGTGCATGTCAGCAGGGACAATGCTGAATAACTGAGCAGTAACCTTGCTTCTGGGTGCCTGTCGCCACCTCCAGCTACTGTCATGTCTTTTTTCCTTTTCCCTGCCCCTCACTTCCTGTACCCTTTTGTTCTCTTAATTCTTGCATATGAAGAACACCACAGCATTCATATGTAAATTGCACAGAGCACTGCAAGAGGGAGGGTGTCTGAAGGAGAAATCTATGCCATGCTCCTCCCTTGCATTTTCGGCTCCCAGGTGGGCTCCTCTCCCCCGGTCTCTGAGAGAGAAAGCACAGAGAACACTGTGAGCTCTGTGCATGGCCTCCTCCTGCAGCTCCTCAGCACCTCTGTCTGCGTGGTCCCCATGTCCATGGATGGCAATTAAAGTTGGATTTCTCTCAGTGCCTGCAGAGCACTGGTGGTCTATACAAATGTACCACCCAGCACTGGAGTCACCCCAATAATGTATCTAGCACAGTCCTCAGCACCAAATTGGTTCCGTCCCCTTGACACAACGGTGGTGATTGTGATAGTGCTGTTGATTGCATAGGTCTCTGACAGATGGAAAAGTCATGTATAGACACACACATGGAGTGATTCACCTTTCTCCATCCCTCCCCCCCCCAAAAAAAAAAAAGGATTTTCAGAAGTCTCCCTGAGGGAACTGGAAACAGAATTTCTTCACGTGTAGGCAGCATGCTGTCAGATTTTTGTCAGTTTCATTCACTCCCTAGATAGGTTACCAGGGACTGAGAGCTACTGCTCTTCTCTTCCCTGTAATCTCTTAGCTGGATAATCAGCCCCAAAATCAATGATTTCTGCCATGCAAGTCAGTGGAGCAAAGCCATGTAGCTCAGCCTGAAAGAATGGACATCTACCTGGACAGATTTCCCATTCTGCTGGGTGCTGACGCATTTATTCTCACCACACTTTTCAGTCCAGATTTAGCTTATTCAGCCATAGCAACCCAGCTGTCTGGGACCTGAGCCGTGTTCTCTCCCAGGCTGCATGTGACGTCTCCCCACTGCTCTTCTTCCCGTCACCCCGTGCTGAGGAGCAGGCTCTGAATCTGGCACAGGTGAAGGGAGGGATGGACAGTTTTCCTCTGAACTACTCACCCCTTCAGTCACTGTTGACAGGGTGCCTGTGCTGAAATATCAATGCAGCTGGTTAGAGACACTCTAGAGACACTTTTGTGAGTGCAAGGGATGTCTGTGTGATACCAAGGGTGTATTGTTCCGTGAGGACACCCAGCCCCTTCCAAGGCTCTCCCAAAAAAGTGTTAGCCCATGCTGAAGCACTGCAGGGGTAAGGGGTGTAGCAGCTCCAGGCAGACCTGGGGTACCATGGTGGGATACACTGGGCACTAACTGTGCTCAGAGTTTGACAGGGCCAGAGTAGGACAGTGAAGACACAGAAGACCACGATGGGATGTGGAAGGCCCCTTGCCACACCACAGCTTGGTGACTGGCCCTTTACATACTCTTAGACTGAGTCCAACACCAAAGGGCAGTGCTGTCTATGCCCCAAGTGAATTCAACCTGACTTTGACAAAACCATCCTGTTCTGTGGCATCCTAGTAAGTGGCATTGAAAGTGGAAAAGATCTGGGTTCCTTGACTGGGATGTCCTCTGTGAAACAGTGACCTCCATTTGTCTACAGGTACCACCTCATCTTTTTAAATGTTTGTTCCTCCCATCTTAATTCTGCCCAGAGACCCTGAAAGAAATGCTTCAGAGCTGGAAAAATGTTAAAGGGTGAAGGCTTATGTTGGCACCAGAAATGTTGTAGAAAGCTGTTTGGGTTGGTGGCATAAATGTATTCCCTGGGAAACTGAAAAGCCAGCAACAAAACATTTTAGGCAGAGACTGTAGAAGGGTGCATACTTGCATTTGAGCATTAACTCATCAAGAAGAAAATCAAGGTCCAGCTCCTCCATCTTCCCTCTATGCCCAGTTACGTTCTGTGCTCTGCTGTTGTTTCTTGAGGTTTTAGCCCCAGGAGTAGTCTATTTAGGAGGGAAGGAAGATCAAGTGGTCATATTTGCAATCCCTGTGGGGCTGAAGGCAGCCGATACAGCTGGATGCAGGGATGGGGCTGACCTGCCTCTGGTTACACTGAGAGCAAGGGATGGGAGTCTTTCAGGAAAATGTGATCCTTAGCACTGGCAGGTATATGAAATGCCCATCCATTAGGAAAGAAGTAGCAGCTTTATGCTTTTGATGTCAGCTACTGATTTACAGTGATTTATATCAACAGCTACAACCTGTATTTACATAGTATTCCTCACAGGACTGTCAGAGCTCTTTACAGGAGAGAAAAAAAATGGTCTTAGGTTAAAATCACAAGCCCTGCAACAGGGGAGAGACAGGTTCTTGCCAGAACTCTACCAAAGCCTTCCTGCATCCATTTCGAAAGGCTGTTTTAAGCTTAGCCCTTTATGCCTGTGTTTCCCCAGCTTTGAAATGGGGACAATAATGCATTTCATCTTCACACGGAGGGGTGGGCGATGTGAAATTTAATGAGATGTGCTCAAAAAAGAAAAAAAAATGCTTGAAGATCCTGCAATTGAGAATGCTAGGTAACTGCATGACTCCCAGCAATGGCATCCCTGGGTGAAAGAGTACACTAAAATTTTTAGCAATCCTGGCTTTCTCTGTGTCTGTCTACAACAAACAGACATTCTGTCTCAGGTTGGATTAGACAGGAGCGCCCAGGCCAGGAGGCACTCCTGCAATAGCTGCCGTACATGTGCCCTGCTGTTTAAGCAAGTGAAAAAGAACGTGGCGGGGTTAAAATCCACGCGACAAAGACAGAGCTGTCAGGGACCCTGTATAGCTATGATTTCTGCCCAGAAAGGTACATGCATTCCTAACAACCCTCTGCCTGCAGAGTACAAATCCACTGTCAGAGCCTGGGACCTAAGAGTCACTGCTGCTGCACCAGCAACAGACCAGGCCGCGTGTCAAGGGGCTGAAGAGTGGGGTAGGCCTGGGTGGCTCACGGGGAGTGAAGGGGCTATGCCTGGCCAGAGAGGAAGCTCTCTTCTAATTTCAGGATGACAGAAAAAAGCAGTGCAGGAAGAACCAATGTGTCCAGCTCAGCAGATCCCCCTTTATATTTCTGTCCAGCTCCTGCCAGCCCAGATGAAATTACTTGTCTGAATCAGCCCTCTTAATTATTTGCTTTGTGCAGTTCTGGGAGAAGTAACCCAGTTTAAGCTACTTGAAACCATTCCATCTTGTTCCAGCTCTTACAGTGGGTAGACAGCTAGTGTCTCCAGACAACAAAGGAAAGGCTGCTGGCTGCAGTGAGAAAGAAGATACATGTTTGGGCCTACAGTGGACTGTGGTGAAGACACGAGTGTCTCATGGGGCTGCATTACTGTGGTATTAGATAATGCTGTTCTGGATGGCGGTTCTCTCCCAGAGCACCATACTGGCACTTGCATCACCAGAGATGATAAACAGATGAAAGACCTTTGATCCATATGTCTTGAATATGGCCACAAGTAAGGAAACATTGATCTGTGATGATGAATGTAATTTCTAAATTAATTGAAGAGAGATAGCATTCTGCCTCTAGCTGTTCCATTTGCATAAGAATGAGGAGATCACCTTAAACAAGAACATAGAGACCCTTATACATAGCGAACTGTGAATAAATAAATAAATAAATAAATAATTAGCTGGAGGTGGGAGAACTGAACAGCCACTGGCAGAACAAAATTAGCTAGTCTGGATCATAGCTGTTATAGAAACAGCAGAGAGAAATGAAAACAGACCTTTTAAGAAAATATAGATTTTTCTCAGGAAAATACACTCATGGAGTACATCTTGCTACATTTCACTTGATTGATAAATGACCTAATAAAACATGCAGCAGTATCTGCCATTAGCTAACTCTGTCCAGCTCTTGGTCTGGCGATAATGCACACGCAATAATTTGTAGAACACTTGAACGTCATCTGGCAAAGATGTTTCCGTCTCCAGTTTCTTCCATAGGACTATTTATGCACACTGAAATGTTTATGTCCACACAAGATGCAGATTTGAAAGACTAATCTCTGGATGCTTCCTGAATAACTTATAATCATCTACAAGCATGTGATTTAGCAAACCTTACTATGCGATGCTGTACATACACTCCTCTATGAAATAGTTCTGTTTTAGCAATTCCTAGCTGAGAGTGATGGACATGGGCAGATGCAATTGTGACCTCCATGGAGTGGCAACACAACGTGCAAACCTTGTGTGTGCTCCCTGCAGGCAGAACTGGGTAGGTGAAGCTCCCCTGCCCTCTAGAAAATCCACATCTAGCACGTTTAGGAGCAGGCTTTATAACAGAGTCCATATGTTGCAGCCTCCCTTGGCAACGCTTTCCCTGAAACAATTTCTTGAACGCATGCTCAGCAGGAGTCCTGGGTGTGTTTGTCTCATGTAATGCCTGTGACAAACCTCTGAGCTGAACCCTGGCATCTGTGATGGACCTAAATTCAGGGCTAGTCTTGGCTTTTGCTGGGCAATGTGTTACTTAAGCAGACCAAGGTCACAGCTAGCAGCAGAGCTTAGGATCTACTGCTTCCCAGCTCTGTGCTCAGTTCTTTCTCCAGCTTCTGTCCCTCCATGCACACGCACAGCCTCTCACTTCATGTCTAAACTTTGATAAAACTATTCCTGGCTCCCAAACAGGCAAATTTCATAGAGATGGGGTAGGGAAAAAAAAAAAAAAAAAGAAAAAAAAACAAGAAACAATTTATATTATTTCATGGCAAAGGTTTGCTCAGCTCTTCTTCTGACTATGACTAAGAATATTTCATACTCAAATAATCCATCACACTTAATGCTGTTAACTTTTCAATACCAAGTATACAACCCACAGAATATACAAAAAACGCAGAACCCTTCTGGGATTCTTTATCATCACTGCAACAAATACAGAAGAGACTTGTCCTCCTGGTGAAAGGCATTTAAATCATGTGATCACCTAAAGTCCTTCCATCCCTTTTCAGGCCAAGAAAGAGAAAAACTAATTCACAGATGAGGCAAATCCTTATTGTTTCTCTTGTTTTTTGGTGCTTCTGGGGTGTTTTTTTTTTTTTTGTTTTTTTTTTTTTTTTTTTTTTTTCTGAATAAGGGGGGTATTAACCATCTTGGAGAGGTGATCTGAGGAGGATGATATAAAGGGAAGCAGTACAGCAGTAGGTGGCCCTTCAGTTGATGCCGTCATGAAGCTAGTTTGTTCTAGAGTTTGTCCATTGCTGCAGTCTCCTGCAGCCATGTGAGGGAGCCCCATGGGAGGCTGCTCTGGGCCCTGCACAGCTAATATCTTGGCAGTCTTTTGTTGCTGTATCTCCAATGGCTCAGAGCTTGGGCAAGAGGGAAGAAAGGGAAGCTGCAGTGCTGGCTGCAGCTATTTGGTTGAAGAAACTACTGATGGTGTCTACCCATTCATCCCAAGCTCTCTGATCCATTGTTGCTGTAACCGTGTGTGTGTGTACACATGCACTTACTGCTTAACCTGCTCCTGGGCTGGGGAGGCAAATCTCATGACTCTGTTTGGTTGTGCTAGTTTATTTTAGCACAGCTGTGCTAAATGTGTTCATGATGTTGGTTTGCTGGAAAGGATGGCAGCTTCTCAGTCTCCCTGAACTGCACCCAGCAAAATGTGTCTGAAGGCAGCCTTTGGGTGCCTACATGTACGTATGGTTTCACTCAAGGCCTGGGGCACACAGATTTGGCTGGGTGAGGATGGCTACTGAGAGATGTGAGCGTCAAAGTTTGCCTGTGAGGAACTAGGGGAGTACATGTTGTGTCCTGACTATGCTAGTAATATAAGCCAAACTTACCCAGTTTAAAGAACTAAAGAGTTAGAATGTTAAGCTGAAAGGAGTTTCAGGATTTTCTTAAGTGCGAATAGTCCTGGAATCTGTAGCTGGTGTGCAGCTCATCTCTGCCAACTGTGGTGATTCATCCAGCAGATCCTATATGTAGGAAACCCAGACATTTCTTGAGAATGCCAAAAACTCACTGTGCACTTACTACAGGTCTGAGTGCAAATCCTGGATACCCAGCCTTACCTCAAAAAAAAAAAAAAAAGGAAAAAAAAAAAGTGCATTTTGCTAGCACAATCTCTCCCAAGGGCTGACGCCTAGATGACCTTAAATAGATTTAAATAAATATTTGACGTTAAAACAGTCCAGGGGAAGGCTGGTTGCCTGACAGAAGAAGCAGGAGCCTAACTCCTGCCTTGCCCAAACCTCTGCTGCCACAGGCCACTGCTGCCATTTCACTTCTGAAAGGAGCCCAGCAAAGCAGCATTGTTTCCCTCACAGCTGAGGCAAGCAGGTGAGCTAGCTGTACAGGGAGCCAATACCTTGTCCAAGCCTCGCGTGCCTGCTGTAAGGTCACTCTGACATCTACAGGAAGCTCTCAGCTGCTCTAAATGCTGCTCTCCAGGGCAGAGAGGATCTTGATCAGAACTATGAGATTTGCTCGGGAAGAACTTACACCAAGCTGACTCTTGTGTCCTTAGAGAATATTATACTCCCTGATTTAAGTGTCCTGCAACTCTCCCACATAGAAATCCATCTGTGATGCCCATGGATATAGTTTATCCGTAGGCTAAAATTCAGTTCTTGCTGTGAGAGGCCTGACTCCCCAGCAGGCACCCAGCTGAAGGTGAGGTGGGTCACTGGCCATTGCGGCTGCCTGGGCTCCAGTCAGACCCTGAAGGGAAGGGAGCTCTGGTTGGCCTTTGGGTGGCTGTGAAGCACAAGGCAGGAGATGCAGGCATCAAATCCTTTAATCGTATCCTGAATATATATAGATTCCTTTAATTTTCTGGAAATCATGCGCACTCAGTATAATAAAACCTGCAAGATCTACTTGAAACACTGGATGTCTGGAGTTAATCTGAGCATTGAAATAGCAGTCTCTGTGTTTATTACAAGCATTGGGAGCAGCAGCAGCACTTAAGCTTCCAAAATTGTTAAATGCAAACTGTTAGGTAAATGGAATGAAGAATGCTCTAGGCCATCCAAGTGAGCATCACTTTAGGGCACTGACAATTAAACTGTTGCAAGTTTAAAATCTTATTGTCAGCCTTAGAATAAAAAGGGAGATGTACTTTGGTAGCCCTTTCTGCGAAATGTGTATTGAGGTCTGGCTCTTTACCTCAGTAAAGGTAAAGGTCTAAGTAAAGACATTTTCAGGATCCTGTTGTGTTAAACCTTCTTCTCATCCTGCATAAAAGATGACCCTTTTCACTTTCTTGCTTTCTCAGAGCAAGTATAAAAGCTGCCAGCTCAGGTGCCCGCTGCAGGGGAGGGGGAAAGAGTCACGAACAGGAACCAGAACAGCTGATACAAATTACCTTTCAAATTGGAGCAAATGCTCCCAGAAATGTCACCTATTAAAAGATCAACTAATAACTTCCTCCTGCAGTCCAAATAGATTGACTAAAAAAAAAATAAATAAATAAATAAAAAATGATGGAAGTCTTCATAACCACCCCCCTCCCCCCTTTATTTTTGTTGAGCTTTGCAATTTGATGTTTGTCAGTTTTGTACTTTTTACAATTGATGAGGCTCTGAGTAATATTTATTACAAAATCTGCTGCATCCTTTTGGAAATTTGGACCTTTAAGAGCTGAGAACAGACATGTGACTTGTTCCCCTTGCCAAATCAAATATGAGAACCATAACAGATAGCCAGAGACCGCTGGATGCTAGGGGTGGGGGGTGCTTTGCTGATTCTTCGCCTGCTGACTTGGTATATGTTTAATTTGAAAAATGCAGTAAGCCTTACAGGCCCTCTAGAGCCTGAAAGAGCAGTATGGTTTTGATGAGGTCACGCTTAACACAGTGTATGTTATTCCTACCGCTTCCAAAATGAACATCCTTTGGCTGCAAAAGCTCTAAAATAAGTATGGTTTGACTGCATCCTAATGGGTAGATTTCATTTTCTTTGAGTGACTCCTGATCACTTTTCAAAGTCATGTGTGTAATCACTGTGAAACCTACAATTTTCATAATTATAAATATTGTCTATTTTAAGGTTTATGGAATCTTCCTATCACACATTTCTTGTTTTCCCAGTTAACTCCTGATGATACCAGCTGCAAACACGGAAGGTCTACACCTTGTTGGCATGAGCAAGGATCTCATGGGTAAAAAGATATTTTAGCTATGGAAAAAGTCTATCAAAGATGGACTGACTGGTAAAACAAACCTCTGTAATTAGCAGGTCCTTAGAGCTAATGATAGAGAGACCAAGCCCTAAATTAGAGGCTATACAATCCAAAGGTCACTTGATCAGCTATTTGACAGGATTACGTCTCTTCGTGCACCTCTTGATTGCAGCTATAGTTCAGTCTCTTAAAATTTTAGTCATCTGCTTCCTGACTCAGGGCAGCTGCTGCTACGGCTAACGCTGAAGCAGATATGGCTGAACGAGGTCTATCTGCGGTAGGCCAGAACTAGCAAGTCAGGTTTTCCTGTGTAAACCCTTACAGAGTCCATGCAAATCAGCACAGTGAGCAGCAGAGCCTAGCAGGAAGGTGCCAAACAAGAGCGATGTGTTCGTGATATGTCATAACAGAAAGTAGGAAGTTCAGGTAGGCATGTAAGGACAATCAGCGCGTCTACTCAGAAAGTGTGTGGCTCGGCTGAGTAGAGCACCCTTGCTGTGATATCATAGCAGTCTGCATCAACAGCTAATAAGTAAGCTCATTTTCTGTCTGTCCTTATCATCCTTGGCAGAGATCCCAGCTGTGGTGGGCTGGTGCCCTTCAGCTGCTGGTGGAGGAGGGCTTGCTGTTGGGGTTAGACCATCACCCACGTAGCCTGGTTTAAAATTAGCGAGGACGCTTCTGCATGGGTGGCAGTTGCACCTGTGTGTTGCAGTGCAGATGTGCTTGCAATCAGGAGAGGGCTGGAGGGAGACGTGTTTTTCTCCTGTTGCGCAGGAGGATAAGATGAATGGTCGTTTGAACACAGCTACAGCTTTCTGTGTGGGTGAGTTGCTGATGGTGTTTATTTTGAGACACTCCACCTGGGGGAGGAGTAGGACAGCAGAGACTTCTGTCTCCCCCCAAGCAGTGTGCAATGCAAACACTGACAGCAGATGAATTCTTCTGTACTTCTGCCTTGCTACCATCCCTGACATATTATTTGTAGGAAGAGAATTGGTGCACTCTTACAGAAGACCTTCTGCCACCACACTCCATGTACCATGTGAGCCAAGAGCCATATTTCAGGTATTCCAATTGCAGAGCTAATGCAAGTGGCTGTGGTCAAGAGGTAAGGAGATAAAGCCTAAACCTACTTATGCCATGAAAAAACCCACTGTGCTGTCTATTCACCACTACCTGCAGACACCTTGATGCTCTGCTGTTTGTCCCTTAATAGCTGGGTGAAATAAAGCCTTCTCTGCAGGACAGAGACCACTTGCCATAGGGTTTCTGATGTGATATGGACAACAGGTGACGACTAATTCTCCATTGCTCTCTCCAAAGTGTTGTGTTTTTTGTTTGTTTGTTTGTTTGTTTTTCCTAGCTTTCTAATGGTTTATTGCACAACTATTTGACTTTGCTGGGGTACTTCCTGGGACGATCACTTAGCTGTCTCATCTATGACGCCTGAGCTGTCTTATTCTCAAGTTGCTGCTCTTGGTTGACCTGTGGCCAATCTACCAGTCCTGTAAGGCAGATGGCACATTCTGGAGGGCAGCGTGTCACAGGGCATGTCGCCCTCCATCCTGGAGATGAGAACAGAGGTCATACTCCTGGCTGGGGGAGATAATTTTGGCTTATCATCTGGGGAGAAGTAATTGTTTGCCACCACTTTCCCCTCCATATCCTCTCCAATGCAGGAACAAATAATTTGTTCTCCCTCTCTGTAGTGATGTTTCTGCCAGGGGTAGCATAAAAGGGAAATAACAGGGTATATGGAGCCAAGAGGCAACTGAATGTCTGTGCTGTGCCAAGCAAACCAACCCAGTGCAATATATTAGGGGAGGGCTAGAGCCAAGAGCTCTAATTCATAGTGGCTGTGATGCACCGTGTCTCCAAAGGCTGGTACAAAGCCTCCCCTTCCACTGATCAGCCCCCTTCTGTGAACAAAGCAAAGCTCACAAGGCTCTCAGTATTCTCTCCACACAGTTCTTGGGGAGAATAGTTCTTGCTGTGAACATTAAGCCTCAGAGTCAGCTGAATTGAGTCAGGGGGGAGAACAAGGTCATGGCCCTTCTGCTCCCCCTTCTCTGACGTTCCTGGTTGACCGAAACTGTGGAGCAGGATGCTAATAAACCAGCAGTCAGCCATGCCTTTCTGAATAATCATCTGTTCCCATAAATTATCTCTTCCATCTAATATTGGTGATTTCATATAATTAATGCTAGAGATGGAAAGGCTTTGGATTCATGGCCTATAGGAATGCAGGCTCTTGCTATTCAAGTTTCCCCTGCATCTGAAATAACTCTGCCTTGAGAAATTGTTGCCCTGATTTTAGGATTACTGCTGAAATACGATAAAACACTCAAACTGAGTTCCCTGATGTGTGGCAGAGGGGGCTGGCCCGTAAGATCTTTGCTTTCTCCTCTCTGCATTGGTGATGCCTTACACAAGCAAACTGCGCTAATTCCAGAGCAGTGAGAAATCTCACTGGGAAGGACACTGCCTGCCACTCCTGGATAATGGAGACGGAGCAGTTAGACACACACAGGCTTACATAATTTTCCTGACTAAGTGGCTTCCTCTTTGATAATGTATAAATCAGATGTACCTTAAACTGCTGTTCTGTTTTCCTGAAAGCCTGGGCAAAGCTGTGCAAGCTGGAAATAATGATCCCTTGATAAAAAAAAAGGGATCTTAGCTTCTCAGGCAGGGGAGAAATGGTGCTGGTGACATTCTTGTGAAAGGCACAGAGAAAGCCTTTGCAGAGGTTCAGCCGATATCCCTGAAATTAGTTTTGGTTAGTGTGTGGCCTTTGGGTGAAGGGAGAGGACTTTTTTGGAGGGGATGACTCCCATCCCACTGACTTGGTGGGGAGGAGAATATTTGAGTCCAGGGACTGGGAAGCTGCCATTCTGGCTTAGCCACGGCATGGTAACTCTCTCTCTGTCCCCTTCAGTGAATTTCTTCTGATTTTCATCAAAATTCTTGCTACTCTAAAGGGGTGGGTTGGAAATCTGTGGTTGTATGGGTTTAGGGAAACATTAGCTGGTGTGATGAACATCTGGTAGAATGACATATGGGCAGAGATTATACAGTTTCCTACACAATCTCTGTGCAGAAATCGTCATACTTTATCTGTAGAGAGTTGTGTTCTAGAACCAGTAACAAGCCCATAGATCTCATGAGTTTCATTTGTACAATGTGTTACCAGTGGTTATAAAAAGGTTGCAAACTGAAGCCACACAGCTGCATTTGTTGAGCTTCTTTGGGAAACAGGCAGCTCTCACCAGCTTCCTGTACTTGTGTCCAGCATGGAAGCAGCAATTTTTGACAAAGGTGGTGGCACATCTCTCTCTTGTCTCCACTATTTTGCCCCTGCTTGTGGTGTTGACTCTGAGTAAGACAGATGAGGAGACATTTTGACTTGGCTTTTCTGTTTTATTTTGGAAGGCTTAATGTGTCTGTTTTGAATCCTGCTCAAATGTAAACTGTTTGTCTATCTCTACACAGATGTAAAACACAAGACTTTATGGACGTAGAATCTGTTCTTTACAACTCCTTGGGTAGAAGGTATAATCCTCTCTTAAGGATGAGGAAAGACACACAGATAGAGTTTCAATGACTGACTAGAGGCCTAATTATGGGTAGGGAGTAAGCTTCAGATTAAAAATAAGGCTTGAATTCAGCCCCTTAATGAACGCTCCTAGATCTCGCTGCCTCATTTTATGCAGATGTACAAGCAGCATATGTTTTACACAACAGACTCATCATGTTGACTCATCGGAAGGAACAGAAAAGGGAGTGTTTCTGTGTTACCCACTATCTGCCTTTTGCGATGCACTTTCCCTGTCTTTGTACCTTAGATGCCCTCCTTGCTCTGGTCTTGAAGTGTGCTCGTCTTTGTGAAGTGTAGGCTTCCTCGGCAGATAGGAGTCTGTGCAATTACACTTCAAAGGAAGGGGAATAGGTGGGGAGGGGGGAGGAGGGGATCTTGGCAAGGTGGAGCCAGTTATGAAATCTGCCCCCTTGCCCTAGGAATGGTGCAGATGGGAGTGCTGTCAGCCAGCACCAGGACTGTGTTCTGGGCGGAGAAGGGAGCCTACAAATTAGTCTTTTTCTTTCTCTCTCTCTTTTATCATTTATTTATTTGTTCTTCCCTCTCTTCTCCCTCATCCTTCTCTGCTATCAGCTGCAAAACTAATGACATCATGTCAAAATCTGTTAATGCATCTGCTGTGCAGGTTCAGGTTATTGGAAGTATTAGCTGAGCCAGTCTGTGAACACCTGGGGAACATCTGTCTAGCATCACACAGAAGACTCTGGGTGGCGGGGAAAGTTAACAAATCTAATTGGTTATGAAGCAATATTAGGCATTGAATAATACCATCTTGGAATTCTTTCAGTGTCCTCAGATATGTTGCATGGACTCTGTCTGTGCCTGGACTGTGACCATGAGGGAGCCTGGGGCAGGCCTGCTTTGGGTTTGCCATGTCTCATATAGATTGATGGCAGCATTAGTATGAAATTCTTGCTCTGTTATTGCATCATCTTCTCTATAATAACTCCAGTGATGGTGATAATGAGTGACTTTGCCCAGCCCATAGATGTACTGAAATTGGTAGCAAGCATGCTTTTTGTTTCTCCAAGTGAGAGTACATACTGCCCTCTGAGACCTTTACTATCAGCTGCAGAACACTCCTTGTTTCTCTGGGAAGTAGATGCTAACTGTATCACTGGTACAAACCATCCCCTCCTTTGTCCCATAAGAAATAAATATAGTTATCCATGCTGAAGGCAGGAGAAAGATTCTTGAGATGGCAATCAAAGATGGAGGTCTTTTTAGCACATCAGTAGATTTCTGAAGAGTTATGTAGTACAGCGAGAGCTGTTGAAGGACTGACAAAGATCAACAGCATGAATCCATCCAGTGTGAGGCACAGTCACTTGCATTGACTCAGCCTCCTGCCTGCTGCTAGAAAATCAGAACAGGAGGAGTTAAAACACCTTCCCAGAGAAATCTCTCCTGTGGAAGGCCACATAGGGTAGCCAAAGATCTGCTCCCCACTAGACTGCATGGTAGACCAGGTTGTTATCATTTTCTGACCTCAGTGAACCATGGCTGCCTCAGGGAAAAGGGGAATTCAAGTAGCATGACGAGGAAGCACTCACAGAGCAATGGTGGAACATCAGTCAGGAAAAAGCTGCCCTGTGGTGCTGACAAGGGGATCCTACTGCCTTAACTCATCTGCTGCTTCTGGATCACCTGTTTGAGCTATGATCAGGTGTGAAGAAAGACCAGTACCTGGAGTATGGATACCCATTCTGGAGTATGTCTGGCTGTCTTGGTAGGGTGAAGGTGAGGGAACTAAGGAAAAGACTTGGGGTTTGGCATTTTGGGTCAGTTGTTGAAGCTAGTGGTAGTTATGAGTGGTATCAGAATTACTTATTTCAAGTAGGTGTTACACATTTCCTTTGTCTGCATTTCAAAGTCTACTTCTTCTTACTTCTTCTTCTACTTCTTTTTCTACTTCTACAAAATATGGTTAATGCCCTGTGAGACCCTCACAGCTGGGATATGTGCACCTCCTTGACTGTATGCCAACACCAGAATTGGCAGTGTGTTTCAGGATGTTCTAGTTCTTGTGGAGGTTAGGGTGAAACAAATCTGCAGGGGAAACACTTTTCAAATCCACAGCAAGGTTTTTTTGCTAGATCCTTCTACTTGTTCTGGGAGGTTATGTCTTGGGTTAGGGGCTGATTCCTTTTAGTGGTCTCAAACATCTTATCTCAGTCTAACGACCAAGAGGGAGATACTGAAGAATATTTATTATCCCTCCTGCCCCCCAGCTGGAGAGAGATGGCAATGCTTTCCTAAGTTTTGACTCTCCTCCAAGCCTGGGAGCAGAGACCAACCCCAGCAGGCTCAGTCCCATGCTCAGCTGCCCAGCAATGATGCACGAGGAGACAGTGCTGGCTGATGCCCAGCATGCTGCTGCCAGAGAGCACTGTAGGTTGTGTGGGTTACTGTGATGAGGTGCCTGATGATCCAGTTGACCCCTTTGGATATCCAGTTCCAGGAAAGATGCATTTTTCTCTCTCCCTCTCTTAGGATGTGGGTGCTTGTGTCTGACAAATTTCCACAGGCACTCACATGCCTGACGGTGTCTCAGGAGACAGAACTGGGGCAATGGGGAAGGTCACAGGCCAGCCTTGGATCTGAGTGGGAAGAGGTGAAAGATCCCCAAGGCGCCTGTCAAGACAGGTCCAGTGAGTAGGAAGCTGATCCTGCCGAGAAGGCTCCACCAAGGAGACTGAGGAAGGTCCCTGTTTTTGTGCACAGGCTAAAATCACTGCCCCTGGATCCAGACTGGTTTTAAGACTTACTGTGAGCATCCCTTTGGTGGCTGTGGCATCAGGATCCCCGTGTGTGAGGCCATTCCCCATTGGAAGGGTGCTCAGTCCTCACAAGACACCACTTTACAGTCTGCTCCACAGTCAAGACTCACTAGCTTCTACTCTTCTTGGAGCTGTATCAGTGCCCTAAAACCATAACTGCTCTTATCCTTTCCCCTCAGCACTGGGGACGTCTGTCTCTGTGCCACCTGGCAGCCCCTCCTGCGGTCCCAGTGCTCCCAGTCTCCTTGTCAGGCTGGGCACGTCAGTCTCTGCTCCCCCGGGTAGTTTTGTTCCTTGCCCACCTGAGTGCTGATGCTATGGTAAAAATAACTCTGCACGGAAATGAGAGCACTGATTGGGATTTAAATAAAATTTACATAAAACTGTGCCTTGAGTACTAATTAATTAGATGTTAAAAGCCCCTGAAAAAGTAGAGAGGGGCTTGCTTGCCTTCTCAAATGTGGTAAGCTATTAGGAGGGAGAGGCAAAGGCTTTCTGTGGCCTAACTGGAGCACCAGGCTCCAGCTGACAGGCGTGGTGGGAGATTTGATGCTGGCAGGCAGGAGGAAAGGTTCCCTTCTGCTGCGGTGGCTACTGACCAGAATTAGACCTTGAAGGAGGGGGTTGGTCCCCTGCCAGGCTGCATGCCTGCAATGTACAGGATTTTGTGACTTAAAACAAGCTTGTCTTTCCTGTCTTCTTTCCTGGATGGGATGCATGTGACTGTGGTCAGCGCAGTGCTAAGCCTAGAGCAGAAGTGCTGAATGCAGATGAGCCCTGTGCCTCTCAGCAAAGCCCTTTCCTGGGGTTAATGTGGCAAGAGCTGTGCTCAGAGCTTCCCATCACCTCTCGGCATGGGAAATGCAGCCTGCCATGACCTGCCAAAAGCAAGGTAGGCAGACCCTTGGTGTGGCTGCAGGATGCCTCCCCAGGTCCCTCAGGTACCCGAAGGGATCCAGCCTCTCTTGGATCCAGGCCTCCTTCTGGACCAGCCCTGAACTGTGCAGGAGAAGAGGCATTTAGCTCTTGATCTTGTTCAGTATGTGGGGCTGTAGGAAGAAAATGCAACATGGAGAGGATGAGGGGCTGTGCTAGTACTTGCATATGCTCCATGGTAGCCCCTCAAGGCAGCTTTTCCACATCTATTACAAATATTACAAGGGACAGCTCTGCGGCTCATGGTGACTTACTGGTTAATTAAGCAACAAGATGTACCAGTTGGGGTGACACCACCAATTAACTCGCTCCTCATACTGTCTATCTAATTTAATCTATCTAGGATTTTATAGAGTGCTCATAGCCATAGAGAGGATGAGGGTAGGGAGGCCCTTAAATTTTACTGCAGTTTATAGTGTTGTCTGAATCCCTTGGCCACCATTAGAAAATGGGTCATATAAATGGACAAGCAGGGACGTTCAGTTGCTCGAGCCATTTCAAAGTGGATTGAACCAACTTTCTGTGTCAGAGAGAACATTCATCTCTCCCTAGAAATGGACTGTACTCCTCAGGCCCCAGTAGGTCTTCAGTGAATTTCAGTGAGCTGGGCTATAACACTTCTCCACTCGCTAGCTGCTTGCTACGTGCTGCAAAAAGTCTCACTGCAGCCAGTGGGTGTGCTTGGAGATAGGGTCTGGCAGGATATTTATAACAGCTGGCGAAAGCCTCCCATTTGGGGATAACTGGAAGAATTCAAACAGACTGTTCTTTCTGCTTTCAGAACTGCCCAACTCAAAGGATTACTGTGCTGCTTTGATCTTGATGGGTGTCCTGATGGAGCCACCAGCCACATCAGGCGCACAGGCTGCCCGTCTCCTCCTCAGCCCACCTGACCAGCAAATAGCCTTTGTAAGGTCAGTCTTTCTTGGTCTGTAGGCAACCCACCAGTCGCCTTAACCAAAGGTAAGGAAGAAATGTCCTCCTGTGAAAATTGAGCGTTTGTTCCAAACTGAGGAGGGATGGACAAACATAGTTACAAATATCTAAATCTTCTTCACTATGGAGTTTCCTTTCCTTGCCCAGCTGTACTCCCAGGGAGTGCAACAGGCTGCTGTAAAAATCTGAAGATGATAGATACTTAATGTGAGTCAAAATCTGTCTTTGTTCAGCTTGGATGTCCAATCTCTTTGGGCTTTTTTATTTTCATTTCCAGAGATGTCTGGATCTCACAGAACCCACAGGCAGTGAGGAATCTCCTTGTTATGTCATATTAACTTTTATTTGTATCTGGTCATTAATTACACAGGGGATGCAATAAGCCACAGTCTGTTCCAACCTTGGCATACACTACTTTTACGTTGAGATGACAACAAATCCCAACATGGGAGTGCTTTCTCATCCTTCTCACTCCAAATCCCTAAGGCAACCTTTTAGATTCTGCAAATATTTTGCTTGCAGTCCCCTTTTCAACATTTTTCCATAGATACATCCCCAAATATTTTGAAAATTGCAGTGACCCTGGCAATGACCTCTACCTTTGTGAGTTATTTTTGTGAACATAACCAAGGCAGACTTGACTTGATCAACGCATGGATGTGGAACTTTCAAGGAAAATTAAGTGTGGAACAACCCTACCAGGGGTTTCTAGTGGATCCACTTGTGCTTGAGCCACTGCAGCTCCAGAAAAGATGTGATCAGAGACCCCATTGCTTTTTCTAGTGCCACAGAGGTTAATTCTAGTTCACATGACAAATTCCAGGTGAGGTTGTTCTGTGCTCCTTATCTAATCTTTTCTTTGCAATAGCACTTAGCTATCTCTATATTATTGAGGATTTTTACCAGAATGGTAATGGCCAAAGGCCCGGGGAGCAAAGTCCAACAATCCGGAGTAGAATCTGGCAGGGCTGAGTCCTGTCCAGAGAGGGGAGAAACCAGCTGGAGAGAGATGCTCTCTTCTCCTGCCTCAGTTGTTACTCACTTTTGATTCACGTATTTGAGCTGTTTAATTTTCAACTTCAGGCTGAGCAAGAGTGCAGTTAGCATAGCAGGGTACACATGCATTTGATAAATACGATTCTTCCTGGAATTGCAGGTACTCTCGGTTTTCATTTTCAGGTTACATATTACACCTTCCAAGTGGTGTAAAAGCAGAGTTTCTCTATTCTGTGTGTATATTGAAGAGCCCACAGTAGCTAAATTTTTCCAGGAAGAGCTTTCTCCTTTCCAGTGTCCAGTATCTCTTTGTCCTACTATGTACAACACCCTGCCAGCCTGTGTAGAGCTGCTGCCATCCTACAGGCATGGATACACCATTTGCAAAAAGTTTTTGGATGAATTTGTGTGGATAGATTCCCCCCAAAAAGTAACATCTCTCTGCAACTGAGTGATGTGTTACAGAACAGTTACAGAGCTGAGGGGGAGATGACTGAAAGCAGCCACTGCTGCATGCAACATGCTTATTTTAAAGTGTTTCAAACATGCCTAACTCTCTGGGTCTTTAGCAACGTATCCAGAGCCTCTCTAGTGCTCAGTTATCTCTGATTTCTAACATGACCTTCACCACAGAGGTGTTTGAGCCTCACCCAACAGTAAATTATGTTAGAATTTTGATAAGTGTGTGTGTAACTAAATAGGTAGATTTCTGAAGAGAGGAAATAACTTTGAAATACGAGTACTTAAGTATCCGTTGCATGGGCATATCGAATGGGTTTGGAAGGAAATTCAATCTCTGTTTGTTTCCATTATATTTATCTTGTATCAGGCTTATAGTTTAATGTTTCTGCAATTATCAGGGCTTAAAAAAGCTTTACTCCTTCCCACCTTCTGAATTTTGTTTCTTTTCTACCTTTCTCTGCAGCACTGAAAATAGTTGTGGCTCAGGATAGGGTGCAGATCAAAGTGGTGGTAGAGCCTCAGGTACCCTTGGTGCATCCTGTTTGCATGCTCAGGGTGTCTGCTGAGCCTGTGAATTTTCCTGGGTGTCACATTCTGGGCACTTCTTAGCTCTTCAGTGAGGAAGAAGGGATCCTGCTTCCTAAGATCACCTGGGAATTTTATTTTCTAATACTCTTTTAATGCAGAGATCCACAACAATAACAGCACTCATGATCTAACCTCTTCCAGTGCTACATTACAACGGTGGCATGCTAGTCTTCTAAATCTTGTAGCAGGTTGTTGGAAGCGTCTTGTAGACCCCTAAACTGAGCATCTCTTGTGTGGTTATCTATGATGACCAGGCAGCAATCTCCATGCCACGACTGGTCTGGTTCATACTTGCTCACAGCATTTCACATGCGGGGAGGGATACTCGGTGAGAGGTGAGGATATTCAGGGTAAGATCAGTTCTGCATTGCCATACTTCCCAGGAGAGATTAGCCTTAAATGTAATTACCTCAGCCTTTTCATTCATGTTCTCCGTTTGCTAATGTTACCCTTCTTCCTCCACTGGAGAAAAGCCAGAGATTTTCTTTCAGTGATGGTGAATGGAAAGGAAGGCATGACTGCCTGGTAGAGCAGTGCAGGCTCACTGCCTCCAAAATGGCTGCATTTTATTTGAGCCATTTCAGCCACCTGCTGTTATTCTAGTGGCCACAGGGGAGCTAAGTCATTCTTAACTCTCTTAAAATCTTCAAAGCCAGTTTATGTTCCTGGGTGATGCAGTTTTTCATTTATTTTTCCCTGTAAATCCAAGCTCTTTTATCTGTGTGTGTTGCAGTACTTGTCTTCCTGGTTAATGGGTATTTTAAGCAACACCTTTTAAAAGCTTCTTAGGGAATGCTACTGCAAAGAAAGAAAGAAATCTCCCATACATGAGATAAAGTCGGAGCCCAGTATTACAAGGTTCCCCCAGAACTGAAAACAATTACTGTGTTTTGGGTGCAAAATCATAGACACTGGTTGGAAGGGGGTCCTGCAGAGCTTACTGAAGCAGGGTCAGTGTTTTTACTTACCCTGTCTTGCTGTCTTACATACCATGTAACCCTAACTCCGACCATAGTTCTCAAGCACTGAAGGGAAAAAAAAAAAAAAGAAAAAAAAAGCCCACATAATAAGAATATTCCTTTAGGAATCACAGCTGCAAGCTCTAAGTTTTTTCCCTCCTACAACGTAAGTGATCTCGTCTGCTGACAGAAAACTGCCACATCCCCACCTGACAGCACAATTCATTAGAAATCTGTAACATGCAACTGCTGCTGGTTTCAGTCCAGACCTGCTTCTGTATTCAGAGCTGCTAGGAAGCGCTGCGGGATGAATGCTGTGAGCTCCCTGCTCGGGGGAGAGGCTGTGTGCAGCACATGGCAGCAGCGCTGGCTCAGATAGCGCAGACACAGTGTGAGACTCTGCGTAAGGCTCTAAGTCCCAAATCCGGCACAAGTAAATTTGGCCCAGATGTCCTGACATTTAAGGTGCCTGCCCTAAGGGGTGGAGGAATCAAATCAGCCTGCCTGAAGTAAGTGTTTTCATCTCTGCTTTGTCATGGTTGCACCAGGGGAGACCCTACAGGGCATCTCCATCCATTGGAAGGGGTCTAGAGTTGGGAAGGGGCTGTGGTGATTTTAGTCCTGTTCTCAGCTTTTTATGTGACCAGGGTAAATCCCACAACCTTGGAGAGAAAATTTTCAATAGTATCTAAGTGCCTGACAGGGGACCTATTGGGATCTTCAGAAATTCCAAGGCACCCAAGCACATCAGAAAATATACACCTCAACCAGTGCCTCTCAGCAGGATCCTGAATTTATCCATAATGAAATACTCTGTGGGTGAAGAGATCAATCGCTGAAAATAATCCTGTAAGGTCCAAGAAGTTTATGTCATGGCTGTAAGACGCGAGGATGTACCCAGTGCCTGCTTGGCTTTTCTGATATTGTTTAATCACAGAGGTGGCTGTGCAGCAGGTGCTGATTTTTAATGCGGTTCCAGGTTTCAGGATGCCTTGAGAGGTGCAGGTAGCCTGTTGCTAGGACTGTGATCTTGCAATGTATGAGCACACTTCAGTTTCACTGAATCTGCTGGATGCACGGTGGGCTAATGCTCTGGGAAAGTAGGCTCTGTTTGAGCTTGGGAGAGCCAAATGACAAATGGGAGAAATGATGCAGCACTGGGAAATTGAGCTCACCAGAAACCTTACCCAGCATCACTAGTAAGCTGTCTCCCCCTGCTAGTGCTCAGCCCAGCTTCCAGCTAGGCACCCACCTCTTTGAAGGTGGGTGCCTAGAGATTAATAAATAAATAAATAAATAAATAAATAAATTCATCAGATATTTTTTACTTGCCTATTTTTTCCCCCCTCCTAATTACTGTGGCCTATAGTCCAGATTTGACAGTGATCTGCCAAGGGAGAGGTTTTCTACACATCCACTTGTCTCTTGGTGACCAAAGTCCTGTTGACAAACTCTCTGCACCGGGTAACCATGCAGCCAGAACATGTTTCTTACAGATATAAGAATCACCAGGGAGTGAAACAGCTTTTCTCTAGCTAAATATGCAGCACATTTTAAATGTCTGTCCTTTATTATAGGATCTTCCAAGGATAGTGATGTAAGGTGTGGGGGCTGGAACTGTGCCTTAGCCAGAGATATTGTAGACATTTAACAGAAATACTGAGAGTGGTATGAATGGGCATGAAAGGCACCAGAGGATGTGGGAGAAGGACAGGAGTTGCAGGTGTTGGTGACACCTAGGCTAGAAGATTATCAAGAACATGGCACTCCTTACAGCTTTTCAAATCACCCAGTCTGGAAAACAAAGGTCAGCTTAAAGCAAACCACAGACTGAAGCTATTAAGAGGTGGGAAGATAAAGGACAAGGCTGGAGCCATTAAAGACATCCAGGTAAGGAAACTAAAGACAATGAGTAATGTTTCCTAATACTCCTGAGAGGTAGAACAGGGTGGGGTGACAAAAGACCCCTGAGAACCCTTAAAGTAAGCAGAAGGCAAATCCAAAACCAACTCATGGTCACCTACCTAAGAGGAACTCAAAAGATGTGATGAGTTGTTAACTTGTGTCACTCATCTTCCTGTCTTTGCAAGCAGTCCTGGCTGGAGCATGTGGGCACAGATATTTTGGTGCCTGAGAACTTGCGGGCATGAAAGAATGAGCGTGAATGAAATCAGTAGTTTAGAATAAAGTCATCTCCTCCGATAAGGTTTCTTTCTCATTGAACTTTGCTGCATTAGTTGAGATTTGTGCAACAGTAGAGCGCTCCTGCTCCTAGCCAAGGAGCTGAAATGTGATAAACCTTAAAAGAGGATGTTCTGCATGAGGAATGTGGAATATTCACACACATCCCTCTGAAGGTAGGTGTGCGCTCCAAAGCCTGTGGTTAAATTAATTCTTAAAGCTCCTCAATTTGACATGGCTTTCCTTTCCATACAGAATGTAACTGGAGGAGGGATAATTTTCTCTCCTCCTCTGCTTCTTTCTTTCTCTACCACCTGTTCACACATATGATGTCTTCTGTCACCAGAGACTATCTTGAATGAAACTGCACTGATGCATGGCTATGGTCTTCAGGCAAAGGTGCATGAGGAATATTAAAAGGCAGGCTGTGAATGAGGGGAGAGAGACTCTACAAACTATATATATTCCTCCTTGTCTTCTTTCTCTGTAAACTCTGGCTCTAATTCATGTGTGAGCTGCAAGACAGCTGTCAGACTGAGCACTGCTTCCTAAATACATCTAGCAAGGAGCTGAGGGTTGGGCTAGTGCTACAAGGAGAAGCAAAGCCTTCACCCCAGCTGGCAGATGGAAAAGAGCCTGGCTCCTGGCTGGACCCAAAGCTTATCTTCCTAGGGAGACTGGAAGCGACGGCAACTTTACTTTCCTCTCTAAGTGCCTGGCTAGACTTCAAGGTGCCCAGATAACTCTGAGTCTGTAGTCCCTACACACATTTTCCCGCATGCCATTTTCTCTCAGAGACTCTGGGGATGCACACTCACTGCCTGGAGGCAAAATCGCTTCTTTACTGCTTCTGCTCAGGCACATCCCTGCTGATTTCAGGCTCAAGCCCTCCTGTATGAGGCTACGGCAGAAGGTAGGGAAGAAGTTTTGTGTCTGCACAAAGGAGTCACTTCTTACAGAGGTGCTGGATCCTGCATTCATGGGCCTATGACGCTGCTGACAATGGCTGCTCTTACTGCCTCCTGGGACAGCAAAGTCCAGATGTTCTCAGTTACTCACCTTAAATATTTTTTCCCCTGATTTTAACAAATGTCTTACTTGTTTCAGGGAGTGCCCTCATTCTAGGAGCACGGGATCTGGTGAGTAACAGTTCTGCTTTCACCTCAGCTGCTGTCTTGGTGTGACTATAAAACTCCCTCACATCCTCCTCTCCAAAGTGAAGACCCCAGGTGTTTCTCTCTCCTGCCAAGGTGCCGGCTCCTTCCCCCAGCTCTTCTCTGTGCCTCCTGGGGAGCAGGGACCAGAACTGCCCACTGTACTCCAGATCTGTGCTTGCCCAGGTTTTTCATGGGAACAAAACTATACAAAGGAAGAGGAATGGTACAGTAGCATCTTGTTCCACTCAGGGCTCATCAGCTTTGGCCAGTGCTGCCTCTGACCTCTCTTCCCATTCATTCATGGTTTTGGACAAAAAAGTTTTCACCAATCAATTTTTAGCTGTGATATTTCCCCAACCTATCTGTCCTTATATAAATATGACACTAAGCAGAGAAACTTTCACTTCTGTGCATCAAAAGAGAGACCTTGACCTCTGGTACTGCAAATGTGAATCAGTCATCTCAAAGCTTAGGCTCCCTCCAAGCAGTGTGGTGAAGGAAGGAAGCCTCCGTAGGTACATCTTTGAGGCTGGGATTACCCTGCTCTGAATGCATCACTAGTGGGGTATCTGGGAACAGGGTGGGCTTCACCTCCCACCTGCCCTTCAGTCTGTAGGTTGATGCACTGGCTGCAGTTTCCAGCCCAGCTGCTCTTTTCCAGCTCTTTCACTGAACATTTTAGGAGTCTGACCACAGGAGCAGCTTCTGGCCAGCTATCCAATGAGACTGATAACTCATTTACAGCAGACCTATAATGCCCACCAATTACCAGAGCCAGCAGTTCAGGGGTGCAGCAATGAACTGGCTAATTAGGGAAGTGCAGCCACCCCTGGGTAGGATGCCTACCTCAGCAGAGTGGGCAGAAGTGTGGTGGCCCAGAGAGGAGTGAAGATCAGGGCTACTGCTGAAAGAAACAGCTTGAGGGTATTTTGAGACAGACTCAGAATACTGAGATAGTAGTCGTCTGGTGGAGAACCTCCACCAAACCAATCTTGCACAGTGTCTATCAGCCAGTATTGCTGATGACCTTGCTGAAAGGTCTGCTGTGAGGGAGAGGAGAGAGAATGAAGGAAGGAGAAAAGACTTTCCTGGCTCTTTTCCTAAGCATGAGATGCTGAACTTCAAGGTAGTTTTGAATTTCTGTGGAGAAGAACAACCAAGAGAGAAAGCAAAGAAAGCACAGGCAGTTTCTGGGGACAGAAGAGCATAGCATTGACTTACAATATCTAAAGCTGAAATGTCGCTGCACAATGGCCTTGCTCTGTTTAAAAAAGATTTGTAGCACATACAAACTGCATATATTCTCTAGCTATTGCTAACCTGACTATGGCAGGGCTTCAGAGCATCACTTTCTGCTAATAATGCAGCTTATAGGGCAGTCAGTGCAGACTTTTGCCATTTCATTCAACATCTTTCAGGCCCAGGAAAAGGTGGGAAAGCAGAAGATGGGGTTGTCTGTGCTCTACTATTGCATGGCTGTAGCTTCTGGAAACCTCCTTGAATTCTGATGGCATTGCACGTGCCAAGTGGATGCTATTGTGAACAGGGTCAGTGGGTGAGGGCAGCACTCACCGTGGAAGGGGTCCTCAGCTGAGCGAGCACAGCACAGGCACTTCTGGGACATGGTAGGACCAACTGTGCTCAGTTCCTGAGGGAGGGTTGGGGCAAATGCATGTTATGTGAGAGGCCAGAATGCCCCTTAAGATGGCAAAACGGCCTAGAAAACGTATTTGTCCATTTGCATCCTGGTTCTTTTGCTTAACTTAGCTCCACAGCACAAATAACTTGATATATAACAAATAACTCAGCAAAGTAACTTGAGCCTTTTGCATCTTTGTGTCATCAGCTAAAAAACAGGGCTAATATCAAGCCTACCTACCTTCCAGTGAGTTGCAGCTAATTAGAGTTAGCGTTAGTTAATGTTTACACAGCTCTGGGATGTGAAAACGGCAATATCATGCTAAGCATTACTCCTGGTTCCTAGACACCATGATTCTTCATAACCAGGGCAGTCAGTTAAATTAGCTGCAAGAGGAGAGATGCAGGAATGAGGAAGGCGGAGGAGATATCCAAACATAATACTGTATGCATGATGATCTGCAGCTGCAGAAGACAGGGGAAGCTCTGCTCCTGCTGCTTAGGGAGCCAGAGAGAGAAGCCTCTGTTTGTACAGGAGGGCAGGAGTTCCCTGATGGACGTGCTGCAGCACTGCACCGGCTGAGGAAAAGAAGGGCCATTTTCTTAGACATTTCTGGGACCAAGGGCTCTGCTCAAATCTCATGTGGGTCTTGTTCATAATTTTCCGAGGATGTTGATTCTCTGTGATGCTTTTTTGGTTAAAGCCTGTAGGAATGAGACTGGCAAGCTGCTGGATGGAGGAGCAGCTTTTTCTTCCCAACCAAGCACAAACTGTAGCAGGTTGGTTGAGCTACAGGACCAAGCTGAGCAGCACTTCCAAGTGCTTGCTTCCTCCTGTCTGTGTGACAGCACCATCCTCAGTGGTAAGCAAGGAAGGCTCTTCGTAGGAGGCTTCACATGGCACTTCACATGGCAGTGCCCTGAGTGGTGCAGGACACCTCTGGACGTAATGCAGCCCAGGAGGCACACTGGCTCCACCAGGAGACCTGTGTCACCCAGGGCCTTCACATCACCTGAAGCCAAGGAGTAGGAACTAAAGGAGAGTATAGGAGAAGCAGAGTGAGAATGAAGCAGCCTCTGTTCCCAGCAAGGCACCCTTCTGAACAGGAAAGGAAGGCAGTGGGACTTGGTTGAAACCCAAAAAGGGGATTTAGAATCGTGTGATGCCACGTCCCAAAGCTGGATTTTGTCCAAGTTCAATAGCCTGTATTTTGGCCATTGATCCAGAACAATTACCCGAGTCAGGACCTTGGCTTGCAGCCTCTTTCAAGATCTGTCCCCAGCCACATAGAGGTCTGTCCCCCTGTAGGGATGTGATTCACTAGGGAGGCCAAGGGAAGAGTGCCACGCTCTGAATCACCAGAGCTGTTTCTTACAGCTCCCCAGTGCTAACCTACATATCAGCAGAGGACTTGGCCGCAGCTCCTGGCCAGCTTCCATCCTCTGCAACTGCACTCTGCTGCCTTGAAATACCCCTCCTCACACATGCACACATATACCCCACGGTTTCAGAATGATACAGAAACTGTCACTGTTTTCTGTCCAAAACTCCTGCACAGCAGTGGAGCTGTTTTGTCCTTCTCAGGAACAAGGTCCGTTTCAGTGCCAAAAGACATGAATTATGTGTCTGGAAAGGTTATAAAAGCTCCTTGGGACCCTTTGGAAGGAAGTCGCAATCTTGAGATGTAAAGTGATATTAAAATGTCACCCGATCTGACTGCTGGTGAGATCAGGGTCTGTGGCCTGTGGCTAGGGAGGTGTCCTTGTGATGCTGAAAGGCAAAGATTGCTGACAGCAAGCATATTCCATTTATGAAGTCATAAAGGTGTCCATACTCTGTAACTGATTTAGGATATTGTTCCTCCTTCCTCCTCCTCTCCTTGTCCTGTGGTTCTTCTTCAGCCTCCTCCTCCCTACACTAGCTCTTCTCCCAGATAAACTATCTCCTGCCTTTGGCCGATTATTCTCCCCTACATTATAGTGAATGATTAGTCCCTGTCTAGTTGCCTCCATAATTAAGTGCTGCCTGAAGGAATACTCTTGTAAGTAACCAAGGAGGTTGCTCCCTCTGGGGCTGTTGGAGCGTGGCACAGCTCTCCACTGGCTTCCACACCAGGAGGTGGGTGTGCTGTGTGGATACTCCTTCACACCCAGCCCCTGATGGAGGCACTGCATGCACAAACCGCCCTGCCTGCAGCTAGGGCACGGACCTCCCCACGATGGATGTGTGCACATCCCAAGCTCTTCACATTCATCTGTGGGCTGCCATCCCAGCCAACGTGTGTGCAGAGGGGCACATGCTCTGCTCTCCACTGAGGTCCCCAGCCTGTACACTCCCAACCAAGCATTAAGGCTCTGCATACCTCCAACTCACCCTTGTCTCTGCTCCCCTTTCTCATTTCTCTGGCTCAAAAAGCACCATTTTAGTCCTGTCCCATCTCATATAGACCCTTGGCAACTCCCCATATTAGGAGGAGGCTCTCTGGTGAGGACTAGGATGAGGGGAGAGATGGGGAGCAGAGAATGGATATTAGACAGCGGTAGTGTAAGAACACCCCACCCTTCCTATAAATATCCTATCAGTTCTCTTGCTTCCTAGCAGCACTAATGAGGCTCAACAGGAGTGACGGAGGGTGACAAAGGAATCACTGATGAACAATCAGAGATGGCTCTGCTGCTAATGGGACTAATGAGCTACTTTGCATAAACTGAGAGGGAGGGAGGAAGAAGAGCAGAAGAGCTCCTGGAGGGAAGGCCAGTGGCAGCAGGAGCACCACAAGGAGTATCCTGCAGTGAGGCAGCACTTGCTGCTGTCCATTTGCCCTCCTGACCACAGGAGAACCACCACTGGACATCTGTCCGTGAGTGGCACATGCGCAGCCCACGTGGAATGTCTTGTGTAGCTCTTGTGGGCAGAGAGGTTAATCAAATCATTTGCTGAGGAAGGGGGACAAAACTTCCTTAACTCCAGTGGCCAAGGTATGGACTTGTGGACTTCCAGAGAACTCTTTGCCCTACTTTTAGGGAAAGTATATCCAAGTTAGAGTAGAGCTGTCAGACTCAAAATGCATTTGCTATGGCAGGCTGGACTGATTTTCAACCTCTCTCTCTTCTGCATTGGCACCAGATTACCCAGATGGGGTTATTATCCCATTTTGAAAAGGATTAGCATCTTCTTCCCTGCTTTTTTTCAGTAAGAGCTGGGAGCCAGCTGTAGGTGAAAAACTCAGGTTTCACAGAGGGTTGGCAGCTGTGATGGAACTGAGGAAGGAGCATGCAGGAGAAGGAGGAAGAGACAGAGGCAGGACCTGCAAAGGGGAAGTGCTAATGACTGTGCCTCAATCAACCAGGTAAAGGCAAGGAGAGAGTCTAGCTCCAGCCCGCACTGCTAAGGTTTGACAAAGCTTTTGTGTCCTAAAGTCAGGGTGGCCTGGTGTACTCTGGTTATGCTTAGGAAATACACAGATTGGGTTTCCCAGCTTGAGAATGTGACACAGGCAAACCACACCTAGGTCACTTTTTCTTGGCACATTACTACTACATCTCCCGTGACTGCTGTGTGAAACTGGAGAGACCATGGTGCCCTGTTCTGCCTCTTACTCCTGGCTGCCTATTGTTCCAGCACCGCTTGCTGGAAGCAGGAATACCATCTCTGTCACCCTGTCTCAGTCCTTGACCCCTTTGCTGAGGCCATGGGCAAGCAAACAAGCTATGATCTCTATTACAATCTGGACAAGTGTCTGCTAATAGCTGGCCTGTGCTCCATTAATGCATTTCCCTTTCACAGAGGCTCCCCAAACAGCTAGAAGATGGTGACAACTGTGCAGCAAGAGCAGCAGGTTAGAAAGGCTGCAGCGTTGCTCTTGTTTGAATTCAGAAGCAGATGCTATAAATTATCTTGCAAATGGAGCTGTAGGAATGATTTTCTGCCTCGCCTCCATAATTTGTTGGCATTTTATCTAGGTGCACAGCTGCAGGTGGGGTGTCCTCGCAGGAGGGAGAAGGCACTGAGCTCTCTGCCCACTTATTAGCTTGTACTGGGAGAGATGATTACAGGCTGGGTGCAGCTCCACTAGCAGAGTGGAGCTGACAAAACCTTTTCTCCCCCAGGGCAGGGTGTGCACAAGGCTCTACACTGACTTCCTACCCTTATATGACGTTTATGCCAGTTTAGTGGGCATCTCTAGCAGGAGATGAAACTAGAAAACTACTTCTGTATTCAGAGCAGCTTGTGAGCTAGGTAAAACCACCAGAAATTCAAATGCCAGATGTTCCTGTGTCACTGCCCTGACCTCTAAGGGCTACTGAAAATTCTCCTGCGGGATTGGCTTTTGGGAGCTTTGCACAGTTGTAGAAGAGCCCTATAGAAAATCCATGCAGATTAACTTTGACTCTGAATGGAGAGTATTGCAAGGAAAAGAAATTAAAAGTATGTGGTTGGCTCAAAATCTGTTCTGTGTCTCTTTGAATGGCCACCATGCTGTTCTGATGCCTGATCAGAGAAAGAAATCTCTCTCTTTGGTGATGTGATGATTTCCTTAATGATGACAATGATACAAAGCTAATTGAGGCCAGAGCCTTGTGCACACACACATGTAGTTGTGTAGATTTTGTGCGTCCCAAGAGCTCATAAGAGAAACCTGTGATGGGGACAAGATACCACATGGGATTTGCTGTAACTATTTGTCAGCGTCATGCTGCTGCTCGTCGTAGGGGTGAGTGACTGGCACTTGGCTAGGTGGAATGAAAGAGGGACTGGAGCCCAGCCTGTAGAACTAAGGAGGGAAAGCCTTGCATTGGAAAACTGCAAAGAGCAATGGAGGGATGTTATCTATGGCCATCAGTCTCTGCCTGCTCTGCTTTCTGTAACTCCTTTGCCAGCTTCAGGCTGTGATTGGCATTCACTGTCAGCTCCTTCCCCAGAGAAAAGAATGGATCCTGCTGTGTGTGTCCTCACACCTATGTACATTTTTCCCATCAGGATCCAGGGGTGCTAAGACTGTTCATTTGGAGCACAGTTTTGTAACCTGTTTGCCTGCTGATGATCCTGGCACTGGCACCTGAGAGCATATGTACTTGTTTTCTCTAGCTATTAGCACACTTCAGCCTCCACTTGCCTCCTCCCCATGGTTCCTTTCCCAAAGGTTAGACAGGCAGAGGCATAAAGAGGAGGATGGGCACCAGATAGATGACCCCAAGAGAAGTTTTTCCCAGCATGTCCTTTCAGGGTCTGGCTCTTAAAATACGGGAGAGAGAGGCTGTTGCTGTCACCCTGAGTAACTATACTGCAGCTGATCAATGCTGAGATATCTTCCTTCCAGCTGGTAAATGCTCTCCTGCTTCCTCTGTGTAATATACTATTATGGCTGAAGGATGCTGGTTTTTGTTTGTGTGTTTATTGGTTTGGTTTTGTTTTTTGTTACTGTTTTTTGTTTTGTTTTGGTACTGTTTCTTGTTTTGGAAGAAATTTTTTTTCTGAAACGACAGTGGGGAGAGTACTGTGGATAAGGTTCTCATGACCATGGAGCTATTGTGCTGCCTTATTTACTCCATTTATATAATTATGATGGGTCTCAGCAGCTGATCTATGCCTGCTGAATTTTGTAACTGAACACCTGAAGATACTGTTCTGGAAATATTCATATAGTTTAAAAATTTGGTACAGTTGAGGAGCTTTAGATTCAACTACTTCTATTGCAAAATTCCAGTGTAACTTTAGACAACGTGTTGCAACATCTTACACCTCGTCTCTGACTGTCATCTGCAAAATACAGAAATCCAAGTCTTTGCCTTACATGTGGATTTTAAGTTCTTTAGAGCAAATGTTGTCTTTTACAACATGTACACCAGTCTCTTTTTGGACTTCTGACTATAAGCATGCTGTAGATGGATATTTTCAGTCAGTATTAAAGCTAATAATTTTTATTAATTTTTCTTAAGCTATGATCTTATGATGTTCTTTGCAAGAGCATGAAAGCTGTACTTGGAATCCTGTTCCAGTTCTTCTTATGCCATTATTCTTGGCACCCCTAAGTTCCTACTTCATATGCCTTTTTTTCTCTTGAACTTTTTTCATGCTGTGCTACTGCTGCAAGATAGCTGCCACGGACCACCTCGGACTTGACATACTTATATGTGGGAAATTGGAGGTGACAGATGAGAACAAAGTCCTCTTATCTCAGAAGAGAATGGCAACTGTGTAATCCAAAATTTGAAATCAAGGATTTTAACTCTTAAGTTTGTCTTGACACCTTGGGCTGCATTTATTCACAGATCAAGAACAGAGAAAGGGCAAAAAAATGCTACATCCACAAATGCTACATAGGCCTGTGGCCTGTGGCACACCTACACATAAGCAGGAGCTCATTCTCTTTCATCTATGCAGACATCCATTTCTGGGGGCTGTGTAAGATCTGAGCACTTAAATGCATCAAGTAGAATATTTACGAATGTACCCAGTTGAGGCAGAGGGTCTCTGTAATTATCTTTCATTTCACTGGCATCTCTAACAGGAAAAGACCTCTTTCTCTGGTAGATTGCTCAAGCAGAAGCACCATAGACCCCGTTACCATGGAAACAAAACCTTTTCCTTCTCATATTCCAATAATATATTGAAGATTTTCAGGGCCTTTTCCCCTTTTTCCTCTGCTTGGCCTTTCAGCATTTACTGTGCATCATATGCTGAAAGAGCAATGTTCTTATTCTTCAAAACCCAAACAAAAACCAACCCACAAAATCGTTCTTCCATCTCAAATGACTCTTTCTCTGCCATCCTTCCATCTTGTTCCTTGTCTGTCTTTTGATGGCTTAGACTTTTTATGACAATCTAACTCGGAAGCAGCAATTTGCTTTGTATGACACAAAGGTCCCCTGCCCCTGCCCAAAAACTCCCCACAAGGATGAAGGAGAGCCCTGCTGCTGGGAAGCTGTATTGCAGATTCATTTTTTGCCTATTATGTAATGCAGTTGAATGTCTTCTGGGGTACTGGGGGTGAGGCGACAGGAGCTGTAAGGATTTCTACTCATGGGAAGCAAGTGACGATATGTGCTCTCACAGTAATGATTTCCATCTCTGCAGTTTCAATGCCTTACAGCCTACTGTGTAGCCTACAATCTGAGCGTGCTTGCTTCGCTGCATAGAGCTGGGTGTACCTGTTTATTAGAGTCTTGGTTGTTCAGTTGAGTAACACAATAGATGAAATTAAGTAGCAATATCTAGGAGCAGTTAAGCACTGAGCTTTTAAGATGGTCCTCACTGCTCCATGCAGCTGCCTGTTTCCTTGCATAGTCCATTCCTCTAACAAATCCTGCAGTTCCCTTGAAACAATGCATATCCCACTGCAGCAGGAGCTCCTTCTGTGCAGTCCAGAGGCTATTCACAGAACACAAAACCTTTGTAAAAAGTCTAGAAAGGGTCTTATACTGGTAGTTGTCATGGTACTTCACCTGAGCATTCACGGGCCGCACTTCAGATAAACATTATTATGAGCACATCCACTCATCACTGCTTCCCTCCACTCTTCATGTGACCCTCCACAAGCATAACTTTGGATACCTTTGCTCTTACCCACTAATTCAGTGGTTTTTTTTTTTTTTTTTTTTTTTTTTTTGCTTCTGAGTGTGTGTGAATAACTGTCAGCCCTAGAGGGCAAATAGTGTTTTCTAGATTAAAAAAAGAAAAGGACAATTTATTTGAATACAGCAGGAGCCTGATTGGATTTTTTTTTTTTTTTCCTGGACAGCACTGAAGGCATCCTCTGACCCATCAAAAGAATAAGCAAGGACATCAAAAAGCACTAGAGAAGGCAAAGGGTTCCTGTGTTTACCTGCCAAGAATAAAAACATGAGCTGTATTTTACTTTCATAGATGAGATACTGAGATAGGATGACAGGAGAGCAGATAAACAACCACCAGTCCTAATGGGTGTTGGGCCTAATGCAAAAAGAGAGAAACATAAAAGATTACTATGATTCATCTTGCTCCTCCTCAGTAGTACTGGAACACATGTCCTAGACCAGTCATCCGCCATCATCACTTATTCTTCATCATCTACAGCAATTTCCCCTTTGCCTACTCCAGGAGAAGGGTCAGAAAGAAGCATTACCCAGCCCTGATGTGTGTACTGCAAGGATTAAGATTGCAGTTGTACAGCATATGCGTGTGGCTATCTCCCAGACAGATTAGTATCTGATGTGTTCTCATCTGTGCTCTCAAACTGAGTCAGGCTGAGCTAAATCATTATTTGGTTAAGAGACCCGTAATTTGGGCAAGAAAATGGATTTGAAGGAAATATGGCATTGGTGAAATCCCCACAATCTGTGGAAAAGGCAGTTCACAAGTCAAAGGTGTGCATTTGGATGTGGGAGGAGCCCTCTTTTTGGGGAGCAGAACCACAGTGCTGAACACTTGCAGTCATGAAGGACTTTGCTCCTCAGGTCCGAATGGCACGGGGAGGCAAAAGTACTAAACCCCACTTCGGGTTTACAGCTTAACAACAAAACTGTCTAACACCAAGCAAAGTGCCTGAGACTAAATGATTATGTAATTGCACTGTAAACTCATAATTACTTATTGTGTTTCCTTGCAGAGATGCAGGGCTGAACAGAGTGTCTCTTATTTTGTAGCAATTACTGATAACAAATGGTTTAGTTAAAGCTTAGTAAAGACACTTTTGGTCAAAGCTTCTATTTTCCAGCGTGGACTGGAACTTATTTTTGGCTACAACCCAAAGAGGTGACATTTTAAAATATGAATAAAACTAGCATAACAACTTAGAATCGTGCGAGGACAACTAAGATCTACATTTCCTGCAATTCCTTCTGTTGTCTGCTGTTTTTTTTTCTTTTTTTTTTTTTTTCCTCATGATCTGGATCATCTCAGTATGGTTAAATAGACAAATAAAAAGGCAAGAACCATCCTTCTGCTACAGCTTCATCTAATGCCTTGAAGAAGAGATTCTGGGAACCACTGCTGGGGGTTGAGGTGTGGGGTGCCACTAGCAGAGATGAGGCTAATGCTGTGATGAGCCAAGCCGAGATGGATTGCACAAAGCTGGGGGTGTGTGGGCATGTGTGGGTGTCCCACGGGGAAAGTAATCATCACGCTGGTGCCAGTCACAGTGCAACCAGGGCTTAAATTCCCTTCATCAGGGTTATCAGAGAGTGATCAGTGCTGGCAGGAAAAGGGGAGCAGTTTAAGCAGATGGGATATCTCTAATCTTCCTAGTAGTTGTGTTTGTGCATTGGTGCCATGAGAGTGAATAATCTGGGCATCTAAATCCCTTGTCTACATTTGGAGTGTATCCAAATGGATGTCAAGGTAAAAAACGACAAATCCCGGCTTGGACTGTCTCCCTTTGAGGCCTCCAGTAATGTTGCCAGGCTGGGTGGCCATGGACTGTGGTTCCTGACAAATGTACACAAGGCTTACTTTCTCCTTTGGGGAGAGTGGCCCTCCCGGCACAGCTTTAAGGAGATAGCTCATGCTCTGGCACCCAAGGTGGGTGAGGTCCCACCTCCCTGTGCCAGTCTGTAGCCTTGTCTTGCAGTGGAAAAGGGCTCTGGCACTGATAATGAGCAGGAATTTGGGGCAGCTGGCAGTGAGTGGGTGACAGTCTCTCCCAGGAGATTTTGTATACACACCGCTTCCCCCAGACAAAGGTCCGTGCTCTTTAGACAGCAACAACGTTGGGTTGCATGTGGCTGCCTAGGGTATAAAACACGGAGATGTGTGCCCCTGCATGAGACGGGTAGCAGGCCAGCCTGGTTTCTAGGGAAGGGGGAGGCTGCCTCTGAGTGCAGTCTGATTAAGGTTGGATCACACAGTGGATGTGCTTCTGCCCACCAACTGGAGTATTGGAGTCTTGGCTAGAGGTGCCTGGGGACATGTCCCAGCCAGCCACCCACCAACTTGGCACTAGTGGCCTCCTTCGTCCCAGAGCCCGTAGTTGTGCTGTTGCTATGCCTAGGCTTAAATGCTTCCTGCTTCCCTACCTGCCCAAGGACTGCTTCCTGTGTCCTCCCTACAATCCAGCCCCAGCCCACCTTGGTTTTGTACCCCTCAAACCTTGCCCCATCCCAAGCTCCTCCTAACTCCTTCAAAGCTGTCTAGCTAAGATTAGAGAAGTCTGCTACAACTACGTTAATGTCTTTCTTTTTTCTTTCTTCCAAATATGTCCCACTTTTCTTCATTTTTGTCAGCAGCAATTTCTGCTGGTTATTGTGGCTGGTCCAGGGAACAGTGGCCCCAGCCCATTCTGCAAGTGTGCAAACAGCCAGACACAGGAAGCACTTGCCAAATTTCCTTCTCTGTATGAGAAAAAGATCACAAAAGAAAAACATGTCTGGGGAAGACTTGTACCTCTATGCTAGTCTTATTGTGGCTGATTTCAAGTATGAGTTCAGTGATGTATTATTATTATTTGTTAATTCTATCATGCATTTGTTTAAAAAAAAAAAAAAGAGGGATTTGGAGTGGAAGAGACCAAACTACTTGAGCATTTGTGAGAAGATCTTATATTTTTATAGAAAAAGCTTTTATTTGGTTGTTTTGGAATGGGCCTAAAAATACTGGACCATTTTTTTTTTTTTAATTATTTTTTTTTTAAGTGAGTTTGCTGAAAACAAGAAAGAAACAAACAAACAAAAAAAAACCCACAACTTTTGGTTAAATAACTTCAAATTTTAAGAGGTGTCAGTTTGAAAGAAAGTTTTGGTTAGGCTGGATCCAGCATAAAATGCTTTGCTTAAAGTCTACTTAAAAATATTGTTTGGGGTTTAATCTTGGAGGGGGGGGAGGATAGTGTGTGTATGGGGATTACCTATATAAAAATGAGTAAATAACTCCCCAACTCTAGTTTAGACAAAAGTTAGAAATACTAGAGGTGGACTCACATGCATTTGACAGCCTATTTTTATATGGCACAGAAAGATAGAGGCAGGACCAATGCAGAAAAATGTACAATCTCTAAACAAAAGAACAGAGGGAATATGAAATACAAGGGGAAAAGATATATCCTGTCAGCAAAAAGGATGCTTTAGTAAGTTGTATTTGTTTTATGGTGATATGTTTTATTAATAATTTTAACACTGTTTTGGCTTGTTTAAACACAAGTTTTATACGGATTTAACTAAATTGGTTTACAAACACAATTGAATTAAGTCAGGCAATCTCTTACAGTGCAGACACCTGTATCAGTTTAAGTGTTTATATTGGCTTAGCTTGTGCCAGTAAATCATCCTTCCTTTGCCACCCAGCTTCTTCCCCCAGCAGCCTGTCTGCTTGCACTGCAGGTGGCTTTGCCTCCTGTTCTCCCTCTGGAACATGACCCTGTCCTGTTGTGGTAGAAGAGCAGTGCGCTCAGAGAAGGAACTGGGGAGAGTGGACCTGTCTCCCTGGTGGGGATTTCAGAAGGTGGATGCTGAGGTGGAAAAAAAGGCAGAGGGGAGGGCGAGAGGCTTTGCAGACGCAATGCCTGCATCAGCTCAGAGATGCAGCCTGCAACTGACTACAGTGGAACGCTGGCTCTCCCAACAGCCATTTTAGTCACAGGAGCTGTGGCCCAAACAGATCGGAAATTTTTTTTCAGAAAGCAAGCAGTGCACCTGAAGACACCACTTCTGCATGTTCTGTCCCCTGTTTAATTTCCTCTGCCCCAAAATGCCTTGTGAAAATGTCTTTTTGTCGTGGTCAGTGATGCTGTTGCTGTTTGGTTGCCTGTGACTTGCTGTGATGAGGGATTCCACTGTGGCTTTTGCAGTGTGGGCCCCAAGAGGAGCAGAGCAAGCACTCTTGAACAAAGTGCTGTTGCTTGCCGTCCCTGACATTTTTGGACCTTGTAGTGCTTTACATTTTGCTGGTCCCTGTATGCTAGCAGGAGGTGTTTCAGCCTCAATCTATGACTGACACATAAGGAGAAAAAGAGATGGTGACCAGGGTATATGGTAGAGCCGTGCGGTTCCCAGCATGGGTCTGAGAGGATCAGCTGCCTCTCCTGGTCTCGGAGCTGCAGGTGCTGCACCTATCCATACATCTGCAGGTGACAGTGCTGTATGGAGAGATGGGAATGAGTTAGCAGGGAACTGACTTTTCTGCAGTACAAGTGCACCTTTTAGAGTTGAAATCCCTCACACAGGTCTTTAATCAGAAAAAAAGACCGTGCTGTGCTCCTAACCAAGGCCAAGGACCACTGAACCACCTCCCTGGGGCTGAGGGGAACGGGGGAAGCCTCCTATTTTATCAGGACAAAGCCAGCAGCCTCTGTGAGGGTTGGGCAGAAATCATGAAGGTGGCAATGAGCAAACAGAGGGGTTCGGCCAGGACAACAGCTGCTCAAGGCGGCGGCCTCCCCTCACGGGCAGGGGCAAGCCGCCGAGCCGGGGCTGCGGTGCTGCAGCCGCGGCTGAGGAAAGCGCTGGGGCCGGGCCGCCATCAGGGGGCGGCGGGCGCCATCTTGTGGGCGGCGGCGGGCGGCGGGGGGCAGCGGGGCGAAGGCCGGCCTCACGCTCCTTCCTCGGGCACCCCTTGCTGGGCAGCGCACCCCGTGTCCCTTTATTAATTTCTGCTTCACACTTCCTCTCACCTCGCCTCTCTGCTACAACTGTCCAAGATGTTCGTTCTCACTAGGGCACCTTTCCCAATCTGGTACATATCAAGCTAAATGAGGCATAATTAGGAATAATTATGACATGACATGGTCTGGAATGAGAAGCAGATGGGGCTTCCCCCAGGATGCTCCAGGTTTGATGTCAGGGAGGAGAGGACAGGGACAGAGGGGAGACATGGCAGTCTTTAACGATTTTGTGCTTTTTGTTACCTGCACTGCAGGTGGTGGTCAGCAACGTACTGCAGCAGAGCAGTATGCGAGGTCTCTCCTATGAGATGCCTGGCCTGGTCACTGCGGCTGTTTTCTAGTACAAAGCACTCCTTCTGTGTTGGAACAATGTAGCATCACTTGTGTTTGGCTATGTGTTATCCCTCTAACTTCCTTCCATGCAAAATTAGACCTAATTTTACAGTAATACATGGAGTTTTTCACTAGGAAGAAGATGGAAGAGAGAGAAGGTGGGATTATTAGCTCCGTAGTGCAGATAAAAGACTGTTGCTAAAGTGCAGAGGGCAGGGAGGTGTTTTCACTCATCTAAGTCATGTACATTCTGAAGGACGCTCAGCTGCTCTGTGTTGTATGATGGGATGTGCATGGACAGGAACACTGGAGGGGTGCCAAGCACTGCTAGAAGATGAATATTTAAGATAAAACTCAGCCTTTGTATCTTCTGTGAAGATGCCCCTTAGAAGAGGTAGTAAGAGAGAGGACCTTGCTTGTGAAGTTTCTGTCATGTTAATTTGCCTTTGTGCCCATACAGAGACAGGAGAAAACATGGGGTTTGACTGGAGCTGTGTAGTACAGTGGATCTGCACAGCTGTGTGGTGGAAGATGCACAGGATGGGTGTGAATGTGAGTTGTCATGTGAGCGTTAGTTTGTCATTAAAAACTGATGTCAGCCACAAGAAAATCTAGGACTAAGGGAACCTAGAACCACTGTCTTTCCCCATTACAGTAACATAAGCTGTTGGAAGGCTTTATCTCAGGCATTTTGTCACACTTGCATATCTGGGCACATCCCTCTGGGAAGAGGACCTGTGCTGCTGTCACCTTCACCAGCCCTCTGTCCTCCAACTCCCCAGCCATGCCCCCAGGGCACAATCTGACGTGCTGAACAAATGGTTTCATTCCAATGGTTGCTATACAACCTCAGTTGCAGGGAGAAGATCCAGAAGGAGTAGCATCTTCTGTTTCCTCCACCTGGGATACATCTTGCTTGTTGTGGAGAGGTGTTTTGCACTTAGATTTTCAAACAGACATTCTTCAAGCTGCTCCTGCTTTTAGTTACTAAAATCACAGACTTACTGTTCCCAGCACACAGCCTTTTTACTACAGAATGAAGGCCAAGTGGAGCTTCCTTTAGACTGTTACTGTAGATGCATAGGTACACTTGGGAGTACTCTGAATCTGTAGGCTAGTTCTGCTCAGACATAAGGTCGTCCCATATCTTGCTTATGTTCATCTCGCAGAGCAATGAGTGGGTGGTACTGCCCTATTCCTGTTTGTTTTGTGTTTAGGCCCACCAAATTGTCCCCTGGATGTTCCTTTTAGTGTATAGGGAATACAATATATGTTTCTTTTAGTGTATAGGGAACCCAAATGATTAGTTTTGTCTAGATGCCTAATTTTTAGATATCTAAAGTTGGTATGATGGATCTTACCTCACGGGCCTAATTCAAACTTGAAAATACAAATTAAATATTTATGTCATTTATTTGAACGTTTTCAAAGATGTCCTCACTGGTAAACACAGTCATCAGTACCCTCCATACCTCTTGAGTATATGTAACTCAAGCTTGGCTTCTTCAAGATATATTGCTTGGCTTCTCAGAGAAATATTGCTCATGAGCATAATGTCATTGTTTGCTTATACACTGTGACACATGCTGTGTTCACACACACTGATTGTGCCCCCCTTGGGCATCTTACATAGCACTTTCTTTGTTATGGCATCTTTCATCATGTCCAGTTTTAAGAACTATCTTCATCAGCAAGACAGACTAGAAAACATTTTATGCTAGAATCATTCTAAGAATAGAAATCTGCTGGATATCTATGCATGATGCCTCCTGGGTTTATTTATTTGTGGGCTCTTGAATCCTTTCTTGGAGTACAGGTAGATAATCTCTTTGAGGCAGATCACACTTTAAGACTTCTCTGCGCTGGCTGTTTTATGCAGCCCCAGAGGTTATAGACTTGTAGCAGTGTATGATAGCATGGGGACAATCCAAGTCAATGGTGGTTACAGAACACAGATAATCTCACCTCCCCTGGCCTGCTGCATACCTGAGGGTCAGCATCTGTACTTTAGATACCAAATCAGATTTAGAAAAGCTACATGTGCCTAAGGTTGGTTTATAATGAGATCTATTGAAGCCCCAAGGTAAGTTAGTTAACAAAGGTTGATGAGTAGATGCCTACCTCTCTTAGAAATTATTTTTTTTAAGATAAATAATTCTATCTGCATTTTTAGGTTTCTGGATACTTTTGTATATATGACCTGCTCTCATTCCTATCAATCTAACTCATTTAGGAAAATCCAATTTGGCATAAACAAATATCCATTCTACTTCCTCTTGCTTCTGGCTGGAGGTTGCTTTTAATAACAAGAAATGACAGGGCAGCTTAGTCCAGGTAGGAATTGCTGTCTTTACTGTTGTCTCCGCACTGCAGGCTGACCCTTATAAACAACAGGTAATGCAAACTACCTCCACTTTCTCTATGTCTTGTCCATGGTTTTGGCACTTAGCTGATACGGGGACATAGCTCTGCCTGAGAGAGTGGGGAGGAAGCACAGCATTAGCTGCTTACTAATTAAATATTGTAGGGACTCCTGGTTACTGGCTATTCCCATGGTGTTTTTGTTCTGCCTTCATCATCCTCAGTTGTAGTAGTTGTTAGGATGCGCACCAGTAAAGTTATTTACTGCTCAGCATATGGCTGAGTTTCACCTTGAGACCTCAGTTCTGTCAGCAGTTTAAAGATTAAATGCCACTTCTCTAAGTGAGTGTCAGAATCACCACAAAAATCAGTGAGAGGTAAGAGACATAATCCCTTAGGAGCTTCTCCATTGATCCTCCCATAGTTCCCAAGCATTGTGTAACCCTGAACGCATGACTGTCCATTTCTCCAGATTAGTTGATTTAGTTACTTATCCCTTGGGCTTGTCGGAGGAAATTTGTATCCTTGGAAAGAAGTAAAAGTCAAATAAGAGCTACTCCAAACCATACCAAACAGCATTACTTGCTGCAGTAAAATGCAGGTATCTTGTGGGACTAGAAAGCAGCTGTATCTGTGGGTCCTGCTGACACCAGCCTAATTCCACTGTCTTCAGTGGAACATGCTATGCAGCTTGGTTTATTCAGCTGGTGTCTAGCATAGTGTCTAAAAGCTTCTGTGCTGGAGAATTCTTTATGTCTTCACCCAGGTTTAGAGGCTCTGAGATCACATTCTTCCCCTAGCCAGCTGGCAAATGGGTGCGTTTACGTGCAGCACCCTTGATAATTGTAAGACATACCCAAATGATGCTCTCCCAAGGAAACATTGTTCTTGCTCGCTCTCCCTCTCTCCCTCTCTTTCCTTCCTCCCTCTGTTATTGTTTTCTGAACTGTCTGCTCTTTTCTGGTATTCAGCCTGAGAAGATGCAAGGTCGTTTATAGTCCTGCATGCAAACACATGTAGACAGCATTACTGGGAGCATGTTCAAGGGCATTTTCTCCAGAAAAAGTGTTGAGAAAAAAAATGCCATTTTATTATTATTTTATTTTATTTTATTTTATTTTATTTTATTTTATTTTATTTTATTTTATTTTATTTTATTTTATTTTATTTTATTTTATTTTATTTTATTTTATTTTATTTTATTTTATTTTATTTTATTTTATTTTATTTTATTTTATTTTATTTTTTAATTGCACAGGAGGAAAAGCAACAAATGGGGAGACATGCCTGGCATTTTGCATACAGGTGTCTTGGTATGAATTAAGGAGTCAACTTCAGCTGATCATTTCTCAGACATATCCAGAGCCCTCTGGTGGTCGTTGAAGATTTTAATTTTTTTTAATTATTATTTTTTATTTTTATCCAAATATATAAGTCCTTTTGTAAGACTTGTTTTGTGTCTCTGTGTTTTGAAGGGAGAAGTTTGCAAATGTTAGTGCAATTTGTTTCATTATTTTCCCACACATTTTTGCCAGTTCTGTCTATTAAAAAAGGTATTGTTCTGCTGCCCAGTAATGTTGACTTGGGAAATTGGCTTGGCCTGAGAAATGCTATATTTACTCTGCAGGCAATGGAAGCTGTCACCGTGCAGTTAAAGAAAATTCAGGGAGTGGTTTGGAGTTGGAAATCATTTCAAATTAGCATGTACTGAAACTCTGACTTTGCCATAGGATTTCCTTTTAAGCCTCCAGTTTACAAGCCAATTTTTAGCTACTCTCCAAAGGTGGCTGACTTTGTGGAGGAGAAAAGAAGGAAGGTGCTGGAAGAAGGGGAGAGGGGGGACATATGAAAAGTCAACACACAGTACTGTTGAGTTTTCCACCCTTCCTTTAGTCTTCCCTTCTCAAGCAACTTAGCTGGGGTAACCATTGTCTGGTTACCCCAGATCCTTAAAAAACAGATTGGCCATTCTTGTTTGAGCAGAGAGACATCTTGTCGCGTGTCATACCACCAAGCAACATCATGATCAGAAGGTGGTTCTCCCATGATAGACTCACATCTTGCACTTCAGGTTTGCTGATCCCTGCATTAGCAAGCTATGGGGTAGCCCACTGCCTGGCTGTGAAAACCAAACCTTCTTGTTTGGGCTGTTTTCAGTTTTGACACACAGACTATAGGACACGTCTCCCACAGACTATAGGACACAATGGGTGTCATTTTTGCAGATCTGTCTAGAGAGGAGGAGCTGCTCCCCTTTAAAAAATCACAGAATAGAGTCAACTACCATGGGATCACTTCCCTTGGGATGTCTGTCATGCTGAATCCCTCTCCCCTGTGCTCCTACAGCAACCACGTACAGATGAAATCAGGACCTTTGGAGGAAACTGCCTAGCTCTGAATGAATGGGACTGTGGTCTGTGTCTGGGCTGACTAGTGAAAAGCTGCAAACAGTAGAAATCCAACAGGGAACAATGAAGTATTTCCTTTTCTGTCAGCTGAGGAAGGAGGCAGCTGCCCCTTGGGAGGAAGAGGCAAGGGTCAGTTTGGAAGGAAGGAAGGCTTGTGTCAGGAAAAGAGTAAATACCGCTTGAGAGGGCATGTGATCTTTTTGCTATTCAACATGCAGTAAGCTTTTGTGTGTTTATGTACATGCACACCCAGGGGAGTTTAAAAACCTGTTCCCAGATGGCTCTAATAAACCTATGCCTTTTACCTTTGGGGCAAAGCAGCCGTGTAGTCCTTTTTGGATGCTGGCACTGAGTGAACGCTGTGGCAGCTACATGACGGCTCTGCAGGAAGGAGCAGTAATTGTACAATGCCATGGTTCAAATGTGTCGCAAAGGCCCTCCCTACTGAGCTCATTGCTCAGTGGTTGCAGGGCAGAACTATGAATGATGTGGTGTGTCCAAGGCCAGCCAAGGAGCAGCCGGAGGGGAGATCTGCTGCAGAGCTGGGGCCAACCTGATGCTGCTGCTCCTGCCTGCCATCCTGCTGAGAACTGTAGTAGATTTTTATTGTTTGTTTTCTGGGTAGGCACCACCCCGATCTGATTACTCAAACACTACCTGTGTACACTTAGTGGCTAACAGAATGATTGCAGTCACTTATGAAATATTGCTCTGGCAGCACAAGGTGTCTGAAGAAGCAGCAGGGGTGGGTAGGCAGTTTGTATAAATTTCCTCATGACATGGGCTGAGTCTTAATCTTGGTGCTGAGCTGGGTGGAATCTGCAGGGGCCAGGAAGCAGCCTGGTAGCTTGGCTGATCTCAGATCACCGTCCTGATTGTGCCCTGCATAATATATCAGCCATAATTCACTCTTGCATTGAACGGTAATAATAGCCATTACCTGGCCTTACAAGCTGCTGAGAAAATCGAACAGTTAATCAATATGAAGACCTTAGGATATTGCACGCCAAGCACATCTGGGCGTGGTGTGCCTTTGGTAGCAAGATCTGAGTGATAGAGTAGGTGACATTAGGATCCTGTCTGTGACATAGTGCAGAGGTGATGCACTTGATGGCCAGTCTGTGGCCCAATCCCTTGTATCAGGCAAGAAAATCTTAGTTCTCTTGCTTGTTAGCATTTTCACAATGATGTGGCTTAGTTTGAACTGATGACCTTGCCTTTCTTTAGTCTTCTAAGCCAGCCCCAGCTACATGCTAAAAAAAGATTCTTTCTTTTCCAATCTCATAGAGAATAAAAATCAAATCCCTACAGAACAAAGAGCCTCAAAGCGCTGCAGAGCTGTAGGAAGCCAAGTCAAGCCATTGGACAGCATGAGAGCTTTGAAAGCCTGGATTAAATTGCAAGCTTGCTGAACAACCCTCCTGAAGAGAAGAGATGTCACCTTTCACTCAGAAGTAGAAACTTGTCCTCCTAACAGTGTGCTTGCACGTGTGAAGGCAGGCAAGGAGGGGGAGGAACAAGGCTGGTGTAGTGCCGCAGACTCCTATCAGGAGCAGATTGCAATGGGTTAAGCAATTTTCAGCAGCTGAGCTGGTTTTTGCTGGCTTATGAGGTGCAGAGGACGTAAGTCCATGTCCTCTAGCAGGTAACTAGCTTGCCCAACTGCTAGTTCTCTGTTATATTCTTTCAGACAATAGTTGTCTGTTTTCCCCCCATTATGCCCATCTCTTAGATTTCTGGGGTGGTAAGGAGAGCAGGAGGAAAGAGAAATTATTTTGCTCTAGAGAAATAATGACATTGCATTGTTGCTTTTGAATATCATAAAAATGCCAGTTCAGAACTTCTAAAATAGACACAATCTTGGGTTTCTCTGTTGTCTGGAATTAAGGGCTAGTGTGGCAGAAAGTTTTTCCATTGGTGTCTATAGAAGGGCTGTGATTTACATTCTACAGGCAAATGGCTTTATATTTAGAGACTGTAGGCTCATCCCTGAAGTGTTCCTTTTTTTGTGAATCAAAACTGCAGGATCCAGCTCAAAAACCAATCTGCATTCCCTCTCTCTCTTCTGCCATAGCCAGGCATGGTAGCATTCACTCATACAGCTGCTGATAAGAAGAGATGGGTTGCCTATGTCCAAAGTAGTCTTTGTCCCCCTTAACTCTGCTCTGTTCTTCCAGCTGTTGTGGGGCCAGGGGCTGCTTGAGCCACTCTAGCACTGCCAATTTAGCTCCCTGCAGGCAGGCAGAGCCTCTCTGTTCAATAACCTATGCAATAGCCTTAAGCCATGAAGCTGTGGCTGCTACTCTTGTTTTGTAGCGCTGAGGTATGTAAGGTCAGCACTTTCTGTATTCACATGTGGTTCTGTAGGTCTGTGCACCTGAGTCTGGGAGGGACTTTTCCACTATTATTGGGAACTGAGACAAAACTGTACTTTCACCTGGGGAACTGAGAGGAATTGCCCTTGGCAATCTGCTTCCCTCCTGCTCCAGGGAGAGAACATGGATTTGGGGCAGGGACAGGAGGGAGGGCCCCCTTCCATCTCAGCAATGACAGCATGAGAATTTGCTCTACGTATCTTTTAGGGCTGTTGCTTTCCTGACATTTTTCTGACAAGGCTCTTAATTCCTTTTATTGATGTAATAATTGATCTCCTGACAGTGCAGCCTGAGATGCTGCTAAGTGTTTCCAATGGGCTCAGATTAAGTAGCATAAAATTTCTCTGTTCAGCTGTGAAAATACCTTCCTGGAATTATCCTGTAGGTGAATTCACGATAAGGTAGGCTACCTCTGGCTTGTCTGTAGCACTTCAGAGGAAAGGGGAGTATCTCACAAGACATTGTTTAGGGATAACCTTCCCAGAGGGATACTTTCGACTTAATCCTTAGTGCTTAGAAGTTGTTTTTATGTCCTGCAGTATAGAAAAAGCTCTTAAAACTCCCATCCATTGTAAGATGTATGAATCCTGCTCTACATTTTGCTAAATTCTTAGCTTGAATGACATCTTCCAACAATAAGTTCCACACATTATTTAGATGCCATGTGGAAAACATTTCACTGTACCTGCCTCCATTGTAATTGAATGCTCTTCCATTTCCTGCACAAGGCAGTAATTTTGCCTTCTCCATCCTTCGATATTTTTATCTATTGCAGCCCTCACTTACTTATTGCCTTCTGAAACCAAGTAAAGCTGATCATTCACATCTCTTTTTATGGCATACCCTTTCTACTCCTCTGCTTTTTGACTGTTTATGGTTCAGTTTCCTTTCTGTGATGTCAGTCTTGACATCTCGGTCCCAGTGAAGTCAGAGGCAAAGTGAGTGGATGTTCTTGTTAGTGGCCAAGTTTCATTTGAAAAGCTCAGAGGGAGAATTCTATTTCAAGTGAAGGTGCATAGCACTTTTGTCTTCTGTAATTTCCATCCTGTTCTTATGTGTTTAAAGTTGGTAAACCCATCTTTGCAAGTTACTGATGCTGCCAGATATTTGGGTTATTCCACACTTTGGGTTATTCTTCCATAGGAAGAAATACCAAAGTGCTGTGATAATTTTAATTGCTTGTCAATTCACTCACAAGAATTTAATAGCAGCTGCTGTTTGCCATCCAAAATGTACACTCAGGTTCTGTAGCATGAATTATGCTGGAAGAAGTGAATTCTTCAGCTTTATCAAAATTATCAGCTTGCTTTACTTTCCATAAAAATAATGACTTCAACTCAACTAAATGATTTCTTTGTTTTAGCCCTGAAGTGCTTCTTGCCCTCCAAAGAGTTAAATCCATCACAAGCTTGGTATTGGCCTGAGAGAGTTTACAAGAAGGCAAACTGGTATTTAGTGTTGTTAGCTTCTTGAAGAATAGTAGTCTTTGCTGTGGGTACCTAGGTCTGTATTTAACTGAGAGAGCAAATACTTGAAAAGGTGTGGTTGGCTTCAGCTCTGTGATGTCTGAAACACTGAAGAATGAATCACCATGGTGGAAGAGTTGCCTTTTTTTTTTTTTTTTTTTCCTCTGTAGCCCCAGCATGGTGTAGGGCTGGAACCTGGAAATCTATCATTTCAAACAAGTTCTGCGTATGTAGCTGCTACGTGGAGTCCCTGTTCCCTTCCAGGTTGGACCCCAGGCCTGGAGTGCTGTGTGTGGCCCACTGTAGATACAGAGGCCCAGCCACTCATGAGTTCTGAGCTTGTTTTCTGCCCTCTTCCCTGGTTCATCTACAAAAATTCAGGTCTTTTTCTTTACCAGGAATTCCATCATTGTGAGACCTTAAACACTTGGTCCCTACCAGATTTGGAGCAAATAAACTGTAAAAACGCTGATAAGGACAAAGATGGTAATAAAAATCTCCTTTGAATGGTGAAACCCCATTCTGAAGGACAAAGATTGATGTGTCTATGAATGAATGTGGGCTGGCAGGAGGCTGCTGAGCTCACGATCTGTCAGACTGACCAGAATTGCTTCATTGTCTCTTCTTACTCCCCTCCTGGTTGGTATCCATCTGTTGTCTCTTGTCTTGGCATATTAATTTAGGTTTGTAATTGCATCCCAAAGAGAGAGAGGAAAAAATCTTATAAAATAAATAAGCATTGGAATTTAACCCCACCCATTAAACTCTCCAGTCTTCATGCTTTCCCTCAGCTCTGTTCCCCAGGCCCACTCCTGGCCATTTGACTCTGTCAACAAGACATAACTCCCTACACTTCCCACTCCACTAGTCCATGGTACCACTGCCCTGCTCCCCTCCCCCTTTCCCACTTACGTAGTGTCATTGCCCATGCACTACATGGAGGGTTCTGGCAAAGAGCTGGGACTTCAGGCCCAAAGCCCCATCCAACTTGGCCTTCAGCACTTCCATGGATGAGACATCCACAGCTTCTCTGGGCAGTTTGTGCCAGTGCCTCACCACCCTCACAGTGAAGAATTTCTTCCTCATATCTAATCTAAGTCTGCCCTCCTTTGATTTAAAGCCACTGCCCCTTATCCTGTCACTGTACTCCCTGGCACAGAGTCCCTCCCCAGCTTTCCTGCAGGCCCCCTTTAGGCACTGGAAGACCGCTGTAAGGTCTTCCTGGGGCCTTCTCTTCAGGCTGAACAACCCCAAATCTCTCTGCCTACCCTCATAGGAGAGGTGCTCCAGCCCTCTGATCATAAAATTAAGCTTAAGGATGCATTAATTGGTTAAAAATTACTGGGTTTCTATTTCCTAGCATGTGCAAATTATTTTATCTCATTTGTCTCTTCCTTCTGCCTATCTGAGCTCACAACTGCACTGTTTTAAAAGGAAGCTGGGTGAAACAAGTACTTAGGACAAGACACACAGCCATACAGGCTTGCTGACAAATTTAGGCAGGTGTGTGGTCTGACATGCACACTTGTGGGTCAGCAGCGGGCACAGGCCATGTGGGAGGTTTCTGAGGGAAGCAGGCTGCTGGAGCAGCTGAGCAGCCCTGGTGAGGGGTGGTGCTGTGCTCATTCACGAAGAGACTGTACGAGCCACTTGAGCAGTAAGCACTGGTGGTCTCTGCCTCCTAGGACTACAGGCAAAGCAGGAAGGGCTGGCTGATGTGTCTACCAGGAGTAGGTTTGATGGTATTTGGCCCTCCTTTCTCCTTGGGTGGGGTTTGTCCCAGCCCCAGCTGCTGCTTCTTGACCCCAGCACAGTGGCAGACCTCTCACATGGCGGGGACTTCATGCTTTCACTGCTGGTGCTTGGGTTTGTTTTCCTGCCAGGGAAGAGAGGTATTTTGTTTAAATACAGCATTTCCAGGGTCTTGTCATGGCTAATAACAAGGCCTTTTGTTCTGTGTGTCAGCAGTATATTTTGCCTGTGCACGGGGACACCTTTGAGCTAGCTCTGAACCTGCACAAGCACGAGCACACGCATGCATGCCCGTACTTCTGCAGAGCCCGTTAACAGGAAAGAACACTCAGTATAAACACACACACACACACAGAACCATATGGACACATGCTTGCTAATTGAAACCAGGCCCATGTACTGAATCTCTTTGTTAGCATCCAAATCCTGGCCAATCTGCCAGTACTTATGAGATGCAAGACTGGATCACTTCCATTGTCTGTCACTTAAAAGCTGAAAATTATTTTGCTGGCCCCTGGCCCTTACTCCCATGTTCTTTGAGAAATAGCATTGGCATTTTGTTTTAATGCACATGTGGATGTATTTATATTTTGTGCAGTATATTACATGTAAGCTATGGCTGATGCTTACTTCTATGCAGATGGTTAGTGTAAGGCATACAAATCACTTAAGTTTATTGTCAGATCCATCTTAAGTAGATCAAAATACAGTGAACTTCACAGGAGGGAATTTTTCTTTATAAGTATACTACATACACCGAAAAGCAGTCTTTTGATGATAAAAAGAGTTAATTTGAGGAGCAAAACTGAGTACCCAGGAAATAGCACAATTAAGTTTGGTGTGAACCTAAATAAATTGCTTTGGCAGCCCAAATCATTGACTGTATTAGCATATGGCATTTCAGCACAGGACCATTCCTTACCGAACAGTGCAAACCTTTGCCTTATTCACTGCTGGTATTGGGAAGTCTGAAGACAATGAGCTAGCAGTCCCCAGACTGGACACAGATGGACTTTCATGCTAAGGCTGATAAATGCTGTTGGGACAGTTCAGCGTGACTATGTGCCTGTCCTACAGCATTCTGTGTGTTATTGTGGGGAGTCAGGTAAAGCAGCCAGTGCACAGACCTCTGGATATTTACTGTGACCAAGATTGCACGTGTCATTTTGTCCTCTTGCCAAATGACAAAACTATCTTATATTGCCACACATACAGATATCTTAAAATCAGACACTTCTCCTGTGTCTGAGGTCTGGTCTTGCGAGCAGACTTCTGTATTCTTCATCGTGCTTTGTGGGCAGAAGATGCAGCTGGATCTCATGTCATGAGCATGTACATCTCCTGATCCTAACTTGGATATGTAAAATTCTACTCTGGAAGCCATGGCTCTAACAGCCTCTGTGAGCAGCACCTGACCTTTAAACAGACTAGTTTTACTTCTTGATTTTTTTATTTATGGGATTTTTTTTTTTTTTTTGGTCTGCTTGTCTCTGCTAGAAGAGAGTTTCTTTGGAGGAGGTAGGGAACTGAGGTGACCAAGAGCTGAGTTAGCAAGACAGGTCTGGCAAAATATTTGCCTAATGAAGGCAATAGGTGAAGGAAACAGTCCCAGGCATGGGGACTTGGGAAGTGTGGGCTGGCAAGGAAAGCTGACTTGCAAGCATTTTATGTCATCCGATTGAATCCATGCCCTTCACCAATGTTGCAGACCATAATTTTCCCAAGGACTTGGTATTTTAAAACACACTATATGTATTTGATCTGTCTTCCCTCTAAAAGACCATCGGGAAGATTTGCCAGTGATTTACTGTGCCCATACTGGGGGGAGGGAAAGCAGATCATTAAGCCTCAAATACAGCCTGCCATCTGGATGGGCTCAATGCGCAAGAAGGCGTAAAGTTGGGATGCAAATGTGCAGCACTTGGTTCTCAGCCAAGACAGAGCTTGTGCTCAATTGTTTAAAAGCAGATCTAAGCAGACATGAGTTATTGCAGCAGAGAAAAAGGGCTGATGGGAGTCCTTGGGGTCTGCTTTGCAGAAATCACTGCAGATGAAACCCATGGGAGCTGTGCTTTGAGTGCATGGAGGTTTCTACATGTGGGCTATTAGTGTCTTGATTCTGGCACATAAGATTAGTTGATCCTATTGACATTCATCTTTGTGTCTTTGTGTTTCCCATCTAGAGGGTTCACATCAGTGGGAACTTTCCCAATGTCTCCCAGGTGAGATGTTCTGACCTGGCGACTGTTGGCTTAAGGAGTTGTTTGCAAAATTATTTTTTCCTCTGTGTGCAAGCAAGAGACTGAGTAACACCAGCCATGATGAGAATGTTACCGTGGTTTGTAGAAATCCTGGCTTTTCCCTCTGCCTTTGCCATGGACTCTACAGGATGCTGAGCAAACCACATAGACCCAACTGTTCTGCAATGACCACAAGCTGTTTCATTTTGTGTGCTGGGGCAGCCAGCCACTGTAGTGCCCAAAGTTAAGGGTCAGCATCACAGATTTTTGACTGTGATCTGCCTATGACTCAATTCCCCTGTTTCTAAAATGGCTGTAATAACGGTTTGTTTTTGTAGGGGTGACTGGAAGACAAAAGTCCTTTTGAGTTTGAGGACTGCTCAGTGGTAATAATAATGAGGCAAATCGGAAAGCCCAGGAGGGAGCAGGATTCTGTATGCTGTGCAGTGCTCTGCTGGCATGCAGATAAGTATGGCCACAGCGTGGAAGAAAGATAGCCTCATCGAAAGAACATGTCTATGTGCTGAATGAGGCAGCAGGTCCTGTGAAAAGGAGAATATAGGATCAGGCGATTAAAACTGTACCTCTGTTATTATTTCTGTTTCTAGAGCTTGGTCTTTCTGTACAATCCATTTAGTATCAAATCAAAAAAGGCTGGGAATAAAATGCTTATTTTTAGAGACTCTTGTGGGGTTGAAACTTACATTTGATATCAAAAGGCATTTCCTGTCCATATTTGAAGTTGGTATCATGCAGCAGTTGCTAGTGGAAACTGTTGATGTGTTTGGTACACTTCCATTATCCATCACTCTGCTCTGCAGTTTGGGAACTGGAAGGCGTGCAGGTGGCTTCATTTTAATATCTATTTAAAGTGTAAATGGCTGTCTGCAGTGCCCTTTGAAAAGGCAAGGGCTGTTGGAAGCTATCAACACTCGTGGGAATTAGGAGTGCACCTGTGGTAGACAAGAGTGGTAAATGTGATGCAAGACAATCACTGATGGCTTTGAGGATTTAAGCTGAGACCTTTGTCTTTGAGTACCTGTGGGAGCTCTGGAAGGTGGCAGCACTGTGAAGCAAGAGAAAAGCAGTCCCAAAGGAAGTTGTGTGGCTCTTTACCTGCTACAGGGGTGAGACGGCATGTGTTGGTGAGCACACAACTGGAAGGGTTATAGATCATATTGGGTGCTCTTGGTTAAATGACAAGTTGCACCTACACTGTTAATCTGACAGTCTTGAAGGTGGGCATGCAGATAGTAGGCCTGGTCTGCATACTGGCAACAGTCAGTTCTTTGGTAGATTCAGAAGGCAGATGTGTCATAACTTATCTCCTAGGAGAAATCTGTCTTCCCATACCTGGTAGATATGATGTTGCAGCCACACTCTCAACTTTTGTAAAATAGGGTATGTGAAGCTATAAAAACTGAGATGAATCCATGTGTATGAACGATGCTGTCATGAATACTGCAATTTTAGACAGCGAAAGAGATGGAAAATTTCAGGTTCTGTGGCTTCCCATCCATTGCAGCTTCTCAAAGGGAGAGCACTTTGATGAAGGAAGAGCTCCATTTTGATTAGATCCCATTAAGATCAGTGATCCTGGGGAAAAGAGTGAGGTTACAATGTAGGAACATAGATTTTTTCTGTTGGCACCACCCAGCCTGACACATGCATGGCTATGCAGTCAGTTTTCTGCCTGCATTGCACCTAGATCTGACTCTGCTATGTCACAAAAGCTTTGCTGATGTTTACAGACCTGTGCAACACAGCTAGAACGGTCAGAAAGCTAAGAGTGGGCTAACTTTTCCTGTGGCTTCTCTGAGCAAGTGGTGTGTTTATCTATAGCATATGTGTTGGTCTAAGTGGCATTGATTATCCCCTGGGCCACAAAGGGCTCTTGCATGACTCCCAGCTTGCTGTTCTGCCAAGTGTATTTCCAGCTCCACAGTAGGGAGAGGGTAGAAGTCATTCTAGGAAAGGATGAAAGAAAGAGTCATGGTAGAAAGCATTTGGTTTTCATTAAGCTTTTCCTTAGAAGAAGCAGATATTGCAAAAAACTTTTTTTTTCTTTTTTTTTTTTTTTTTTTTCCCTACCCTCTAAGTGGGAAAATAAAAAAAATGTGACAGAGAGAAACAGCAAGGGAGTTCAGCTTGGGTGCTTAGTATGTGTCAAAGCTACAGTCATCTGAATGTTCACGGGCCAATGTGCAGTAACTGTTCCTTTGGCTCTACAGATCAGCCCAGTTTTGCTCCCTGGGCTTCACTGGTTCTGCTCCAAAGCACACTGGATCTGGATGTGGCTTTGCTTGATTTTTCATAACCAATATCTGCTTGAGGGCTTATGAATCCTGACCCAAATGCCCTTGTTTGTTAGTCACTTTGTGCAAGTAATATGGAAAGGCTCTCTCTGCGGGCCTGTCTCCTTTCACCACTCATTGCTGCTCATTAGCTGCAGGCATGGCTGAAGCCATCAGCACTCCAGGAGAGCAGCTGGGGAGGTGGCAAGGGGTGAGCAGACCACCAGCTTCACCTGTGCTGGCACACAGCAAGCATGGCCTAAACAGCTGATACCCAGAACTTGTTGGGGGGCAGCTCTTGCTGCCCCCCCTTGCAGCAAGAGCTCTCTGCTGCTGACGGAGGCATGGTTGAAGGCTGTGGGGTAGCTGGATCACACCTTCCAGTCCTGTGCCCTCCCCTCCAAGATCTCTTCTGAATTGCCTGCTAGAGCTACAGCCTTTCGCTTTCTTGTCCCAAATTTCACTGTGTAAGGAGCACAACAGGTCCACTCTGATTTCCCATTCCTGGAGAAGCAGCCTAGGAGGTGGCAGCTAAGGGAGCTGTGTGCAGAAGCTGAGAACAGCTTGAGGGTAAGGGAGGTGCACCTGAGGAATTAGGTTAAGGGACAGGAGATGCTTCTCCAAAGCTTCACAAAAACTTCCAGGACTCCCCAAAGCCAGAGCCTTTCCTGGACCTCTCTTACCTCTGCCACAGCTTTGGTGACTGGATCAAAGAAATGTTTTATAATTTGCAGAATCCTCAGAATTTAAGTGGAAAAGATGATTTTTTCTTCTAGATTTTCTTTCTAGATTTACTGCACTGCAAATACAAACTTTGCCTTATTGCAGCAAATTCATTGCAAATTGGATTGTAATTTCTCCCTCTTCAGGGCACTCCAGCACCCTCTCTGTTCTCTGCTTCCAGCCTGCTTGATCCAGGTCAATGCAATTTCTCTGCCTTGGCTTCTCTGACAGAACAGAGGGGATGGCATTAACTGCAGGAGTAAGGGACAAACCCATTTATCTCCTTAAGTGCAAAACAGCTCTCAGTGGCCAAGGAGAATTGAGCCGTGATCATTTGTTCAGGCCTGATGGCTAGGAAGGGTACATTCATTCCCCTTTATCTGTAAGGTAGGGTTTCTTCTTCCATTTGCATTTTCTCTGTAGATTTCTCACTGGTGATAAATATTCCCACTATGTTACTTTGTATGTGGGACAAGCTGCCCCTGACATGCTTTCTTCTACGTGATGTGCCACAGGCTAGCAGGGAGCCTGGCTCAGGGCTGCCAAGTGAGCCTGGGACATGCTCCCATTTCTGAATTATACTTCGACAAAACAGCATTGGCCTTGGATGGGGACGCTCATGCCTCTAAACATGATATATTCTAGCAGAGGCATCACCGGGCTTGCACTGACCTCTAGTGACAATGAAGGGGACTGGGGTCTTTGGTCAGCGAGGGGCTGAGAGGGCACATGCAGATCTTTGGCACTGAGACGGCTACAACAGTTCGCCCCGGTTATTATTATTATATATATTTTTTTTTTCACACTGTCCGACCACCTTCTGGGTGCAGAACCTTTCCCTAACCCCCAGCCTGACCCTCCCCTGTCCCAGCTCCATGCCGTTCCCTCGGGTCCTGTCGCTGTCCCCAGAGAGCAGAGCTCAGCGCCTGCCCCTCCGCTCCCCTCGTGAGGGAGCTGCAGGCCGCCATGAGGCCTCCCCTCAGCCTGCTCTGCTCGGGGCTGAACAAACCAAGGGACATCAGCCACTCCTCACATATCTTGCCCTCCAGACCTGACCCTTCACCATCTTTGTAGCCCTCCTTTGGGCATTCTGTAATAGTTTTATGTCTATATTTTGGGGCACACAAAACTGCACACAGTATTCAAGGTGAGGCCGCACCAGTGCAGAGCAGAGTGGGACAATAAATATACATCTGCTGACCCCAAAAGTCAGGTATCTGTCCATCTGTAGATTTATCTGGAAGGTAGAGAGGAATGGTAATACCCCCAACATCCCTCCCTTTAGCACCTCTAACTGTGTTTTGTTCTGCAGGTCTCATGGGGCAGAGCTCCACTGCACTGCCTCATCCCCTAGACCTCATTGCAGGTTAGCCTAGGAGATCAAATGAAGCATGCTGAGTTCTCATAAATCTCCACTGAAGAGCATGCCTCCTGATCTTGCTTCTAGGAATATGCTAGCTGGAGGCCTCTTACCCTGTGGGTTGACTCTTCTGGTCCCTAGAAGCCTGAGAGGGTGTGGAAAGGAGGAAGGCTGCCAGCTACAGCCTTCCATACTAGGTTAAGCAGAAAGGCAATCAAGTTTCCTAAGCAGTGTAACAGATGACAAGGTGTATATTTATCCCAGATACCCACATACTTTGGGTGAACTGTGCAACATGATATTTGTCATCATGCATCGGATCACTGGTGTACCTAATCCAATCCTATGGCTCTGACAGTGTCTGGGAGCTGAGCTGCCCGCAGTGATGCACCTTGCCAACCGTGCAATGAAGGAACAGAGGGTCTGGGATTAAAATTCCTCCACAGTTCCTCCGGCAATCAACTGGTACCCTGGCTGTTCTTATTATCTGAGCAGGCAGAGCTGCAAATGTAAATAATCACAAGATTAGGCAGCCTTCTAAAGACAACTAACACAACTACAGCATATATTTCTCAGTTGCCCCCTGGGCTGGATATGCTTTGAATGGGATAATACTTCATGCTGATTTCTTCTTACTTTCTCCTGTGTTAAATGATTCTTGGTATAACTGCATCCTGGATGTCAGGGGTGGAGAGTTACTGAAGTCCTGGAAGTGACCCATAATCTTTTACACAACTCCCAGCATCACCTCTAATGCCTCCCATCATCTCTCCATTCTCTGCACGCTTGTTTTTTGTGTTGTTGATGGTGGTGGTTTTCCTTTTTCATCTGTTGTCTTTGCTGCAAGGGAGTGAAGCCATTCTCCCATTCTGGCTGTGCTGGCAGGCAGCTGCATTCTGTAATGGTGCTGTTGCGTTTGTGTTTTCAGTGCTGTCACCACCTTTGGATCAGCCCAGGAGTAGTTGCTTTGCTTGACTGATTTTGGCTTCTGTCTTTCACAGAGAAGGAATCTTCCCCGAACTGTCTGCTGCAGCTTTTGCAACACTCCCCTGAACATGTATAAATCATTTCAAACCTGTTAATGTGAGCACATACTGGACTGCTTCTTTCCAGCCTGCATAGCTCAATGCTCCGGTCAGAGCAAGAGTGCTTCTTGCTGTCTCTTGTCTGTCTGTCATTTTTAGCTCTTCCTACAGCTCCCGGCTCTCCTTACCTTGTGGTGAGTATGGAAACAGCTTCTACTTGTTCTTCCGAAGTATGGCTAACAAAATGGTTGGAGCTGGCAACACCTTATTACACCAAGCACCTCCTGTTTGGAGAACTTGTGCTTATCCTCATTACTTAGAGGCTCTCAGAAAAGTTGCATCTAGCAGGACTCTGTTTTTCCTCTGTCTCAGGCCTCTCTTCCCAGTGCAAGGATTCTGTGATCTGTCCCTGATGTAATGGAGTCCATTTGGGTCCAGGCCCTTGTGAGGCTTGGTTCCTGTAATGGATCTTGCTGGAGTGCCATAGCTTTGTGTCTCACAGGTCTGTGTGACACTAGGTCAGTGACCCTCCAGGTTGTGTTGAAAACATTTTCTGAGCAAACACCAGTCATATGACACAACCAATAGTTCTTTTTGCTCATATCCTTTTCAACTTCCTTCTGTTTTGTAATTGATTTAGTTTTGTGGGCATCTGATTTTCTGTTTGGTGTGTTCTGTTCTGCCAGGGCCAAATGTAATTCCCTGACCACCATCTCCTAATGTAACAGGACTGAGAAGCTGGTGGTGAGACCTACCAGGTGTGACTGTCTCAGTTGGGATGGGTTATACTTAAGGGACTGGGTTGACAAAGTTTGCCAGATGCCAGAGGATCCAGTGATTTTTACTGACTATAGATCAGAGCACCAATTCTCTAAAAGCCCAGGGGGTTTTTCAGGCAAACCAAGCTGCCCAGAGTATCAAGTAGCATTCATACCCTTGCTGAGCTGCCAACAACAATAGTATGAAGCGAGGCAAAAGGAGACTAGTGTTCAAAAATCGAGACCATTGTCTGTGACCTGTCCTGGTCATCCCAACAAAGTTGGGATTGTCTTGTCATCCTGTTAGGTGTGATATTGTCAGGTGTGATCTGGGCCATGCTAGAAACAGGGCACAGATACCAGCCTAGCAGTGGAAGCACTCCTGCAGAGCTCTCTGGCTATCATTCCCTGTATTTCCCACCTGTAGCCAGAGGACCCTCATCCCCCAGTGCCCGACCAGTCTTTGCTTACCCTGCACTTCTAGGAGTGCCAAGAGGATGAGACACAGCAAGATTCCTGGTACCTCCTGAGACAAGACAAATGTCCTCCCACTGCACACCATGAGCCTTCCCACACCCATCTGCATATGATGTTCTGTGATGAAATTTCACCTTCTACAGGTATCGTGTCATGGTTCTGCCCTTGATTAGCCTGCATTTTAGATTTCCCTACGGTGGCTTGATTGATTAAAAAAAAAAAAAAAAAAAAAAGTAATCCTACCAAGCTGTTTCCTGATAGGTCTCACCTCAGAGCTTATAGGATTGTGCTCATGGTTTGGTGAGACCTGCCTGTGTCCTGGTCTTTGGACTCTTTGTTCAAGCTCTTGAGCCACTACTGTGTTTGATCAGACAAAGCTAAGGAGCTCTACCAAGTCCAGTGGCCCAGACAAACACCTTGGTGATACTGCTTTAGGAATCACTTGTACTGAGGGTTGGTCTTAGACATAATAAATGTTGCAGCACCTTAGGCACCAGTTTACACAGATATGAGATTCAGCCAGAGTGAGAAAGTACACTGCCAGCTCTCCTGGATGTGAAGCAAAGCCTGCTATAGGACTGAGTGTTACCACTGCCCACACTATCTGCTTGAGCTTGTGGAGAGCCTCAAACAAGAACTCTAACAGTTGTTTTGCTTCCTCCTCCCCTCCAAAAAGGGAGATCTTTTAGATTGACAAAAAAAAAAAAGAGAACATGGTTGTTCTGCGTCTTCCTAAAGGAATGAGCTTTGATTCACTGAGTACAATGAATACCTGTTAACAAGTATCTGAAATACTAATGAAAAAGCACCAAAGCAAAACTCTTTATTATAAAGGGAATCAGATTTTTTATTTTTATACCCTTAAAGTTAAAAATACGCATTTCAAAGTATTTACAATGACTATATATGAAATAACCTTTGTTAATGAAACAGCAACGTACAGTAATAGAATATATCCACCAAATTGATAAAGTCTACATAAGAAGAAAATGTAACAGAAGGGGGGCTGGAGGTAGGGCGTGGGGAGAGGTAAATAGGGCCCATGCACAATCTGCACCTATACATTTTTAGATACTCTGCCTTTTAGGTATGGATGGAGTCACAGGAAGTTTTGACCTCTTGTCCCTTACAAATTCAGCTTGCAACTGAGATTCTTCAAACTGACAGAAACGTGTGGGTTGCAGCAGTAACAATGCCTGACTTACCCATGTCAGCTTTTCACATGGGGACCTTGTATTACAGAGTGGACTCAAAATATCTCAGCAACCCTGGGAGGTAGGTATAGGCAGATGGAAAGCACCGGTTTAAGTGACTGGCCTAAGATTGTGCAGCAAGGAACAGAACACAGAAGTCCTGTCTCATCTCTCCAAGTCTCTCATTAGGGAATACTTTTTAGGTAGCATCTGCTTTTGTGACAAGTTTTGTCACAAGTTGGGGCTCTCAATTAATACTATGTCCTGGATGACGATGTGGAAAAACAAACAAACAAACAAAACCACCTGCCTACAGATAAGGACTTAAAAAAAAAAAAAAGAAAAAGTGATGTTCCAGTGTTGTTGCTATGTTCTAGAGCTAAATAGAAGATTTAAATGTAGACACACACTCAGATGATTCCCTCCCTGCATATGCATCATTGAGCAACTGCATCCTCTGTAATTAGGAACCCCTACGTACCTTCCCCCCCTCCTCTTTTTCTCTCTCTCTATCCATCATCCATGTCTGTATATTTGGCCTTCCTAACTGTATTTGATTCAACTGTGGGAATGTCAGATAGGAAACAGAACAGAAAAAAAAATATTGCTGCAGTGTTCATGTAGCATTTTTAATACTAATTTAATCTGATTTCTATTGGGTTGTTTCTCAATTTAATGTCTTTAACCTTCTTATATGTGCATATATATATATATATATATATAAAACTGTAACAAAAGGCCCATACCATTTGTTTCAATAGACAAAAAAAGGAGTTGTAAGCCTCGTTGCCCAACCCACAAGGCACACTGAAAGGTAAGTGGGAAGGGCTCTAGACAGGGAAAAAGATGTAGCCCTTGTTTTTGTGGTGCTCTTCAGTCATCACTGCTGGGCTTGAATGTTTGTGAAGGTATGGCGTAACTGTGCAGAAAGGGGGAACAGCTGTCTGGGTCATTTGCAGATTTCTGGTGCAGCAGCCCCAGGAGTGAGAGATCAGTTGGAGCTGTTTTTCCCTCTGTTTGGTGAATGAGTTTCTGAGGATTCTGGTTTTGTTAGGTATTATTCTGTAGTGGTGGCAGAAGTGATGATGGTGGCTGTTTCTTTTCTTTTCTTTTTTTTTTTTTTTTTTTTTTCCTATTGGCCCAACAGTTCTCTCAGCAGAGCAATTCTTCCCTGTCTCCAGCAGCCAACCCTCTCCCCAGTACTCCCATCAGCCTTATTTTTTCCTAAGAACCAGGTAGAGGATGCCAATGATGAAACTGAAGCAAAAGCAGATCCAGGCCAATATGAAGCTGTAGCCGTGGTGAGGATTTACGAACCCTGCCCGCAATCCTGTGAACCGAGCTGTGTAAATGGAGGCTCCAATCAGGATGCACAACCCTGTGGGAAGGAAGGGAAAACAGAGAGTTGGAAAATGCACAGAAACCAGCATTGCTGCAGGACATCTGAAATCATGTTGTCCCCTGCGGCTGCTATGCATGTCTTGTGTCATCCAAGAGGGGGGCTGCTGCCCATTAGGCTTATTTCTAGAGGGTTTCTCTTGCAGACATGATGACTTGGGGCTTGCTTATTGGGTGCCATGTGGAATAAACTGTTGATAACTGGGAATCAGCAATAAGATCTGCAGACAGTTTGGCACTATATGTTGGATCCTATGAGCAGTAGCTGCCTAACTGTTTATTCCCCTGCCCCCTGAAGTACTTTTTTTTTTTTTTTTAATATATATATTTTTTCCCCAAAGGTATTTTGCAAAATTTACTGAGGATTTCTAATGAAAACCTGGAAATATTTTCATTATCTAAATTAGATTAAAAATATGTATATATCACTCTCCAGTTTCCTTATGTTTTGTTTTATCAAAAATTGGTCCGCTGGAAACTTCTAGCTGGCTGACAACTTCCCCGATGGCCATGTGTGGCAGACACATGTGGCTGCTTGCGCTTGTGGAGGCACTAGGAAGCATGCAGAGCGATTTCAAGGCGTGCATACTTACAGCAAACCAGCATGATGGCTCCAGTGATGTAGAAACGTTTGCCTTTCTCTAGGGTGAACAGCTGGACAATGAACATGACAAGGGCGATGACGGAGAAAATGATTGAGAGGATCATAAAGGCTTGTGCTGCTTTGAGGGAAGCTGTGAACACAGAGGGAGCAGATCTGAGGTCAGGACTCTGCCTGGGTATTGTGCGCCAGAGTCTGGCAAATCCCTGCCACAGCCAAAAGGCAGATGTTACTCACCCGCCTCGCTGCTGCTGACTGCCAGCTGCCTGCAGGTGCCATTGCACATTAGCCAGAGTCCCCACGAGCCTTTTCCGGTGGCGGTGGTGCCCACCATCCAAACCTGAAATCGGATGACACCGTTGTGTTGGGGGGGGGACGTACCGGGGGAGGGGAGGGGACAGTCCCGGCCCCGCGGAGCCGCCAGGGGTCACCATCGCCCCGGGCACGGCGGCAAATGGCGGCGGCAAATGGCGGCGGCCTCGCCCCGCGGCTGAGGGGCCCGGCGCGGGGCGTCGCAAGATGGAGGGCGGCGGCGGGGCCAGGGCCCCCGGCTGTGGTGTGGCCGCGGGCCTTGGCGGGTGGTGATAAGGGGTGAAATGTCAGGAGGTGTGTGGATGGCGGCTCCCGGGAGCGGGCTGTTATCATACAAACAGACGGGCACGGGAGAGCGCGTAATTATGTAACAGCCTGCCAGCCAGATGGGATGATAAACACCGCTTCAAAGCCATCAGCTGCTGATCTCCTCTCTCTTGCACGAGGAGCGTTCAGGTGCTGCCGGTTCTGGGATGCAGCACAGAGCACGGCAAGCACACGCTGCCTCCCCATACCACCCCGATACAGCTTGCTGAGCATGCCCTGAACTCGCTGCATCGCGCTCTTACTTGCGAGCAGATGTCTTTCATCTACAGACCTCAGCACCCACTAGCCTGCATGATGGGCTGCCGCTGCAGAATGTGGCAGCAGCCCCCAGGTCTCTCCTCCAGGGTGGTCTCTACTTACATTGGCAATGGTGGAGACGAAGAGCATGATGACGGTGGCGATGTGAACCACAAAGATACCGGCCAGTAGCACCAACATCTTGGCGTCCTTCCTAGGTGGTGTCGCTAATGCAGAGAGCTCTGGAGGAGAACAAGAGCAGAGGGAGATGATGAAGGGAAGGGCTAAATCAAAGAATACCATTGTTGTAAGCGTTATTTACGTGTGACAAAGCAGGTTGATCTTAAGTCCCTTCTGGAAGCATGTAGTCACGAAAAAACATAGCTAAAACCTTTGTCAAAATCTGCAAGGGAGTTGCTCAAGCAGTTAAAGAAAGCCTGGAGGTAAAGGAACCAGTTTGGGAGGAGATGTAGAGCAGGGGTAGTTAGCTTTATAGCATTTTAAAAATAGCCTGGGTATATACATAGGTTGCTTAAACTGGTGTGTGGTTATGTAAAATAAAAGCGACATACTGCAGGCCTACACTCCAGGAAGCAGAGTTTCTGTTCACAGGATTCACAGAGGTCAGGAAAGATTTTGTCTTCCTGATCTCTTTTCCTTTTGCAGTACAGCCTTCTCCAGCTGGTCTGGGACATTGACAGGTGGTGCGGAGTGGAAGAATGGGTGTTCCTTGGGTACATCAGGTGCTGAGCAATGGTAGAGAATGGACTGGGGGACTCCCAGTACTCAGTGGCCTGCTCCACTATGTAAGGAGAATAACTGGAACAGAAACTCCACCGAAGTGTTCTGGAGTAGAGGGAGATGCTTAATTTTGAAAAGAAAAGTACCCATTTCCTTTTTAAAACTTGACACATGCAGTTCACTTTATTACTGCAGTAAGATTCTCTTGTAATGCAAATTCTTTTTTTTTTTTTTTTCCCCTCCCTCTGTACCCTGCAAGCTTTTACTTTTGTAAGATTCATTATCATTGATGAACATGTCATTGGAACGACAAGGCTTTTGGGAGGGAAATGTACTTTAGATAGCTCTCGTGACACTTTATCAAGTCTGCTGTCTTTTTCCCTAAAAATGTGAAATACAAGGAATAAATCTCAGCCGTGAGAGTGAGTGCAGGCAATTCACACAGAGTGAGTGAGCATATTTCCTCTCCTTCCAGGAATTTGGTAGTAATCAGGCAGGAAAGTGCTGGGCCCACTCTGTGGCCATTGAAAGACTGCTTCCTAGAAAGTTTCACAGCGCTGTGTTGCTCTATCTCTTGCTAGGGATGATACTGAAGTGCTGCTGAAGAGCAGCATCAAGCATTTAATTAATGTTGGCTGTCAAGTTATTTTGGTCCAGGTGACTCAAGTAAAGTTTGATGCTGTCACAATTTGTACAGGGTGTGGTAACATTGTCAAGGAACAACACAATTATATTTCATGATGTCTTTCATGCAAACTGTGACAAAAAGCTTTGTAAGGTCCTATAAATGTTTTCCTTATTTACTCACTGACTCCACCTTCTCCACTCCTGTCTTTCATTGTGGCTGTATATGGGATTGTATTCCTTTAAAGACCTGCAGCTATTCCTTGCACTGCTTGGGATACAGTTTCCACAAACTACAGTGGGCAGGCTGGCTTCTCCATCAGTGGCACTTAGTCCAAATTCAGGATTAGCTTTGTTATGCAGCCCTCCTACCCAAGAAAGATTATTCTTTAGAAGGATAAATTAGGTTTGGTGACTGGTCATATCTCCTCAGTAAGAACTTGGCAACCGTGAGGTTTCCCTCAGTTGGAAGAACTCTCTAAAATTTAGCCCTGGCTTGCTTGTCTGCTTTGAGGTTGCCCTAGCAAACTTCCCCTTGCTCTAGGGCTTGATTTGCCTGGATGGCCTGGACACTGGTGGTGGTCTGTCTTGTCACAGTGCCTTCCTTGATGATCTGGGAAGAAATACAGCCATAGGAGATCCTCTCTGTAGTAATGGTCATTTGTGTGTGTTTAGCATTGCTAGAAGCTGGTTTCTCAGTACTATACACTGGCTACCAACACATCTTGTCTGAGCAATAACCCCCTTTCTTCTCTTTGACTGCAAAAAAGAATGGGGGTTTCACATTGCTGGATGGGAACTGACCTGGATACCTCCACTGTACCATGAGCTGTGAAACTATTGCTATCACTGAACTAAGTTATATAGCTGCAGCAGGTACCTTGAACACAGCATCTAAGTCAGATGCTCCCATCCCTTCGAATACTTGTCATCCTTGTTTCTGATTACCTTGGGTCATACACAGAATGTAACAAATGCTATTGCCACTATCGTTTACTGTTATGTATATACCAAATTATGACAGACCTGCCTGCTGTGCCTTTGCTAAACAGTGGTTAAACTTTCTTCCTTTCCTAGATGAATGTTCTTTTTCATGTTTCTTTAAAAATGAGTTCAGTAGAGTTGTTTTTTTTTTTTGCTTATTATTTCTGAGGACCTTCAAAAAAGCCCTGTACTTGAAAGACTGAAAACCTACTTTCGTGACACCCTAAAGGACTACAATAGTCCTTTAAAATGCATCTTCTGTTTGCATTCAGAAAGGAAAATGAGGGAAAATGTTACTTTTCAATGTAAAGAAAAAAGGAAGAAGAAAAGGAGAAAACCAAATCCTTTATTCCCTTTGCTCTTTCTGCCCGGTTTTTGCACTGCTTTAGAGCACTGTCAGTTCAGGTGATATCAGTGTACCTACTTCCTGAGAACATCAGCACCTCTCCCTGAATATACATGCTATCAAATGCATCCCCCCCGGGATATATGTTCATAGCTTAGTTTTGAATCTTTGTGAGTTAAAGCACACGCCTCCCTCTCTATTCATTCACTTTCCCCTTCCTTTACCTCTCTCTGCTTTTTAAATAAAACACTGGAGAACAATCCCAAAGGAACAGTGGGTGAACAGGATTGAAATAGAGTCATCTCTCTCTGACTATATGACATGGACTTTTCCTCCCATTATGCAGAGAAATTGGCAGAGTGTTGGTGACTGACAGGATACTCTTTCCATTTGTTAAGTGTGAGACATCTTTCTCCGCTACAGGGTGGGGTCACGTTGCTGGAGCAATAGGACACAATTGCATGCAAATGCCTTTTCTAACATTCCCCTTCCTAAACTGCAGTTGGAGTTGGAGTTCCTTAGGCTCTTCTCGGATTATGAGTCAGTCTTAACCTTCATAGAGCTGCCGTTTTTTTCCACTGACTCACCCCAAAGCTCTCAAAACCATAATTATTTAACCCTAAAAGTGTTCAGGACACTGTTAGTTTTAGGGCTGATTCTCAAGAACCAGTCAAGCAAACAGGTTGTGAATCCTGCAGTGAATGTGCTGGTGCATCTCCTTAAGGAGAGACTCCAGCTAAGCCAAGGAAAACAAGGCTGAGATATGAGAGTAGAATGGCTACTGAGGTAGGATATTCTGGTGGGGAAGAAGGAGCCAAGATCATGCACCTGCTGAACTGCATGGGTGAGTCGAGAGAGAAGATCTTGCACTGATGACAGAAGGCTGGGCTGACAGATGAGGAGAAATAGCAAGTCCCACCACCAGTAACCATGAATAAAAATCACCATAGAAGCCTTCAGCACAAAAATGCCTACAGATAAGCACGACAGACTATATCTACACAGAGACTTTTTCTCTATTCATGCAGGAGTGCACATACAAGGAAACAACACATAGATCTGCAGCACGCCAGTTCAAGTTCAAGCAGTCAAGCACTCCATTAAAAACTAAGACAAAGGTTTCCCATGCAAACAAGATGTAGCCACCTATAACGTCCCTCTGTCTAGTTAAGTGTTTTGGAACCTGCTGTCTGGAGGGCAGGCCAGATAAGTGAGTCCTTGCCCTTAGTTTACAGCTTAGCATAGCATCAGGATGGAATGCAAAGTGCCACTTGGAGATATAACTAAGTATAATTCCCATATTATAGTTCCTCAAATAAAGGGAGTGGGTTACTTGAGAGGACAAGCCAGATTAGGTAGTGGTCCTTTGCTTCTTGCAGAGAAAAGGAGTTGAGAGGAAATGTACAGGATGTTTCCACAGGAATGATTGGGTTGTTTGGTTGAAAAATGGGAGCACTCTCAATTAAATCTGAAATATTTTGGATCTGAAATGTTCCTGAGGGGTGGAGTCGTCTGACTTGCATTCCTCTTCTCCTCTCTGAACTGAAGTTTCTGCGTGGGACTTCCTCTCCTAGGATGAACTGATGAGGTACTGTGAGAGATGCTGACTGAAGGGAGAGCATACAGAGTCCAGAGAGCACATGACATCTAAACTGCACCTTCTGTGAGCACTGTGGTGACTTGCAACCTAAAAATCTATTTATTTTTTTTTTTTCCTGAAGTGCCTTGAGATTAAGACATTCAATTTTTCAACATCTTGGGGAAAGATTATACACCTTTATGAACACAACAAAAATCTCCATAGATTGAAAGCAACTGAGATGAAAGAAATTCTGCCTCTTCTGGCTGCCACCACAGAATATAAGAAATGCAAAAGTAAGTCAGATCAGTGGTCCTTCTCAACCAGTACACTGTCTCTGATGGTGGCGGTAGGATATATCTTCCAGTATTCAGAGAAAGCACATGAATTTGGCCATAGACACAGGAATACTGGTGCTTTAAGTCAGGGTCAAGGCCACTCAGAAAGGGAGGGCAAAATTGGAAAGAATGGGACAGAAAAGACAAAGTATTTGGTGCTGTCTGAAACTGGCACAAACTGTCACTGGTGCATTCCTCACAGCAAAGGTAGCCTACAAATAGCAATGCTGCCATGATGCCATCAAGTAGGAGAAATCTCAGGATAGAACAAAACTCTACTGAGTTCATAGATCTGCCTTTGACGGAGCTGAGGCCAAGGTTTCATGTTAGCCCTGCTATGATTACACGCCTTGTCGCTGTGCATGATATGAGCGTGAATTCTCATCATGCCCAGGGCCACTTGGCTGACTGCAAAGATGTGACGTTCTCAGTGATATTCTGGTGGCACGGTGACTTTGGACCCATTGCACTGATACTAGAAAGTTCATGACAATTTTGAGCAAGCAGATTTTTTTTTTTTATTATTAGTATTTTTTATTTTGAACCTTTGCTCTGCTTCTTGCTTGAAATCCAGCTGAATCTGGAGTCCTTGCTGACTCCAGGCTTTTACAAACCACTGTACGCCAGCACAGCTGTTGAGAACCTGGTTTTGACAGACCGGCCTGACTCAATTTACAAGTCAGATGCTTTTTATAGAGATGTAGATGAGTAGGCTGGTGCCTCTGGAAAGAGATTTCACATGTGTGGGAAAAGGGTTGGGCAGGAGGCGTGTGTGGGCACATAGAGACCTTTGGTTTATGGCAGTGAGAAAATTTTATGCGTGCATGGGTGTTGTCTGTCTGGGGTGACCACATGGGGTACAGCGAGGCTGTAGAAGTAGCAGATGAATGTCAAACAAAAGGAAAGAGTAGAGCAGCCCCAGGGGTTAAAACTGAATATAAGCTTAATTAAATGAAAGATTTTGCGTGGTTCTTGGGAAGCATTTCCTGGTGGTACATTCTCCAAGGAATCAGGGTGAATCGCTTTCCTAAGGGAGTGGTTAAGCCTCAGCACGTGAATCACTTCTTGTTGGGCCAGACAACGTCCTCGAGAATGTACCCTTGGTAACGAACCTCCCCTTGCTGACAGATGCAAGGGGGAATCAGAAGAAATGAGACACTAGGGTTTTCCAGCTCTCATGCTCATGATTCATCTGAGAGTGGGGAAATGTCAGAGCTCCTAGGGCAGACACTGAGAAATTGGCATTTTCTCCTGAAGAAACCACCCTGGAGCGCTCAGCCATGTGACAACATCAACAGAAACTCCAAAGCTCACTTGGTAGTAGGAAGGGGAAGAGACAGCTGCCCGGGGCTGGGCAGGCAGCCAGCAGCCGATGCGGGAGGAAAACACTGTCACTCCTCACACTAGACACGCCGTGGAAGGGCTGGGACTGGCGGGCAGAGTGTGACAGCGTGGGGTAGAGGAGCTCAAAGCTAGAAGCAGCACAGAAGTGATCCTCCGCACCTTGTGAGGTGCTCTGGGAATCACCCTCGCCCCTGATGCGTTGGATGGTCCCTGGGTGGGTGAATTAGATATAGGGAAAGGCTGGGAGTTGCTGGGACTTGAAGGGGCTCAGACAAGATGCCAAGATATGCAAGAAATAACTGTGGGAGGACTGACGGTCTGGGAGATGACACGGTGTGTATAGGGGTGTGTGTGTGCAGCTCGGTGTGGCTCCCCGTATGAATGGGAGTGTGTGTCTGTGGTTTCTCTGTGAGCAGAGCTGAACTATGTGTGTGCATGCATGCGTGCTCGTGCACGGATTCCTTGTAGGTGCACATATTTACCTGCACGAGTTTGACAGTGCCCATGTGGGAGAAACCACCTGACAGCTCTGACAGGGAAGATCAGGTTACAGCGTGGTGTGAGCAGAAGTGCACATACCATTTCTCTTTTTCTCTTGGGAGTGCCTGCTTTTCTTCCTTGCTATAGCCTTTAGATAGAGGTGGAAGGTCTGTGGAGCCCACATTGGATGTGGTTTTGGCTGCATTTTTTAATTTAAAACTGCAAATCTCTGATTTACATAGATAGTTTGGTAAAGACTGTCCCTTTTTTTAAAAAAAATAAAATATTTATTTTTAATGAGAGTGAAGAAATGGTTCCTCATCAGATAGAGTCCCTCTCTCTCAAGACTGAAAAACCTCTGAACGTGCCAGTACGGACTATGAGACTCTGAGGTCAAAGTGACTTAGACATCTCAAGAGTCTGAGCTTTTGGGTCAGTCTGCCTCCAGGGTGTCCTTGTTCCTATAACCCAGCTTGGAAAACACAGTGAAGGACTAAATTGCAAAATTGTTCAATGGGTCTTTCTTTCAACCTCCAGTGCATATTGGGCGGGGTGGCTGGGGGGGAGGGGGAGAGAGAAGATGAGTGAAAGAACACCTCCTGAGTATAAAGAACAAGCAAGAGGATGCTGTGCAGCCTGGAGTTGAGCTGTGGTCTTTGGGGGGAAAAGGGGACAAAGGTGGTCATGAAGTAAAATGTCCTGTCTGTCTTTGAGAGGGCTGCTTACGTCTGCAGTTACTACAAGCTGGCAGAACCATGTAAGACAAGGATTATTTGAGCTCATGTTACATACGGAAATGGCTTTCTGCACAAGTCCGCTTGCTGGGGCACACCACACTGACCTGACTGCAACTGCTGAATCCAGCTAGCAGGCAGGTTGGCACCAAGTTCTGGAGCTGGTCATCAGCAGCCCCTTGACCAGCTTGCTCCCCGCTCTGAGCATTTTGCAGCTCACTCCTCTTTCTCCCATGGCTCTCACTGTCTTTTCCTAGGGCTTGTTGGGGCCCGTAGGGGAGATGTCGATCAGGAATGAGAAGAATGTGGACGCTGGACCCAGTCCTGGCAGTTGCTTTCACAACTCCCCACCTTAAGCAGACTCTGCCCTGTGAGGGCAAAAGGGCAGTGAAGGCCTTCACCCCAGATTTCCTCAAATCCAAAGATATCCTCTATGTTGCAAGAGTTAAGCCTTGAGCATTAGCCACTGCTCACCTGCCTTCAGCCACCCAGTGCTCAATAGCCCATTGTGTTTCTCTGCATGCCTGGGGATGACCTAGTCCACGATCTGTTCCTAGAAGCTCATTGTTGGCATATACCCATCCATGCCTGTGGAGCAGATTGATTTTTATGAGGGAAAAGGGTTAAATCTTAAATAAGAACTTGGAGAAATGGTCGGTCCCTCAGGGAGGGTGGGTTCAGGAGCAGAGTTGTCCTTCCCTACCATGACAGAGCATGGACTACATTTGATCTTACTCAGAGAACAGCTTCCATGTACTCTCTGCCCTGCTGCAAAAAGTTCAGGAGGAGGAGGATGTGTAGAGCTGTAAATTTGGCCCGGGTTTCCTTTGTTCATTGACCAGCTGTTCAAACTCAGGAGGTACTTTCCAAAACTCTCCCGGGGGGACTGAAGAAATCCTGCTCCAGATTGCAGCCCCCGGATGTACTGCTTTGCTGCCCTCCCTGAAGAGTAATATCAGAAAGCAGTGTAAAAGAGGAGGTACTTTAGACTTCTCTCTGGGCTGTTTATATGGGGAATTGCTGGACCCTTTGTCATGCTATGGGATGACTGACGCTGGCAGAGGATCTGTACAGTCACATTTGGGCTGGTGCCTCAGCTCATTCATTCGGGGCTGGTGTTACAGCACTGTAGCTACCGGTCAGCTATCAGTTCAGCAAGGCCATGGAGAAGAGTCTCCTTTTCTGTGCGTGGTGCTTTGCCTCAGCAGAAAAGACTTGTGCTGCATTAAGCATCCATCTTTAGATGGGGAGATGGAAATCTACTTCCTCACCCTCCCTTTTGGGGGTGCACCTCAGGGGCTCTTATATCTCCACGCCTTAAAGGAAAGGTGAAGAATGCTCAGCTTTTAGTCCCTTTTCATCATTTTCTTTGCATGCGAACAGCAGGAAGGAAAAAATTTGGGAGTACCATACCCTGCAGCCTGCCCTGTGTTGTGCTGTGGCGGTGCTGTCATCTGCCTATCAAAGGGTATGGGAGGAGGAGAGATACAGGGGGTCTAGCAGTGCTACTTCTTGCCTGGTGGGGTGCCTGAGTGTCTGAGGGCAGACCCCAGCTGGGCACTAGTCAGGTCCCTTCCCCTTTGTGAAGAGAACACCCATCAGGCAGCCAGTGGGAAGGAGAAACGTGCTGTGGATCGAAGAGTTACATCTTCAGCTTGGGGCTGATGGGGCTGCGGAGCCCTGTGAGAGTGGGGACAGAGCTGAGGAAGCAGCCTGCATTCCCATGTGCCAGCCCTGTAGCAGGGAGGGTGATGAACAGAGATGGATTCATGCCTGCAGTAAACCCCTCCTCTGTCACGGTAAGCAAGGCCCCCAGGTGGGCCTTTCACCAAAAAGACACCGGCTGTTATCAGCAGATCTCCCAGAGCTGTTTCAAAACGCTACCTCCGCTCCACCCCAGGGCACCCAGCAGCAATTCCCGTGTGCACTCACATTGCTCACACACCACAAAACCCAAAGACTAGCAGCTAGGCCAGCAGGGCCGGTTCTCCAAGCCCCTGTCCCCAGCAGGGCAGCGGGCAGCACCAGCAGCCCCATGGCACCCACCCCAGAGCTGGGTGTCTCCCGGCGGGATCCCAAATTCCCCGTCCGCTAGCGTGTTCTTGGGTGCGGCTCGGCTCCACCTCTCTCGTACATCTGCCTTGGGACAGCCTGTGCCCTGCGGAGATGCCCAGCTCTCTCACGAGACAAAGGGCCCGGCCTGCGAGTCAGGCATTGCTCATAGCTGGGGAGAGCCGGCCACAGGAGCCTGCAGCGAGGAGCTCCTCGGGTGGGCGAGCAGCAGCAGCCTGCCAGGCCGTGCTTCCAGGCACCGCCGTGTGAGCGGGAGTGAGCTGCAGCCCTTTGGATGCTGCTCCCCAGTGGGGCGGGTAGAAGCAAGCTGCCTTCCAGCCCATGCTCCCTCTGCACACAGGCCCCAGGTTTGGCAGCTGGGTGAGGTGGGCTGGGTGGGGACATGGAGACATTCGGCTGAGTTAGCCCCCTGTTATCACAGGAACGATAGCTAACGAGCTCCATACTTTCACGCTCTTCATGCCCTGCTCCCTCTGTGTTTGCTCAGGAAAGAATCCAACTCCATCCAGAAATGTCAAGTGGGCCACGCTACTCTCAGAGGTGCCTTGAGGAATTCAAAGCCTTTGAGTGAAAGTTGCTCTGCGGCCACAGCATTTACTTATTTATTTTTTTTACAAACCGATTTCATTGTTAATCATGACAACTCCCCCAAACACTTTCCACCCAGACTGACTGTCAGCTGCCTCAGGCAGCTTCCTGACCACTGAAACGTATCTACTTCTTGGGCAGGAGGCACCCCTGTGTGACCGAGCTGCAAGCAAGAGGGGACCTCGAGAAGTCACAAAATCCATCCTGCTGCCACAAGACATGGTCAGCACAGCTTCTTGGACATCCCTGTAATAACCGTCCACAGCACCAACCTGAGCCCCAGCAATTCTCAGCTGGACTGAATATCATTTTGGGCTCTTTCAGCCCCATGAAACTGTAGGGGCGGGCTGGGTTCCTGCTACGGGAACCAAAGCCTGCTGCCAGCAAACTGCGCTCCCTTTCTCAGACCTCAAAAATAGTTCAGGGAATCGACCGCAGGACACGAACCACAGCAGACTGATGAAGTGAGAGAAGTGGTGTAGACGGGGAGGGAGAGGGAGAGGTTGCATAGAGAAAAGCAGGTGAGTAGGGAAAACTGCCAGTCTCCACGATCCCACACTTCCCATCAGTGCCTGCCCCCACCACACCCTATCAAGTCCACGCTCTCCCTCGCTTTGCCTCTCACCACTCCCTGCTCCCGGTTCTGTGCTGCCAAGGAGGGGGTGCTGCATGAATTTCTACCCATTGCAATGTTTCAGCTGCCAGCTGGGGCTGGCTTCAGGAGCTGGGATCCCCAACAGCATGAGAGAGCTGCTCCCCCTAGTACCCCAAAGCCTCTCCAGCTTCACTTGGAACAAGGGCTGTTGTTTTAAATTAGAGCTTGGCAAAATACTGACGGAGTGGAGAGAGAACGGAGACATGCAGAAAAATGTGAGCAAGAGCCAAAAGTGCTGAACCAGCAGCCCTAACTTTGAGCGGGCGTTTTCCCACATTTGTAAACAATGCCAGCGCTGCTCCGAAGGAGTGTGGCAGCTCCCATGTCACTGCTGGCCCAGCCTGGGCTCTCAGAGCTGGTGTCCCAGCTGCACATGCCCTGGAGGTAAGAATTACATTGCCGGAGCCAGTGCTATATACTTGCAGCATTGCTTTACCCCGTAACACAGCTGGATTTCAAAGCAAATGCTGAAAGTTGAGGAGAATCCCGTGGTGAGCTCGTATGCCAAGTCAAAGTGGCAGAGCAAGGGAGAAAAGCAAGCTGGGCTGCAGGACGAGGGGAGCAGGCACGCGTGAGTGAGAAAAGTCGCTGAGGATTTGGAGTGAAGCTCTTACCGTGTGGGCTGGGGCTGGTGCTGGCACCTGTGGAAGCAGGAGCGTGCGGGGCCGCGGTGCTGCTGTGCCGGAGCGCAGAGCCGTAGTGAAGGGGAGTGACCTGCTGGTGGTTTAAGTTTCCTCGGTGGTGCGCAAGGGTGGTGTCTCTCCACTCTGTTTTAAAGGAGTTACTATGAATCAGTCTGCCTTTAAAGCGAGGGAGAAAAAAAAAAAAAAAAAAAGTTTCATAAGCTACGCCCTGCTTTGTTGGCAAGGTGTCAAGAGTCACTGGGAGGAAACCAGCGATTCAAAGAAATCTGTGTAGGGTTGTGTCTGACTCAGAGCTCAGCACAGAGACCGCAGCCTGGAAAAAAAAGACTGACGCTGATCCAGCTGAGTAATAGAGGCCCACAACAGCATCTGTTTATAAAACTGAACTTCTGGTTGTCATAAAAAATATTGTGTAGTTACAAATGTGGCAACGAGACTTCAACAATACAATTCCCTCAAACAAGCAAACAGCCGGTTGGCATGGGACGTAGTGAAGCTGGGTGAGTCACCACATCCCTCAGCCCTCTTCTGCACAGAGAGAAATTGCCAAGGTTGGCAGTGTGAGGGAATGCAAATCTGACCTGTGGGATGGGCACGGGCAAGACTTTTGGGAACATACCAAAGAGCAGAGATGCTCAAAATGAAGCTCTGGCCTGGTGGTGACTCTGGAGCAAGCTGGCCAGATGGTGGTGGTTTTCTTCCACAGGGAGAGCATGGGAAGGAAAGATGGAACAGGGAGTTTGTGATTCACAGTTTTCTGAGGTCAGCATTTCTTGTCAACTTAAAGACCTCTAAAAATAGATTCTTTACATTTGCAGAGAATTGAGTGAGGTAGCTGTCTTGTGGATGCTACAGGCAACACTGAATGGGGATGTGCTCAACATGCTGGAGAAGGAGGAAGAAGTTTGTGAGACAGCATCTCGGTTAAGATGTGATCCATACTGTGATAGAGTTGGTGATCTGCTACTGTAAGAAACCAAACCTTCCTTTGCAGAGGCACAGAAAAGGATGAGCAGATACTGATAAAATAACTGGCAAAAGTTTTTATCTCTTTAGTGAGGATGACACTGCATTGCTTCTATGCAAAAAAAGAAAGCTGGTATTCTTTGAAGACAACACAGATTAAAAAAACTTTGCTATATTTCAATTATTCCTTCTTTCTAGTGTTATTGATATGTCTTGTCCCAGTCTAATTTTAGACCGTAGCAACCAACTTAAAAACAGATCTGTGGATGAAACAGCAACAAATATGACACAGATGGTGGGCAAAGACTTTATGCCCAGACAGTTCCATGGGAAATTTGCCACTGAAGGAAAATAAAGACAGAATTTTGTTCCCCAAGGATGTAATAAGCCTAACTATGTTTATTACATATGGATTAGAGTAAGTATTTTGTTTGTTTGTTTGCTTGTTTTTTGGTGATATATATAAATATGATATCCAGAGAAAGCAAAATACATTCACTTACCCTGCAGAAGGAGCTGGCATTTGCATTGAGCTGCACTGTCCATTTTCCCCTTCCTGTTCTCCCATCAGAGTTTATTGGAGTGAGGGATGCTAAGCTCCACACAAAATTCTGGACCAGGTGGTCCTAAAGCAGCCCTTCTGGTCCACTTACCAGAGTTTGATGGTGATGGGTTTGCTCTTTTCCCCAGAGCTGCTCACAAGTGACTGCCCACTAGCCACAGGGTAACTTGCTGCAGAAGTGCTCGCCTGAGACCCAACAGCCCAAACACCTGCATCTACAACACACATTGGGCAAGGTTGGTGGAGTCTGCTAAGAAACTGAGTGTGAAGTGACCCATGACTGGCAAAACGTTTTTGTCCAGAGAGAGCAAACTCATTTTGTACAAGTTGCTCTCTAGCCGTGACAGGCAATGGCCAGCATCAGGCTCTTTGCAGGGAGGTAGCAGCATTCTGCAGTGTCAGCAGCAGCTTTCCCACAGGAGTGCTTCTTCCTAGCTCTCCTTCTGGAAAAACTGGTGCCTGGCCAGAGGAGTAAAGAAACATAACCAGACAGGTCACATATGCTGTGACTGTGGCCCTGGAGGAACACTGCTATGCTACCAGCAATTGGCTTCATCCCTGTTGCTCCACCTGTCAAGCTAGGTGTGAGGGGGGTAACAGTGAATGTCAAGCAAACAAAGGTGCAGATAACTGCTCCTGTTTGGGAGCAACATTGCATGGTGGTAAGATGATGGTTTAAGCAAGTAAGGAGGTCCCCCTAATGTCGGGGTATGATGAGGTCAGGGAACAGCTCAAGTTCCACTGAGCATATCAGCAGCAATTTTGGGATATTTCCATACTTGCATCCACCTGTCTTTCTGGAGAGGGAGAAGACAGGGTATAATTAAGAGAAATTCCTACCGATAGGTAAAGGCAGGAGAATATTTCAAGTTGATGACATTTGTCTTGTTTTCCGTCGCTGTTTGTCTGTGGACGAAGCGCTAGCTCAGTGAGCCTTTCTGTATGTGTGAGGGAGAGCCAACCCTACCCATCCATCTAGAGAAGAGGCTGGTCTTTCTGTGTACCTCTGGCAACTTCTTCCTTTAGGGTGTGTGGTTTTCATAAGGGAGGTTGCAGTGGAAACTGTGACGTGAAAAGTCTCATCACGGGATCTAAAGTGTAAAACGTGCTGCCAGTTCAACATGTGAAGGTTGAATTGCCTAAGATGCACACCCCGTAATTCATGGTGTCCCTTGACCTAAGCATCACTCATTTCACAGGATTTTCTGAATGCCGACTAATAGGAGGCGGTCAGGTCAAAGCCATGAGAACTTAAGCTGTGGGAATCTGGACTGGCATTTCCATGGGCAATGAGAGGGTGAAACTTTCCCATGCATGCCAAGCCTTTGCTGAAGCTCTTCCTAAACAAACAGCTTGCAGCTGCTATATGTCTGCTTATTTTGCCATACGTCTGCAGACATCACTACTGTGTATGACCCGTAGTCCATGGTGTAACGAGAAGAGCATCTGCACTGACATTAGATAAGAAAGACAAACATTAAACTTTGACAAGCCCAGATCAAAGGAGGAATGGAGGAAGAGGAGATGAAGTGTGGAGTTAGCTATGGGGAAGGCATGGTCAGGCTCAGCTGGAAGCATCCAGAAGAGATCATTTCTAGAGAGGGGTGCCAGGGTAAATAGGCCATGGTAGCGGAGTTCCCATGCTCTCTGTGATGCTTTCTAGTATGAATTCAATGGGACATACATGTGCTATGCAAGTGAGTTTGTCTGGATAACCATCTGCAAACACACATTGCATATTACGTCCCCCCAGTCTAAACAGCATGGCTTTCCATCTGAAAACACTTAACCCCTTTCCTCTCTCTTAGATGTGTTATTTGCTCTGTGCAACATCCTGCTGGCGGGTTGCAGGACAGGTGGAATTGATATGCTCCATGCTGTTTGCTACTTCTCCACTTGTCATGACACAGAGAAGGTGGGGCTGAGCCTGAGCTTATATGCGGGTTTAAAAAAATAGAAACCAGCAGGTTTCATACTGCTCTGTGATGGCGTAACTGATGTGTTTGTGTGTGTATCCTGGGGTTATCCATGTGATACAGTAACTTGCAGAGACATATGATACATCTCAGAGCCCTGTGATAAACTGCATTTGTCACGCATGACCCTGCAGGGCTTCAAATGGAAGCATTCATCCACTGGAGAGGAGAGGGAGATGGTTCTCTTATTTATAGCTTTGCTGTGCTCTGAGGAAGCAGATATTGGAATTCACACCTTTATGGTTTTGGTCATTTCTCTAATGTTTGTTGTCATGCTCCTGTCCCCCTAAGGATGCTAGATTTCCAGCACTTAGGGAAGATGACTTTACAAGCTCAGTGGTACAAGAAAAGAATGGATTGCAGTCAGCAGTGAACAGATGTAACTTGCCCTGTACTCAGCTGATTTTGTATTTTTACTCTTTTTGGTGGCAGGGCTGATTTCTGGCCCAAATTCTTCAGTAAACTGCTTGAAGAACAAAACCTATGGAAAAATCCATATAATTTTTTTTTCTTAAATCAGCTAGGGCTGCCAGTTTGACTGACCTTTTGAAAGCAGGTGATAGGTACGGTGTTCAAAATGCCCTGGGTTTGTAGCATTTGAGCAGTATGGCAGAAAGCTTTAATGCTGAGGACTTGCTATAGTTCCCCCTAGGAGTTAAGCATTACAGATGGGTTCAATGTCATAATGCATTCCCTGCATCCCACCTACCACATCTGGGAAGCCCTAAAGTTGTCCATGTTTCTTAACAGGGATTAAAAAATAAATAAAAAAAGAAGGGCATGAGATAAGGAGAGCATTCCTTCCATATTTTTCATGGTGATTAGAGTTCAGTTTTGCCCCCGCATGTGAGACGGGCCATACACTTCATTCTCATGTTGGAGAGGGGGGTGAGGATGGGTGGATTCCTCCATGCAGTGCATGGATTGGCATCTCACACTGGCATCTCACACTGTCTTGGAGTACTGACGTGCACATTGTGGTCTCTGCAGCAGATCTGTAGACTCTGCCAGACTGAATAAATGGTAATTCACTCATAGCTGGCTGAGGGGTTTGGACTAGCTCTCAGTGAATCAGTTAGCTCAGAAGTGCTTTGCCTTTCCAGGAGCTGTTGGATAGGCTGGATGTGATCCTCAGGTGGAGGTGTTAAACACCTGGAAGAGGCAGTGTGAGATGGCTGGTGCTGAACATAGAGACTTGAAGCAGGGAAAATGTAACTTTCTTCCATGCTCTGGAGCAAAAGAAGAGGGTGTAGTAAGATGAGAGCCATCTGAAATGAAGTCTTCTCCTGTTTTTGTGAGAGTGAGGGAAGAGCATGCCCCATCTGTTTTCCCTTCCTTTAACTTCTACCTCACTCTCTTCCCTTTATTACATTGGAAACACGGCAGCTGACGACATTTGGTTGTAACGTGCAAATGGTACCTCAGCCCCAGCAGCCCTGAGCTGTCACTTTCCCCAAGAACCTCTCCCATTCCACATCAAAGAGGTAGTGGCTGGTGGTATTTTCCACCTGTTCATGAAGGTTTCTCTCACCCATTCTGGCTGCCAAGGAGGTTTTCTTTGTTGTTTTTTCCTGCTCCTGGCTCATTTCTACTTCTGCCTTCTGTGGCTGCTGTATTGACAGTACACACTGTGCACCAACAGGTTTTACTGTGTTGGTGGAGAAAAAAATAAAATAAAATCCTGTGAGCACCAAGAAATGGCATGAGATGAGAGCGCTTTCTTTTTTTCCTTTCACTCAGTGCTGACAAAAGGAATTAGCTGCCAGACCATGGACTGCTATTGTGTCATTGGTTGTAGAAACAGACCTCAGCTAAGGGGCAGTGCCATTTATGCTGTGTATCAGGTTTGGTTATGGGACATTTGATAATAGACCACTATGCACTGCTACTGTCAGCTCCACAGAAGTTTTGTTGGACTTTCTTCTTAGTGTAGGTGTTGGTGTCCTGAAGGCTCTAGGATTCTCCCTCTGCAGCCAGAGATAAGATCTTGGAGGGTGCATCAGTAGTAAGTGTGTCGTCTCTCACTCTCTGCAATATCACTTATTTAAGTAGCACTGTAATATCACTGGCCCTACACGTATGCAAGAGGGAAAGTGCTAGCCTAGAAAGATAAGACACAGTAGAGACTGCAGGGGAACTGGCATATGAGTAATCCAAGCCCGCAGACTGCTTACTCAACTAAACCAAAGGAAAAGCCCAGGGAAGGCTTGCTTGGAATGGCAGTGGTATCCGTATTGGTCTTGGGGTGAGGGGAAGGGATGGCGGGAGGGGAAAAAGCAAGGCTGAATGTGTGTGAGGAGGAAGGAGAAGGAAAACAGGGAAGTGTAGCTGAGAAGTAAAGACAGACTGGGCATTGACTGGGTCAGAGCAGAGCAGAGAGGAATGAACACGGTGGGTGATAAGGCCAACAAGGAAAGTGCCTCTGAGCTCCATGTCCCTGATCAAAGTGCAGAGGGCAGGAAAGTGCAGAGGGCAGGCAGGAGATTGGGAATTTCTTTCTCTCATGCTGCTGCTGCATGGCAAAAGGGAGGGGAGGATCTCTAGGTTTCCTTTTTCATTCCTTGACAAAGAGGGAAATGATTCCCGTGACTGCAGAGGCATGGTTCCCTTCTGAAAGAGGAAACATCCATACGTGTTACACTGTGGGCCACCTCCTGAGCTTAGCCGCAGCAGCACAGAACTGGAACAACTTGCATTGACTCCATGGCAGCCTTTCTGATTTTGAATCAGGGATTGAAACAGTGCCATTTTGTAAAGAAAGTGGTTGTAAAGCAAGAACTTGTGAGGGGGAAAAACCTGTCACCTCAGTACAGAGACTGAGCATCAAATTAAGGTCTCCCCCCTTCTTTGCTCCCTGCTTCCCTGCTCCTTGCCAGCTGTCCATTGGTCTTTTCAGAGGGAACAGAAGTTATGCTTTGCTTCCCCTCATACACACATGCTCTGTGCCTTGTGCATTCAGAAACACAAAAATGTTCATGACTCCATTCCTTCTCCTTTTGTAATGTACAGTCACCACATTCGTGGCTCCCTTGTGTTTGAGGCAGGATATGGGCAGGAAATAATAACGCAAGATTCAAACTGGAAAAATGCAAACCTATTATCTGGGGGAAAATAAACCCAAACTTAGCTATTCAAAGGGCGGGAGTCTTTGGAACTTGCAAAAGAAAGAAAATTGGAAGCAACTTAACAAGGACAGCACTGGAGAAGAGCAGCATACAGCACTTAGCCAGGGAACAGGCAGACAATGTCATTTAGAGATCTTGAGCTGCTGATATCCCTCTCACATACATAAATTTTACTCTGAGAGGTTCTGTCAGTGGTAATGACAGCAAAGGCTGAAAGTTTTCATTGCTGAGAGGATTTGCCTCAAATCCTGTGACAAGAAATTGCTCTAGTCCCAGCAGTACTGTGGGACTGAGGAGTTTCCTGGCTGTGACACCTCCAAAGTAGAAGACACAGTATCACAGAATCACAGAATGGTTGAGGTTGGAAGGACCTCAGGATGTCATCTTGTCCAACCTCCCTGCTCAAGCAGGGACACCTACAGCATGTGGGCCAGGACCATGCCCAGGCAGCTTTTGAAGATCTCCAGGGAGAGATACTCCACGGGCAACCTCTTCCAGTGCTCAGTCACCTGCACAATAAAGTGCTTCCTGCTGTTCACAGGCAACCTCCTGTGTTCCCGTTTGTCCTGTGTTCCAGCCTCGTGTCTCAGCACTGGGCACCACTGGGAAGAGCCTGGCTCTGTCTTCTTTGCATCTTCCCTTCAGATATGTAGATATAGACATTGATGAGCTCCCCCCTGACCCTCCTCTTCCGCAGGCTGAACAGCCCCAGCTCTCAGCCTGTCCTCATAGTAGAGGTGCTCCAGTCCCTTCATCAGCTTGGTGGCCCTCTGTTGGGCTCTCCCCAGTATGTCTGAGTCTTTCTCATACTGGGAGCCCAGAGCTGGGCCCAGCACACCAGGTGAGGCCTCACCAGTGCTGAGTAGAAGGGAAGGATCACCTCTCTTGACCTGCTGGTGATACTTTGCTTAATGCAACCAAATATAGTGTTAACCTTCTAACAGAGGTACCATGTGTGCAGCTCCATGCTGGAAGCATGGGAGAAGACATGAGCTAGATGAGGAGGAAAAAGGGAACATTCACCACATTGCCTAGCTCTGAGGATGATTAACACAGAAAATCCTGGGCTTTTTGACTGCAAGTGTGCGTATGAAGAATCATTCATGAAGAATTATGAGCATAGAATGAAAATCAGCCAAGTATCTCAATGGCACAAAAGGCCTTCTTGAATTCAGTAGGTATGTCTGGGTACTGCCATCCCTGTAGGACGCATGATCAGCTGGACAGAAAATGAGAATGAATGAATTAAAGCAAAGGACGTGATAAACTGGTAAAGAGAGCTCTCAGGTGAAGGAGGACTCTTGGAGGTGGAGAGAAGAAATGTTTAAGAGGATGTGGCTACTTGAAGGGATTTTTGAACCTTTGATGGTGGCTTAAGGGTAACCTCAAAGCTGCAGGTACTACCTTTCTGAGAGCAAATGCTGCATCTTCTGTGATATGCAAGAGTGTGGGTCTACTTTACAAAACTGGCCCTAATTGGACTAGAGGAGGAAGCTGAGCAAAATGAGACATGGGCTGAATAACTGAAGAGAGGTCCCAGTCTCCTTTGGCCCCTCCAAGTTTTGCAGCAAGGACAGGCTCCATGTGACAGAAGCGGCAGCGTGTCTTGGCAAACCAGTTCTAACCAGGCAATGAATGCCTGTAGGCTGCACAGCTGCTGATGGAGGTTCCTTGAGCTGTCTTCCATCCATTGTTCCAGTTACATGTTTCCACCTTCATAGCTCAATGTAGAGACTGTCTCCATGCCATGGGCCAAATATTGGGCATGATGGAGCTCTGACAATTAATAGACACCTCTGCATGTCATGGCCACCAAAACAAGTGATGGCAGAGTGAAAGCAGGGTGGAAACAGCAATGAACAAGGAAGCTGCAAAGACTTCGGTAGCTGACCTTCATCTTTTTCTCAGAGAGGTTTTACTGCTGTCTCTGATGTCTCCTTTTGAAGGAGCAGAATATGTGGGTGCATTGGAGACATGAAATCCCAGCCTTTCTCTTTCCTGGAAACCTATACTATCCACTGCACTCACAAGCAGCAGCTGCTGGTTGTCCCACTCCCGATGCTGAAGGCAGCTGACCAGCCCGTGCCTTGCTGGGTGCCACATGCTATTTGTAAAGCTGAGCCCTGAACACAAGAAAGGCCAGGTTGTCACTGTAATTTAAAATCCTTTAGCCGTGTAGGGAAATGTCAGCGGGCAGTACCAAGCAGCAGAGGGTCTGACCTAGACACAAAGAGGCTGTTGTTTTCTGCCTGTCCCGGCTGTCAGCAGTGTTGGGTTGCTCCGTGCTGCTCAGGAAAGCAGCTCTGGAATTTCTCTGCCTTCCATGAAAGCTGAAGACATGTGAAGTGAAATGCCTCTGCCTGAATAAAGACCTGCCAGGCTGCCATGGGAAGAGCCGGGATGCTGAAATGCAGCAGGGTGAGGGCTGGCACTGGGCCCAGGCTGGGAGCCAGGGAGAATCCTCTGGTGAAGCTGACACCTTGGCTTTGATTTCTTGTTTTCCACCTGCAGGTCTAATCGATACCCAGGTGCTGCAGTGACTAAACCTGTCTGCCGATGTTGCTACTGAGTTTCAGCTGCACTGAGCAGCGGGGGGAATGGAGGAGTGGGGTGGGGACAAAACACACGTGTGTGAGAGGAATTCCTGTCTCAAGGACCACAGAGGCATTTCATGCCTGGGATACTTTCCCCTGAGGTGGCCCCTCTCACCTCCGAGACAGTGTGGCACCTGAAGCATGGGCCGCATGACCACGGTGTTATTTACCACTGCAAATTCAGGGGCAGAATCCCAGGTCAGAATCCCAGCTGAGCTGGGGGAGTCTGAGGGGCTGGATGTGGAGAAGCTGGGGTGTTTCAAAGGAGAGTATCAGGGTGACAAAGCTCTGAGCGATTCTGGCTCAGAGAGCCTGTGGTTTGGCAGAAGAGGGTGGAGAGTGTGCTGTGCCCACACTTGGCCCATTGATGTGTTTTCTGATCCATCCCACTCTTGATGGATGGCTCGAGGAGGATCCTTCTGTGTGCAGGCTTGTTCACAGCGGGTGGAAACTTGCCCAGCGCATCTTTGCCTGCCCTTGCCAGCTGTTGAGAAAGGGAAGGGGCACATCAGGCATGAGACAAGCCAAGGGAGCAGAGAAGATGTGCAAGGGAATGGCACAGATCTGCACCTCATCCTCCACTGACATGAATAGTCCCAACCTTTCCCACTCAGAATTTTTTTCCATGTAGTCCTCGCATAACCCTGAACTCAGCAGTACAGGAACTAAGTGTCTGTGTTCAGTTTCAGCCATCCCCAGTTTTTCTGAATTTAAGTTCCAGGACATTAAAAGGGTTAGGTCTGGATATCACCAAGAGTGTCCTCACGCACTGCATCTGTCAAAGGCTGGTGCCAGGCAGTCCTGTGCACTGGGCCACTCTTAAATGTGGGAAGGAGGTGTGGGGAGCTCTGCCAGATGGGGCTGCAAGTAAGAAAACAAACATCAACCTGAGCCCTTCAAGTGGCCAGTCTCAATAAAGAGCTCATCAGAACTACTTCTAAGGGCTCTGTGCTAGCAATAGTGCTATTCAACATACTTGTAATGGTCTGGAGAGGAACATGAACAGCAAGTTAACAGTTTACTTGTGCCCCGCAATCATTCCAGAGAGGCAATTTAAAGCTGACTGCGAAGGGTTGCAGAAAATTTCCTGGCATGGAGGGACGAGGCACTCCCTGACAGATGAAATTCAGTGGCAGCAAATGCAAGGGAATTCCACAAGGAGGAAAACAACCTGACTGTGCAAATACACCAAGCAGCTCTCAGTCAGCTACTGCCAGCAGAGAAAGAGACCTTGGAATTGTTGCAGACAGCTTGCTGAAAACTGTCTTAAGACTCTGTGGAGGTCAAAAAGGCAAACAGAAATGTGAAGAGTGAGTATGGAAAGAAGGAGAGAACATGAGTATGTCTTTGGGTACTGAAAGTTTGAAAGTTGCAAGTGGTTCTGGTTGCTTCTTGGAAGAGCTTAGAGAAACACAAGCAAGAATAGAGAGGACATCAACAATTATCAGAAATAGGAGACAGATTCTGAATAGGCATAGAGTTGTAGCCTTGGAAAACAGATGCCTGAAAGGAAATCATGAATGGCATGGAGAACGTAACAAAGAACTAACATTCATGCAGTCTCATATCACAAAAACTAATGGCACCTGATAAAATGATCAGGCAGCGGGTTTAAAACAAACAAGCTATTTAATTTTCCACGTACGCATCAAGGAATAATGGAGCTCATTGCCACAGAATGTTGAAGCATGAGCAGGTTAGGCACAACTGCGCAACATAGTTCCTTTCATGACTGCTGAATGCAATGGCACAAACGCTAGGTGTGCATCAGAAGTGCCTGCAACAGCAGGCTGATGGAGGTTGTGATGTAGTTCAACCTTTCTCTCATTCTTATATTACTTTCCTAAACACCTGGTGGCAGCTAGAGAAGAGATGCTGGGTCTTTTGGTCTGGGCTACTGAAGGAATTATATTTTTAGCAAATCTCTCTCTCTCTCTCTTTTTTTTTTTCCCAATTTAGTTATTTATTTATTTTCCCCTGCAGCCATTTCCCAATTTATTATCTGACAGCTGGTCAGATATTGCAGGAGAGGTGGAAAGTGAGCCCATGAGCTGGAGGAGACTGCAGACGGACAGCTGACATCTCTTGTGGACATTCCTAATGTTTGTTGCACTGATGTGCTAGGCCGCATTATAAACAAGAAGCAGGGCCATGTGAGAGAAAGTGAGCAAACACTGTGGTTATGTTATTAAAATGAGAAAAGCATTGTTTTCCCTACTAGCTCTGACAGGGCAGTAGATGCCCTTAGACATTTAGGAGATAGAAGACAGACTTAGTCTTCCCTTGCTGAACAAATGCTCTGGTTTCCTATGCTCTGGCTGTCTGATCCAACAGTTACACCTGTCCAAGCAGGAAATGTCAAGTTCCATATCAGCAACGAAATCTGGATTCTGTGTATTTGCAACCACGAGTAGAACATTTGCAGAAATAACTGAGAGCAAAATTTGTCCCCAGGGACGCTGTCTTTCCAGCTTGCACAGATCCATTGCTTGGGGCCAAATATCAGTCGAGGAGAGTAATTTTGCATGAATCAGCTGGAAGGAGGCTGTCTACAGACAATCTTTTTGGAGAAAAAGATAGGTAGGTAGAGGACTGTTGGGTGCTGGCAACAGAAACGTGCTGGTTGTGGCTTAGCACAGTTTCAACCATCACACAGTCCTGGCCACAGCCTCCTGAGCAGCCTCTCCATGAGCGTTTCACAACTTAAGATCCTGGCTGAGTTCTGGGAAGGGGAAAATATACTTTCTGCAAACAAAATTGCCTTTTGGTTTATCCAGTGCTTTCCATGTCCATTTGCCGATATCTGCTGTGTTTTTAATGACCAGCTCGGAGACTACAGCTTTTAGGACAATACGTGTGCCAAACCATTTAAGCTGTAGTTCTGCTTTTCTGTTCTGTACTGCCCAGTTTCTGACTCCACCTTCTCTCCCTACCCAGCCTACTCAGTAGACAATGTTTTTCCATTTACTTTTGTGAGACAAACGCAAGGCATTCTCATCCCTTCCCCCTCGCCTGGAGAAGAACAACCCACATCTGGAGGCCATTCACGGCTGGAAGATCTCTTCTGACATTCCTTGCTTTGAAATCCAACCCATGTAACCTTCTGTCTAAATACTCTGTGCATGCATGGCAGAAAGGGGCTTTGTGAAGGGAGTCAGTGAAGCAGCCTGTGACCCCTACATCCTTCTGAAAGTGCCAGACCTCAGGATTGCAGACATTTTTCCCCACAAGGCAATTGTTACTTGGTTTAGGGCTTCCTAGTTTAAAGTTCTCCAAATCCCCACTTTGAAAGCAAAAGTAACCTAAAGCTCAGGGGACTTTTTTTTTTTTTTTTTTCTGTGGTGTTAAACATGCACAGCAACAGTTAAATGAATCTGTCTGAAGCACTTTGTAGGTTCCAAGATCCACAACTGATTTTGTTTGAACTGTCCAGCTGGTGGCCTGTGGGCTGCGTTTTGTCTGTTGAGCAGTTCACCCAGCTTCCACGTGATGCTTCCACCACTGAAGTTTTATTCTTTCACGTTCCCCTGCCCAGTCAGAATAAATTCCTGTAACATAATCTGACCCCTGCTTACCAGGAAGGTGGATAATTCATAATTCCATTTTAAATACCTTGGAACAGAGACTTGCTTGTTATCTCAGTGTTTGCTTAGCCCGTATATGCTTTCGTCTGTGACTGCGTTACTGAGTGGTTTACAATGCTAGCAACCACACTCATCATTATCATAATTGCTCCTGTCGTGACTAATAGGACAAAGATCAATGAGCTGCTGCTGAGGTCTTTCAGGACTGTCACAGAGGAAGCAGGTGTGTCTTTTCCCTAAATAAAAAGAGGTGAGGAGGTGTCCTGTTTGTTTCCCCAACGAGATTCTGTCCACTTTTATGTTCTGATAACGTCAGCTGTTCCGTGCCTTGCCTCATAGCACAGCCCATTCATGGGGGAACTCACTGTTCTGGCTGTGCAACAGCCTCAGGCGATGCAGTGCGCTGCGTCTCTGGGACCCAGATGGGTCCAGCTGCCTTTACTTCTAGCCTCACACTGCGACTTCGTTGCACTCTCATTGCATGCTCGCTTGCCTGGAAACATCTTTCTTGATGTTGCTTCTTATGCTGCAAACCTAAGCAGGCTAGCAAGGCTATGTTCTTGTACAGTAGTATAATCTGGGAGCTGTTCTTGGCTGGTCGGTGAACTTTTACCCTGAAAGTAAGTGGGCCTGATTACGAGAAGAATAGACACGTGTAGGTGCATGCACTTCAGAGGTGGGGGAATACATTATACAGGAGTTGTACTAATTTTCTAGTTCTCAGCCGCTGAGACATTAAAGGTATGCATTCACCTCTTTAAAAGTTAACTATTGCAACAAGTGATTGATGCTGTCCTGTTTTACTTCACACTACTACAGGCACCCTTCAGCTCACACAAGCTGAGAGGATAGTAATACAGCATTGAAAACAAGTGGCTTAAGCCATGGTACATTTCATAAAGACTTGTCTTTCTAGGCTGCCCCACGTAATGTAGTACAATGGTCTGCACGTATCTGACCATATGCAGCCTATTTGCTACCTGAGTTTGACTCAGGTGTTGTGACTATTTTCCTGAGTGGTCTGCAGAGGAAACAAGGGTTCAATAGCTCCACGGAATAAGTTGCTTTTTTTTTCTTTTATCATGTTGGAATTGTTCTTTGAATGATACAGTCATCAAAAGACCTGGAATAGGCATGTATTTGGGGAAATACAGTTGGTTGTGCTGTTAGCTGAAGTGTCCCTAAGGCTTCATATACCCAAAGGAATACCTTTGTAGCACTGGGATTAAATTTACATGGGTAGGAAAGACAAACACAGTGCTTAATACTCTTACTGGCTCCTTGTTCTAACAGTTTGAGGAAACAAGACAGTATTATTAATTGTTAGTACTGTTATCTGCACCATGGCAATGCCCAGAGGCTAGGGCCCCAACGTGCTGGGTGCTGTCCAGAAGTATAATGAGCCACTGCTATACTTAGAGGTAAATGTGATGCTGAAATGCAGTAGTGATCACTAATGTGGCCACCACAGAGATCTGGGTCCCTGTTTCAGAATGCAAAGACCAGTCTGTTTGCTTTTCATACACTATTCAGTGTGGATATTTTGGGAAATATTTCTAGGCCTGTGATATTGGTGTTACTCTATTGCTGATGATTGCATGGCTGTTTTTGGGAGCCATGAGAACTGCCTCTAAAAGCAACCAGGCCAGTCATACCTGGACTACAGGCTCTTCACTTGCTGTGGGCAGCTGGAGATGGCCACAGCTGCTGCTCCCAGAGATTGTACTGGAGTTGTGGCTTCCTATCACTTCTGAAAATCTGTCTCTTGCTCCCAGCATGGCAAGCTGCATGCTTCCTTTTGACAGGAGGGTGAACCAGGGTAGGGCAGGGATGGGACAGGCAGTTCTGAAAAGCTGGGCTTACAGACACTAATGAAATTTTATCTTGGGATGATGAAGGTGAGCAAAATCCACTGCTTAAGGGAGAAGCTCCAAAAGAAAATAGCTGGAGTAATGGAAAGGCTTTGAGTGAAAGGAAATTTTCAGCTGAATATCAGGAAATTTTTGTGACTGACTTTTGTTAACGTGTGGAATAGCTTCCCAAGAGAAGCCCAGTAATGGAAGCCTAGCCTATCACTCCTGGTCTCCAGAACTGGCCAGGACACAGAACACACTTCAGGCCAGGAAACAAACTTGGTTTGGCCAGGGCAAAGACTGTGGGTGTAACCGTCCACCATAAAAAAACAATGTGAGTGTAGCCAGTGACCTCAGGGAACACAGACTCCTTCCAAGCAGTAACCCAGTGCTGCTTTTGCATCTCCCTTCTACACCCAAAGGCGTTTCTTTTCAATGCGCTGGTGGTAGCAAAGTCACCAGGATATCTAAAACCATGTCCTTCCATTCAGTTCTGCTTCTTATTCCCTTCAGCCATTTGTGAAGGAATGGTGCAAGAGTCTCCGAGATACACCAAGCATTAGGAAGAGGAAGCCAGATCTGCTTCACACCCACAGGGATGGGAGAGAGCATATCCATCCTGTGCACTGTGCATAAGGCCTTTAAAGCTGTATTTGTTCAATTAGTGGAAACTCATTCAGTCCTCTTATCTGGCAGGGTCAAGGAGTGGGGAAGGAGGAGCTGCCTTCTTTCCAGGCTTGGTGTTCACCTGAGCCCTCTGCTCCTCTGGGACTCCTGCCCAGCAGCCTTTATGGCAGAGGCAGGTGACACTGTTTTGCTCTCTTGTGCTGATGACTGGCCCCACTGGAAGTCTCACATCTTTTATCAGATGTGTCCCTGAGGAGCCACCCTCCTAGCACTCTTTATAGTCCTTCCTGGTGTTCCCCAGCTATGCTGAGGTGTGTTAGTGCTCAGGTGCACAGGGCAGCAGGAGGAGGGTGAGGCAAATAGCTGAGGTTTTAAAAGTAAATAATTTAAGCAACAATAACCTCTCCACCCAGGTAATCACTGTGAACAAACATTCTGCATGTCAAAGGTGTTTCTGGAGATAAGAGTTAGCACAATAAGTTGCTTGCCTACTTGACTTTATCTAAGGTTCCACACTTAATGCCACTTAGCTCTTTGCTGAAGGAAAGAGCTGTCCCTATAAGCAGCAGTGCCCCAGTGGAGGTTACCTGTCATTTTTCAATGCCTGACAATGAGATCCTAAGGTGGCAGGTATGATGTTTACCAGAAGGGGCAGATTTAACTTCTAAAACTTCACCTTTGGCTTAGAGAGTGCAAAGGAGAGGGAAAAGAGCACGGAGCAGAAGGAAGGGACAACAGATACGGAGGAATATTCATTCTGACAGCAGGGAAATTCACAGTCAGAGTTGCAGGCTGCACTCGTGCTTGCAAAGCAGGCTTAGGCTTTTATTCCTTACCCCCAGCTTATTATTATTATTATTTTTTAATTATCCATGCAAATACTGCTTGATGGAGAACATCTCGGCTTCCTCAGCTGCTCAGCCAAGGGGAGCTCTACAGAAGAAGTCCTGGAGGTTGCTGCTGAAAATCTGGCCTTGTGACCTTCATGCCATACACTGACAGGCTGCTGCCTTGTTGTCAAGGTTGCTTAGCAAGCTGGTGACAATTGTGTGGCAGCGCTGTGACAGCTGTGTCACACCGGAGGGCTGGTGAGGCTGTAATATTTGCTTTGCAACACTGCAGTGCTTGCATCAGTGTATCCCCGAGTCATGAGAGCAGATGTAGTAACAGGGTGACACTGTCTACGTGCTCACGTAACTTCAGTGTGTGCCCTGTAGTGGCTCCTGGCTCAGTTTCCCCAGTGTCCCTCCAGACAGGGACGACTGAGCCTTGCTGTCCTCGTAAAGTTCAGAGATGAAGTGACCAAGTGGCATTTCTGTAGATCTGTACAGCTGAGCTTGGAACTGTGCTCAGAAGCAACGCCTTACACAAAAACATCTTTTCATTTGTAGTACAGTTATCTTTGCTTTACAACAGAACGGTCAAGACCATAGCAACTGAGAGTAAGTGGGCTGCAACACAAAAACTTTCTTGTGGATGGCAGTGTTACAGGCACAGATAATCAACACCACCTCTATTGTGCAGCTTGAAAGCTTATCAAGGTTAAACTTCAGAAAGTACCTGCCGGGGGAAATCAGCAAATACAGACATTAACATTGATATGGGGCTAAAATTTAAGCCTGATGGTACTGAACTCATTTGTTAGGAAAATGTCAGACCATTGATGACAATATTTGCGTGTCACACACATAATAGTGGGGATGGGAAAAACAGCAAGGTCAGCTCAAATTGCGCTGGATGAGCTGGATCTCCTGAGTGCATTTCAACAACAAAGCATGAGGGCTACCTTCTTGTAACAGTGCACATAGGATGCAACAGGGAACTAGGAAAGTTTGGAACATGCTGTCACTATGGAGGATATGGAATTCATGGAAAACAATCTTAAGAACCCTCCCCAACCTCCCCCCCCCCCCAAAAAAAAAAAAAAAAAAAAGACCGACCAACCAACCAAAAACAGTTTAGGAACATCATCACTGCTAAATGAATAGGTAGAATAGGTAGAATAACAAGAGGGATATTTTCTTTTCTTTTCTTTTTTTTTTTTTTTCAGTCCCACTAACAACTATATCTAATCTGAATAGCAGAGGAGTACAGAAGAGTAAACTTGGCCTCCTGTAAACTCTTAGTTCCCTGGGAGTCTATGTCAGGGACCAAACTAGTGTGTTGTACAGTTATCCTATAGGATTTCTGACCCTGGAAATGAGGTACACAGGTGAGGACAGGGAGAGTCTGTTGCCTTATTGATATACTTATAAAAGGGAGAGGAAGCTGGGATGGACCTGGAGTACAGACATGGTTGTTGAAGTCATGCTGGAGCAATGGAAGCCTGTCTTCTGTTTTTCTGTTTGTAGTTGTCAAAAGATGCTGAAAACTGGAAAGGACTCAAAATATAGTTTATATAAGAGAAAGTTAAGAATTTACTTAATCACAGTCTACAAATAGTTCACTTGGGAGAGAGATTTCTAATAGTAAACAATGCTGGAAGAAAAGGTCTTGTTGAAATCTGGGTTACACCTACACTAGTAAATAAAATGATCCAGTGCCAGTTTTCTTAACCTGAGGGCAAGTGGCACAGCATCCCTCTAAATAAAATTTCTTCTCCCCCAAAGAAGACAGCCTTGCCCAAAC